>NW_012114488.1:10863871-10868509 GCF_000951035.1 Colobus angolensis palliatus
AGCGCAGTATTGGGGTGGGAGTTACCTGATTTTCCAGGTGTTGTGTGTCTCAGTTCCCCTGGCTAGGAAAAGGGATTCCCTTCCCCCTGCACTTCCCAGGTGAGGCGATGCCTCGCCCTGCTTCAGCTCTGGCTGGTCAGGCTGCAACAGCTGACCAGCACCGATTGTGCGGCACTCCCTATCTCACCTCCCTAGTGAGATAAACCCAGTACCTCAGTTGAAAATGCAGAAATCACCTGTCTTCTGTGTCGCTCGCGCTGGGAGCTGGAGACTGGAGCTGTTCCTATTGGCCCATCTTGCTCTGCCTCTCCTTCCTGTGTCTTAAGGTGAAAAGTTAGGTTATTGATTTGAGATCTTTCTTATTTATGAATATAGGTATTTATAGCTAGAAATTTCCCTTTAAGCACTGTTTTAACTGCAGCCCATAAATTTTGGTATGCTATGTCTTCATTTTTACGTATCTCAAAGTATTTTCTGATTTTCTTTTTGATTTTTGACCCATTGGTTGTTTAAGAATGTGTTGTTTAATTTCCACATATTTGTGGATTTCCCAAATTCCTCCATTAGTAATTTCTGATTTTATTCCATTGTTGCTGGAGAAAATATTTTGTACATTTTGATCCTTTTAAATTTATTGGGATTATTTTTATGGCCCAGCGTATAGTCTATCCTGGAGAAGTTCTCAGTGCTCTTGAGGATGTATACTTTTATTAGTTGCAGTGTTCTATAGTGATCCATTAGGCCTAGTTTGTTTACAGTGTTATTCAAGTCTTCTATTTCCCTGTTGGTCTGATCTTCTGTCTCATTTTTCTACATATTATTAAAATTGGGATATTGAAGCCTGCATGTTTTTGTTGAATTTTCTATTTCTCCTTTTATTTTCATTAGGTTTTGTTTCATATATTTTGGTGCTCTGTTGTTAAATGCATATCTTTATAAATGTCAGATATTCCTGTTGGATTGATGATTTGCCCCCTCTTTATCCCTACTGACTTTTTTTTGTATTAAAGTTTATTTTGTCTGATATTAATCCAGCCACTTCAACTTTCCTGTGGTTAATATTTATTATCATATATCTTTTTCATTCTTTTACTTTAAATCTATTTGTATCTTTAAATCTAAAGTGTATCTCTTGTATGCAACACATAGTTAGAACATGCTTTATATTCAGTCTGACAATCTCTGCCTTTTGATGAATTGTTAACTCATTTACTTTTAATGTTATTGTTAACATAGTTGAATTTATGTTTTCCATTTTACATTTTGCTTTCTGTATATCTCATGTCTCTTTTATCCTTCTACTTCTCCTTTACTACTTTCTTTAGAATTGAGTGAATATTTTATTTATTTATTTATTTATTTATTTTTGTTTGGTTGGTTTTTTTTTTTTTTTTTTTTTTGAGACAAAGTCTCACTCTGTCACCCCTGCTGGAGTGCAGTGGTGTGATCTCAGTTCACTGAAACTTCTGCCTCCTGGGTTCAAGCAATTCAGCCTCTTGAGTAGCTGGGACTACAGGCACATGCCACCATGTCTGGCTAATTTTTGTATTTTTAGTAGAGATGGAGTTTCAATTTTGTTGGCCAGGCTGGTCTCGAACTCCTGACCTCAGGTGATCCACCCACCTCAGCCTCCCAAAGTCCTGGGATTACAGGCGTGATCCACCACACCTGGCCAAGAATTCAGTGGATAATTTCTAATGTAGCATTTTAATTTCATTAATGATTCTTTCACTCTATTTTTTTATTTGTCTGATTTCAAACCCTTGCTGTTTCCACTACGCTAGGCCACATCTCCCATTTATGATTATAAGTAGTGCTCCCTATGTAAGACTCCAGCTTGGGTTGCCTGTTCTCTTCTTATGTGTTAGCCTTTATTAGGGTTATTTATTTCAATTTTCATATTTTATAACTAGGAAAAGGATTAAAATGTAAGGCTTGCCATAGTATTTCTGTAGAGACCAAGGAGATTGCTAGCCTGAGTCAAGGAGGTCCTGCTTTTCCTGTAACTGCCTCAACTCAAGCAGCCTTGAGCAAATAGTATTATTACTGAATAATCTCCCTAGGGTTTATGGGAGATATTCATAGCATTTATTTGTTTTAATAATAGGAAGATGAGAAGTTGAAGAGAAAGGAGGGATTTACTTCATGGTACTGATTTCATAAATCCAAAGCCTGAGGAATAAAATAATATTCTGAGGTGCTCATTCTAGGGGTTGGCAGGAATCAGTACTCACTACTGTCAGAGGGACAGCGACTGCATAACATGAATAAACCGGGGATGCTCTTTCTTCTTTTCTCCTGTAGTTGCAATTAATATTTAAAATTGTAGTTATACATACGTAGTATAAAATCTACTATTTTACCTATATTTAACTGCACAGTTCTGTGGCGTTAAGTACTTCATATTGTTGTGCAATCATCACCATCATCCATCTGCAGAACTTTTTCATTTTCCCAAACTGAAACTCACCCATTAAGTACTTCCAATCGCCCCATCCCCCTAGCCCCTGAAAACCTCCATTCTACTTTCTATCTTAATGAATGTGTCTACTCTAGGAACCTCATATAAATGAACTTGTATAGTATTTTTCTGTTTATAACTGGCTTATTTCACTTAACACAAGGTCTTCAAGTTTCATGTACATCGTGGTCTGTGTTTGTTCGCATGAACTCGAATTGCAGTCTTGCCTTTCCTTTCAGCTTGAAAAACTTCCTTTAGTATTTCTCATAAGACAGGTCAACTAGCACCAAATGGAATGTTTTTCTTTGTCTGAAAAGGTATTTATTTAGCCTTTAATTTTTCATTACAGCTCTGCTAGATGTTAACAGCTTTCCTTTTCTTTCAGCACTTTGAATATGTCATCCCACCTTTCTGGCCTCCATCGTTTCTTCTGGGAAGTCAGCTGTTCCTTTTCTTGATGCATCACTTTTCTCTGCTCCTTTTAAAATGTTCCCTTGTCTTTAACTTTAAGCATTTTTCTATGGCGTGTCTTTTTCTGATTCTCTTTGAGTTTATTCTACTTGGGGTTCATTAAGCTTCCTGGATGGTTACCATTTTTCAGTAAATTTGGGAAGTTTCAGCCATTATTTATTTGAATACTTTTTTCCCTCATTTCTGGTACTTCTGTGATATGTATTCGGGTATGTTTCATGGGACCTCTCTTTTCTCTGAGGCTCTATTTATTTTCCTTTCTTCTATTCTCTCTGTTCTTCAGCTTGTATCATCTCTATCAGTCAGGTTTGAGCATTCCTCCCTCTGCCAGTTCATATTTACTGATGAGTCCTTCTACTGAATTTTTTATTTTAGTTATCGTACTTTGTACTTGCATAATTTCCTCGTGGCTCTTTTTCATAGTTTATCTTTCTTTATTGATATTCTCTATGTGATGCAGCATTACCTTTTTTACTTCTTCAGTCATAGTTTTGTTTAGTT
Source organism: Colobus angolensis palliatus (assembly GCF_000951035.1). Classification (NCBI taxonomy): domain Eukaryota; kingdom Metazoa; phylum Chordata; class Mammalia; order Primates; family Cercopithecidae; genus Colobus; species Colobus angolensis. The sequence continues at coordinate 10,867,305 of NW_012114488.1, forward strand.
GCGTGAACATATTTACAACAACTAGTTTGAAATATGTTAAATCTGACATTTGGTCATTCTCACATGCAATTTTCTGTTGCCATTTTGTTTTTTGCCTTTTTCTTCCCAGTATATGGGTCACACTTTCCTGTTTCCTTACATATCTTGTAGTTGTTCACTTGAAACTGAACATTTCAGATAGAGTAGTTCCTCATTTATTGTGGGGGACACATTCCAAGACCCCCCATTAGATCCCTAAAACTACAGATTGTACCAAACCCTACATATACTATGTTTTTTTTTTTTGTTGTTGTTGTTGTTTGTTTGTTTTTGAGATGGAGTTTCGCTCCGTTGCCCAGGCTGGAGTGCAGTGGCATGATCTCGGCTCACTGCAAACTCTGCCTTTGGGGTTCACCCCATTCTCCTGCCTCAGCCTCGCTAGTAGCCTAGATTACAGGTGCCCATCACCACGCCTGGCTCATTTTTTGTATATTTAGTAGAGACTGGGTTTCACCACATTAGCCAGGATGGTCTTGATCTCCTGACCTTGTGATCCGCCCGCCTCAGCCTCCCAAAATGCTGGGATCACAGAGTGAGCCACCGCGCCCGGCCTTACTCTGCTTTCTAAATCTGATAACAGAGAGGGGCTACTAAGAGACTAATGGGCAGGTAGTGTCCATCTATATGCTGGACAAAAGGGTGATTCATATCACTCCTTTGGTCAGGATGGAGCAAGACCGTTCAAGTTTTCATCACACTACTCAGAATGGTTTGAGATTTAAAATTTACAAATCATTTACTCTTGGAATTTTTCATTCAGTATTTTCAGAATAACGTTGACCATAGGTAAACGAAACTGTGAAAAGTAAAACCTGGGATAAAAAAAGGACCACTGTGATATATTGTAGTGGCTCTAGCTACTGGTCTTCTTCTCCCCAGGGCTTATTATTTCTTTGTTTATTCACTTAGTTACTGGCTGGATTATTTTAGTGACATCCATCTCCCTTTCCCCCCACCACACACAGTGTTATGCCTCTGATGTTGCTGCTTGAGAGGCATAGCTTTGGGTGTGGCCAGTCACCCTGGGGTGATGTAGTACTGGTGGGACTGTCTTCCTCTCTTTCCTTGACTTCACACAGAGGTTCAACCCCACCAACCGCCTTTCCTTGACCTCACACAGAGGTTCAACCCCACCAACCGCCTTTCCTTGACCTCACACAGAGGTT
>NW_012114488.1:10868559-10885713 GCF_000951035.1 Colobus angolensis palliatus
TCAACCCCACCAACCGCCTTTCCTTGACCTCACACAGAGGTTCAACCCCACCAACCGCCTTTCCTTGACCTCACACAGAGGTTCAACCCCACCAAATCCCTTGCTGGCTGATTGCTCCGGGTGTTTTCAACAATGCCCTGGAGCATATATTGCTTTACAAACATCAAATTCTGGCTCCTTGGAAGGAACAGTTTCTAAGGTCATTGTTCAATATTTTTCCTGACCTCAGCAGGACCCCTGCCAGCTGTCTTATTCCCCGATTCTCCCTTGCGGACTAGTGAGCCTACCATCTAGGCTGTCTTTACAGTAGATGCACAAATCTCTGCCCAGTTGCCTTTCACCACAACTCCACTGTTCCTGAGAGTGCCCTCAGGTTTAACCTTCTCCAGGCTGTGTTGCACATGAAGTCAGTTCCTCTGCAAAGATACAGGAGCTATCTGTTTTACAGCCTGCATCTCTCCCCGACTCCCAACTTTTTCACCACACTCATCCGGTACTTACCCTCAGCAACAGCTGGCAGAGCATGAGGGGTCAGGGGACAAGATGAGAAGCCCTGAAGTCTGCCCCTCTCAAGGAGGAAAGTCCTCCAGCTGGGTGTGGGGAGGGCCCTGTGTTCTTGGCTACGGTCTTTGGCATGGACTCACTACCTCCCTGAGCTGGGAGGAGGGAACAGAAGTACATTCTTAGCTCAAATACCACAGACTCTTACCATTCCTACCAGATTTTGATAGATTGTCTTGAAAAGAGATTTTGTCATTTGCTGTTTGCTCCTTCTGCCATTTCCAGAGGATGTGTTTTTTTTATTATTTTTTTATTTTTCTTTTTTTTGGTAGTTTTCACCAGGCTCACTGGGGAGCAACTTCAAGGAGCTCCTTACACTGCCATGCCGGAAGTTGGTCTCTAAATTACTCACTGTTAATATTATGAATATTGTTTGTCTTAGGCAAAATAAGTCTTAAGTCTCCATATTGAAATATGTTTACTTTAGGTGGAAATGTGTTAGATAAATGTGGCTATAAAATAAATGTAATTTTCCAAAGACTTCATTTTCACATAAGAGATTTATTCCTGGGGTGGGGGAGAGGGGAAATTCCATAGTGGCCTGAACTGAAGGCAATGGCAGACGCGTGGAAGCTGACAACTTGTTACTAGCCTGCTTTTAGGGAGTTAACACTCTTGATGAGTTGGTTTTGTGTTTTGTTTTTGTTTCGTTTGGGAACCTGTTTTGTTCTAATTTTGCATTTTCTCTTTACCATCCACATTCCCTTCCCATCTATCCTCTGTCTTAGATAATTTAAAAATAAAACAAAAGCTACTGGGTGAATTTTTTGACACGTAGGAGCTTACAGCTGGACAGGAATTTAAGGGTGCATGGCGTGTGATGTCTGCCTTCTTTATAAACGAGGCAGCAGAGTCCACTGTGGTAAGCAGCTCAGCTCGGGTAGCAGAGAGATGGAGAGAGTCCTGGTCTCCCGACCCCGCCCGCTGCTCTCCTGCCCCACCTTTGGCTGTGATAAGACACTTTGGGACCCAGAGTTGAGGAGCAGTGAATGCTAAACGCTAGCCCTGCAGAATTCCATGCCATGTTTGTGCATCTGACCGCTGCTCTGCCCCATGCCAAATGGTTCCTCCTCGTCTCACTGTTGCTGGCTGTGCCCACGCCCCACTTCAGTTACAGCGGTGCTAATTGAGGCAGGCTGCCGTCTCTCACGGTCTGTGCCTGTGGCCACTGCAGTTAAAAGTGGTGCATAATGGCCTGAGAATTGTTTAATTGTAAGGCTGAGGGTGATGTTAAACAAAATTAAAAAGGATTCTCTGTCTTTGATTTTGTAAATTTGTCTCTGCATCTAATTAACTTATGATGAGATATACATGTGCACTGCCCCCAAAGAAAGGAAGCTTGGTATAGAACCAATGCCAAATTATGTTATACTTACAGTCCCTTGAATTATGTATTAGCCAACATTTTTGCACATTTGTGTCGAGTGGTTTTGTGAGACGTTTCAACTTGTTCCCATTAACAGTAAAATATTTACTTCAAAGTAGACGTGATGAAATCCAGAATAAATGTTATAAAAAGACAATAAGTTGATTTCCTATCATTGCATATTAACTGGAAAAAAATGTCTAAAACTGTGTATGAGCATTTATGGGAACACCAGGTACTATTTGAAGCCTGAGAACTGTTTCAGGAAGGCCCCGTGAATGAGATAGCTTTTTACCTTTTTGCCTGAAGTGAATTGGCCCCAGAAAACAAATGAACCCCAAGATGAATGTAATTGGTGCCAAGATATGGGAAGCACAGTGCTGTCCTTTCAGATTGGGGACCATTGTTCAAGCAAGTCAGGTTCTGAACACCAATTACTGAACAGCTCTTGAACAATGGTTGTAGGTTTTAAAATAATAGTATAGAAAGCATCATGATGATAACATGGAGAATTATGCTTGTCTGCTATTCATATTTTTTAAAATTCAGTGCACTTGTGTTTTTTTTTGAGATGGAATCTCCCTCTGCCACCCAAGCTGGAGTACAGTGGTGCCATCTCGGCTCACTGCAACCTCCACCTCCTGGGTTCAAGCCATTCTCCTGCCTCAGCCTCCCAAGTAGCTGGGATTACAGGCGTCTGCCACTGAGCCCAACAAATTTTTGTGTTTTTAGTAAAGACAAGGTTTCGCCATGTTGGCCAGGCTGGTCTTGAACTCCTGACCTCAGGCGATCCACCCACCTAGGCCTCCCAAAATGCTGGGATTACAGGCGTGAGCCACCTCGCCTGGCCTCAGTGCACTTTTAAATGTTTCACGAACTAATGATTTCACATCCTATTCATCTGAAACAATGCAGATGAGCATCTGATATAAACATTGTACAGCATCCGGAGTGAAACCCAAGTCACTAAATCCTGTAAATGGATTCATAGATTCGATGTTTCAAACAAATTGGAGGACATCATGATATTTTTAAATTAAAATGTGATACCTAGCACTGATATATCTTTTAAGCTGTTAATGCTTATCTAGACTGATTCTATCCTCTCTTTGATGTTAAAAAATAAGGGAGAGACAGTGTCCTGCAAAATCTAAAAATGATGTAGGATTATCTCTGCAGTACAGCCCCTGCGGATTTAGTCTGAATTTGGAAATAAAGCACAGTATTCTGCTTCTCCTGGTTGTATTAGGCAATACTTTCCCTCTGTGTAAGAATGTTTATTCCATTAGGAAAGAAGAGAAAGGTGAATACAATATGATTTAAAATGCATAAGTAATTTCTAAATACACATTTTCTCCCTACACACAAAACCTGCTGTCTAGCATTAGCAGGGTGTGTCTGTGTACAGTGTGTGTTACTGCCAAGAAAACGCTTTCTGACTGAGGGTTTGAGGAGAAACTCTTCTCCTGATATATTTAACCAGTAGGCTTTAGTCACAGGACAGGCACGAAGACCAGCAGGAGAGAGGGGGTCTGGAATTCTGTGACTGTGGGAGTAAAACAAGCCCAATGTAGACAGACAGGCTTCCTGGGCCAGAGTCCCAGAGGCTGAGAGCTCAGTGCTGCCAGAGCAAGCAAGTCCCGGTAATGACCAAATGATGATGATGCTAGAGCAGGCTGGAGGGCCCGATGTGTGATGCTGAAGACGTGGGAAAGCCTGCAGCTCCTCCTGCTTCATCCACCCCTCTCAGCAGATCTGCTGATCCGAACACGGTGAGGATTTAGTGTGCAGGTCCCAGCCTCAGGCTCCTTTATAATCTCACCACGGAGGATAGGACTTATCAGTGCTCCCCTTAGGGGCGGATAGAGCAGAGAGGCTGAGCGAGGTATAAGCCCACGCCTTCCCGTGGAGTCCCCACCCTCCCTGTCATGCTGCATGGCCTCCCTGTACTCACTGGCCCAGGAACCAGGTCTATATTTGAGGGTGAACCCTGTGACTAATTAGGTACTTTAAAAAATCAAATCTTTTAACTTAAAATGACAAAGAGATAGGGGGCCTATTCAAGAGATGATTCATTGCAAGGACTTCAAGGGATGACATAAGCTGCCTGTTTATCAGTTCATTCATTGCACATCAAAGTGTCAAGGGTCTAATAGAGTTCATCAGTTCCACAAGGAGGTACTCAGTGCTTGGGTTAAAAGCATAAGATGGAATGGTTAACAGGACCAGCAGTTCCACCCACTCAGAGTCCGATGGGGACGCAGGACATGCGGCCAGGCTGCCTCAGGGCTGAGTGGTGCGTGCTGAGCTGGGAGGTAGAAGCGGAGGCATGGCCACCTGGGAGGAACAGGCTTGGATTCTCCAAGAAGGTCTCCTGAGGACATCTGCACTGAGGCACCAGCAGGAGTTGGCCAGTGAATTAGTCAGGACTCTCCAGAGAAACAGAACTGATGGTGTGTGTGTGTGTGTGCGCATGGGCGCATGTGTAGTCACGCATCACTTAATGATGAAGACGTATTCTGAGAAATGTGTTGTCAGGAGATTTTGTTTAAGAACATCACAGAGTGTGCTTACACACAGCTAGATGGTACAGCCCACTACCCACATAGGCTCTATGGTATGGCCTATTGCTGTTAGGTTACAAACTTGTGTGGCACGTGACTTTACTGAATCTGTAAGCAACTAGGATATGGAAATATAGAAAAGGTACAGTAAAAATACGGTATTATAAACTTAAGAGATCACTGTTGTGTATGTGGCTCATCAGTGATTAAAATGTGGTTACGTGATGCATGACTCTGTGTGTGTGAGTGTGTGTGGAGAGAGAGAGAGTATTATTGTAAGGAACTGGCTTATGTGACCATAGGTACTGATAAGTCCCAAGATCTGCAGTCAGTGAGCTGGAGAGCCAGGAAAGCTGGTGGTGTAGGTCCAGTCCAAGTCTGGAGGCTTGAGAAGCAGGAGAGCAGTGGCCCCCACCAGGGAGGCCAACCACTTGACTCAGTCTACAGAGTCAAATGTTAGTCTCTCCAGAAGCATCCTCATGTGCATACCCAGAATAAAGTTTGACAAAATATCTGGGCATCCCATGGCCCAGTCAAGTCAACACATGAAATTAACCTTCAGGCCAGGTAGAAATGTGATGTGGGTGGAATAGAAGCACCTGGTAAGAGCTTGTGTGAATGCCTTGGAAGCAAGAAGTGCCAGCATATTCAAGGGACTGGGAGCATTCTGTGCACTGGGGAGTCTGCAGGTGTGGGAGGGGAGGCTGGAAGCCCCATGAACATCCTGTCACCATCCTACCAACACATCATCAAGTTTGGACCTGCCTCCAAGAGAGAGAGGGTCATTGCAGGGTTTTGAGCAAGGGAGGGGCATGACCAGAGTTGCCATTTCCAGAGGCCAGTCTGCTTTACAAAGGAAAGGAAATTGGAGGAGAGCCAGACTGAAGGCAGGGAGAGCAGACGTCAGGCAGGGCGAGTAATGGAATCCGTGAAAACATTTGCCGTAAGAATTTGAGAGAAATGTACCAGAAGAAAGGTGATGAGCAGCCCACAGCTGAAGGCTATTTCTTTTTCATTGAAAGAAAGCCATGGAGAGGATTGGAGGCCACGGAATGAGTTCAAAACTTGCTGGGAAATTAATAACAGTCCCTGCAGAGTTGACTGAGTGGAGCTCGGGCTGAAACTATTTCACGCTGAAGTGGATGGAGGTGGCACATGGAAGAAGAACCATAAGCTATGGCACAAGACGGCCCTGGATTCAAATCCCACTTCTCCCTATTCTCTGTGTGACCAAAGAGAATGACAGAGCCTTACCAGATGAGACACTTGATGTTCTATAGTTAACTAGCCCAGCAAGTAAATAATAAATTACATTAAAAATGTCTGGTTTAAAAAATGGCAAAATTAAAGTATCTTACGTATTTGGGAAAGTTATGAGTGACTCATGGATACATGCTGAGTGCTCACATTGCACTCACACCATGGCCGAACTGGACATTGCACCAGGGCATGAACGTTCTCTGAGTCTGTATCTTCATGTGTTCAGTATGTACCATGCGCTGGACACTTTAGCGATTGTCTTAGTCCATTTTGTGTTGCTATGAAAGGAATACCCAAGGCTGGGTAAGAGGTTTATTTGGCTCATGGTTCTGGCAGCTGTACAAGAAGCATGGCACCAGCCTCTGCTTCTGGTGAGGCCTCAGGAAGCTTCCACTCATGGCGGAAGAGGAAGGGGAATTGGTGTGTCACATAGTGAGAGAGGGAGAAAGAGGGAAGGCGAGGAAAGTGCCAGGCTCCTTTTAACAATCAGATCTCACATGAACTAACAGAATGAGGACTCACTTATCACCACAGGGACAGCACCAAGCTGTTCATGTGGGATCTGCCCCCATGACCCAAACACTTCCCATTAGGCCCCACCTTCAACACTGGGGATCACATTTCCTCATGAGATGTGAGGGAACAAGCATCCAAACTATATCAGGGACATTTCTCCATTTAACCTCATGTAACCCTGGGAACCGAATGGCTGACATATTTTGCCATCTCTAGGGGATTCATAAAAAGCACTCACACAAAAATGTTGGAAACAAAAGAACATTTCACGCTGGAAACAACACTGGGAGTTAGTGTTGTTTTATCCATTTTAAAGATACTGAAGCTGAACTATCACTTGACCCCACAAGGGTTATGTGGCTGGACCAAAGTCACACAGTAAACAAGAGGCAAAGCCTATATTGTAACTGGACTTATATTGAGCTTAAGGAAAGCCTAGGTCTAAGACATTTTAATGCCAAGGTTATTCTACATGAATTCCATTTATAGCCTACATAAGCCGTGCCAGTGGAGGGTGGTGCTTTCCTTTTTGCTTCTGTTTTTCACTTAACGCATCACTTAAAATATTTAAAGAAAAATTTTAATTTATATGATTTGAAATACAAACAATATAACAAGGCATACTTTGAGAAGACTCATTCCTACCCTGCCACCTTTCACCACAGTTCCATCTGTACACACTCACACACACAGATACACACACTCATACCATCACACACACAGTCACATACACACTCACACAGGGAGGAGGAGGAGAGAGGGCCACTTTTTGGATGGTTTTTTAGAGTTTCTTTAGACAATGCCTATAAATGTTGGCTCTATATTGTTCTTCTCTTTGCTTACCTGAAAGGTAGCATAACCTAGTCACCGCTCTTCCCCTTGCTTTCTTCCACTGATAATGTGTCCTGGAGATCTTTCTAGACCAGTACGTGTCCGTTCCACTGCCCACCACACCAACAGCTATGAATCAGAACACAATCCCTGAGCGCCATGTCACGAAGCCACACTGGGCCCATGGAAATCGCTCTTAGCTGGAACTAACTGCTCTCACTTCAAGTACAGGGAAACCCCCTGAGTTGCCCACTACATACCCTGAGGCCTCATCAATTATACCACGAAACCATTCCAGTACCGGTCTGATATTAGAAGGGGTGGAGATGAACCTTCGGATTTGAAATAGGTTTAAGTGAATTCCTCAGTTTGCATTTTTGGTCTCTTGACTTGGTTTCAAAGGCATGTAAACCAATTCTCTTTAGATTTGTTAAAGTGCATCACTTTAACACGTTTCCACGTCTCAGGTGAGAAAACACCACGTGGTCCCTCCATTTGGGGTGTGCGCATGCTGACCTCAGGTAGGGGGTTGGGGCATGAGCCGTGGAGTCACACAGTTCAGCCGACCTGGTTCACATCTAACTTTGCCACTGACCACTGTGACCAGAGCACGTCGCTAGCCTCTGCGTGCTCAAGCTTCCAGGCCCCACCTCACCAGGCTGTTTGATGATTAAATGTGTGCAAGTTTAGGAAGTACTTAAAATAATGTCTGACAAAAAGTAAACACCATGTAGCGTTGGTTTAAAAAGTAAAGGCCTCTCTAGGAGCCTCTGCATCTACAGCTGTGCACCAGGATGTGCAGCCAGTAGCAATATTCCATAGGATTGGGTGAGAGGAAGTGCATAAAAACAGCGTAGAGTAGGTCAGGTTTGACACGTTATACAAATGTTAGTTGGTCTTCGTATTGTATGCTTGTAGAAAGAATCGTTTTTCAGTTGCTCCCTTGGAGCAAATACTAACCAAATACCGAGAGTCAGCATTGAAAGTCACCTTGCTAATGGAACTAGTGGAAGAGTCCAGTTGGGGAAACAATAGCTAAAGTCTGTCTCTCTAGATGGGGTAATAGTTCAGAGCTGAAACTTGTTTTTCTCATGGTGTTCTCAAGGTTGTGATTCTGTAGTTCTTACCCGACTGGCATACGGTGTAGTGACCCTTTACCTTCAGGTTAAGGAACGTCTGTAGTTTCCTTTCCTTTGATAACATTGATTCCCTAGTTAGGAAACCTTCCCAAGTAAAGTGGATGTGAAACTTTCTCACGTGGATATGAAACTGCCAGTGCCTCTGGGCGCTGTGGTGGTGACGTGGCTGGCATGACGCAGGCAGAGGGGCCCTTCCTGCCAGAGCGCAGTGGGGGTGTAGGCGGCCGCGTGGGCGGATGGAAACGAAGTCGAGGGAGATGGGAAGCAGCCATGCTCTCCGTTGTTTTCCATGTGCTGAAACTTATCACACTTTACCAGGTCTCTCCCCAGCTCTTCTGCAGAGCAATCCGAACAGAACACATTTGAAAAGTAATTTAAAAGAAGTATTGTTTTAGCTAGTATAATTCATGTCACTCTCCTGAACATCAAACTATTGTACCTCTTCCCAAACATTACTGAAGCATACACAATAGCATTTAATGGAGAAGGTGGCTCTGCAGCTCACACGTTTAGGTAAGAGCCAGGGTCCCAAATGAGCCGCGGAGGTGCTGGCACGTGATGCGGCTCATGCCATAACGACCGACCGGCTAATGAGGCGCTCATGCAGCTGCTCTTGTTTCTGCTGTCAACCAAATGGCTCATGGCTGTTGCACTCTCTGAGGGTTTTATAGAATGCACTTACCAAAAAATGTCAGAAACAAAATAACCCATACAAACATAATTCATGATTTGATTGCAAACACTGCTATTTTTTCTTCCTACAAATGCATATGACCTTGTGGTTCTTTGCTTTAGAAAGTGTGCTCTGCTTTCCTTCTATGTGATTTTAAATATTGCCTCTGCAAGACTTCTGTGCCTACTGCAGTGTTCAAATCAAAACCCATCAACTAGTCTCTGGGGGTTCTGTGCTCACCCCAGTGTTCAAATCAAAACCCATAGTCTAGTCTCTGGGAGTGCGGCCACAGCTCCCGTCACAGCAACAGCAGCAGCAACAGGATGTTACACCTGAAGGCGAAAAGTAAAAGAGACATCCAGCAACAAGCGCTGCAAAGAGGAGAACGGGGAGGCTGAGGCAGAAGGTGTGTAGGCAGAGTCTGATGCACAGGGAAATCCAATCAGGAAAGACTTCCTGGGCACCCACAATTCCCTGGCACAAAAGACCCAAGAGTCTAAAGGTTGAGACTCTGACTGCATCACATCTCAGGACCCACACTTTGGAATGTAGCAAGCACTGTCACGGATGCATCTCCTTGCACGCTAAAGGCACAGCCCGTGTGTGTGTCTGTGTGTGTGTGTGTGTGTATGTCCATGCACATTTAAGATTGGGAAGAATGGTTAAAAGGCAGCTAGCTCTGAATTCTACTGCAGTGATTTTCAACCCGTCCCCCAATGAGCCAATATTCACATTGAAGAGTGGCCATCTTTTTCCCCATTCACAAACACAATTAGGTTCATGGATGTCAATTCTTTATATTATTAATTTTTTTCTTAATGGCTTCTGTTACCACTTGTCCATACAAATCTGGTATAACGCTTAATCAGTCATGTCATATTATAAATTCTACTTTTAAATTTTGTATATCAAAATGTAAGAGTGTTCACAGAGACCATTGTGACCTTCAGTGCTTTGCCCATATAATGCATCTGAAAACATTCCTCCCTCCGGCATCCTCCAAGGACATGGATATATTTTGCCAGCATCTGGCTGGGCTCACCCCTAGGTCAGGCATTGTGGATGGTCCTCTGTGGAGCTTCTTTTCTCATAGTGAGGAAGTGCCCCTCCAGTGGTTGGGTACACAGGTAAAAGAGGAGTGTGGGCTGCGATGGTGAAGCTGCCAGGAACATACACAATACATTTCCTCCAAAGGAAAGGCAGGGATTCCTGGCTCTGAGCCAATGCAGAAGAACAGGCAGACTTTCCTTATTTAATTTCAGTCACAGTTAACAGTGTGTCCGGTTTTCTCTTGGTTTGCTTTGGAATCATCATCTGAAACATATAGAAGAAGCTGGACCACCAAACACACACACAGAATAAAGCCCCAAGCAGAAGGATGCATTTAGTAGCCTTTGCATTTGACTCATTCATCTGCACAAGCCACCATTTTGATCTGTTTTATGGTGCTGATGAAATGGTTCTCTTTTGGTGAATTTTCCAAAGTCTATGTTAATAGGCACCCATGAGTCAGTTGCTATAAGACTTAAACAGAAGCAGGATTGTTTACTACATTCTTACCTGTGTCGATGAGTCAGGTATTCATAAAATGAAACCCTTGGTGAAGAGGAAAATTGGCTCTGCTAGAATTCACAAAGGTATCTGTGGATTCTAAAGAGCGAGGTAGTTCATGTCACATAGTGATTTTTTAGTCTATTTCTTATACTAGCAGGTACATTGAATAAAAAATAATTTCAGAAATGACAGATGTATTACTTGGGGCTAACAAAGGCATTCTATTTCTAGATGGCCAGACATATAACTTTAAGGAAGTCAAGTTGACATCTCACTGTCCACTTCCTGGTTTTCAGAATTATTTTATTGGTTCAGCTGATCACAGTGTTACTCAAAATCTTGAGATCATGCATGACAGAGGAGATTTTGAAAGAAGTTTAAAATTATCAAACACTATCTGGAACTTGCATTGTAATTTTCATTAAAAAAAATGTTCTCTTAAAAGTCAAACTGCATGCATTCATTATATGCATGTAAGCGTTGAATGTGGCCTGTGGGGAAATATCACAGAAATACAGGTTCTTGGCCGGGTGCGGTGGCTCAAGCCTGTAATCCCAGCACTTTGGGAGGCCGAGACGGGCAGATCACGAGGTCAGGAGATCGAGACCATCCTGGCTAACACGGTGAAACCCCGTCTCTACCAAAAATACAAAAACTAGCCGGGCGAGGTGGTGGGCACCTGTAGTCCCAGCTACTCCGGAGGCTGAGGCAGGAGAATGGTGTAAACCCGGGAGGCGGAGCTTGCAGTGAGCTGAGATCCGGCCACTGCACTCCAGTCCGGGCGACAGAGCGAGACTCCGCCTCAAAAAAAAAAAAAAATACAGGTTCTTGAAGTTTCTCCTTCTTACACCACTGGAAGACCGAGTACAAGTAGCACAGTAAGACGAGAGGCAGCTCAGTGCCTGGGCCACTGTGTGGTGACTCATAAATAATGGATGGTGTCGCCCATGCATCCAAGGAATTGCCAGTGCAACCCACATAGCAGTGATGGCAGCTGCCACCATGGCTCGTCAAACAGGAAAGGAGCCACCGGGAGATGATGGCTTCAGTGTGAGACCTGAGGTATTATTTTGGAGAAGTCAATTCGTTCACTTATTCTATGAACAAATATTTATTGATCTCCAGATGCATGGCTGGTATGGTGCCCATCCACAGTAGACACAAACATTTTTGGGACAATTATTGATTGCGTGTCCATATAGACCAGGAAGTCCTATGTTCTGGGGTATAGCAGTGAGCAAAATACAAATATCCCTGCCCTCAGGGATGTTAGCGAGAGGAGACCCAGGAAGTAACTTAGACGTAAAGCACGCCAGGTGCTAATAAACATTACAGAGAAGAAGGAGGCAGGGGAGGAAATAGGAAGGATAGAGGGGAGAGAGTCTTGTACTTTTAAATAGTGTGGTTTGGGAAGGCCTTGCTGTAAACATGAATTTTGAGAAAAATCTGAAGGAGGAGAATTTGGGACTCTAGGTAGAAAGCCTTCCAGACAGAGGAAACAGCAGGTGTTCAGGCCTCAAGGCTCCCATCTCAGTACGTGGCATATCTGAGGAATAGCAAGTAGGTGGTATGGCCAGAACAGAGAGGGCTAGGATGATGCCTGGGGGTTCCCAGGATACCAGTCATGGAAGTCATGGAGAGGTATGGGAAAGAGTAAGCAACAGAAACATAATAAAAAGCTTCATGAGTGACATTTTCAATCAGTGACTTCCAAAGGTACCATCTTTGGTTCACTGTCCTGCACTGCCATGCTCTCCAGCCCTCCTGTGTGAGGCTCAGCCTGGCAGCTCAGGGGCCTGCAGGAGACCGTGGCTTATATTGCAAGCCTACCTCACAAGGTCAGAGGGGTTTATGATATGCTTTGGAAAGCACGCCATTTAAAAAGCTGTAATAAGACGCGGCACTTAATATTCAGCTGTCTGGAACAAAAATGACCTCACCAAGATCTCAGATGAAATACATTCCAGATGAACCCCTGTCTCTCCCACACCCACAGCATATGTAGACAAACGTGACTGCAGAGCTATCCTGTTGATGTCTAGGTCGTGTGTGACTGTGTGTGTGTGCGTGCACATCTGTGTATGTGTCTGCACACACACTTTTCGTTGTTGTTCAGATAAGTCCTTTCCAATTTCTTCTTCTGGCATTCTCATTGGCTGGGCAGTTTCCTGGAAGCCCATGTCTCTGATGCCCACCCGAAGGCCTTTGGTATGTTCTGAATAGTGTTCTTTTTGCCCATACTGTTATTCAGTGCATCCTTCCACTCCTCATTAGAGAGCGCTGCGCAGGCCTCTGTAAGTTAATCCCTTTCGGAGAACTCAGCTTTTGAGCTATTCTCTCCCTTTGCAGTCTTCTTTCCTTTCTGCTGTTCACATTCAACAGATAAATTTATGAACATGCACCATGTGCTAGGAGCTATGCTGAATGTTGAAGACTCAACAGTATACACAGGCCTGGCCTCTGCCATACGCACTTTTACATTCCGGTGGGGCAATGACACAATGCACAGGTGATTTTAACACAAGTCGAATGACATGATGGAGAGAGGTTGAGGTGTCTGTGGGGGCAAATGAAAGGGGTACCTAACCCAGACCTGAAGGTGCAGGTACAGTGTGCTGGAAGTGGGGATGTATGAGCCGATGACCAGTGCATTCTAGATCTTTGTTGGTGATGATAATCTTCCTGTTCCCTGTTGATGGTAAATATAGATGGCTCAGTCCATTCAGGCTGCTATAAAAAAGTGCCATGGACTTGATGAGTTATAAACAACAGACATTCATTTTTCATGGTTCTGGATGCTGGGAAGCCCGAGATCAAGGGGCTGGCAGATTTGGTGTCTGGTGAGGGCTGGTTTTCTGGTTCATAGACAGCCATCTTTTCACGGTGTCCTCACATGGCAGAGAGGCAAAGGGGGCCTTTGGTGTCTCTTTATGAAGGCACTAATCCCATTCATGAAGGCTCCACCTTCACGACCTTATCACATCCCAAAAGCCCTACCTCCAAACCATCATATATAGGGTTCATATTTTAAGATATAAATTTGGGGCTGGGCACAGTGGCTCACGCCTATAATCTCAGCACTTTGGGAAGCCGAGGCGGGTGGATTGCTTGAACTCAGGAGTTTGGGACCAACCAGGGCAACATGGCAAGACCCCATTTTATATATATAAAAAATACAAAAAATTAGCTGGATGTGGTGGTGCATGCCTGTGGTCCCAGCTACCCAGGAGGCTGAGGCAGGAGGGTCACCTGAATCCTGTGGTCGAGGCTGCAGTGAGCTGTGATCGCAGCCACTGCACTCCAGCCTGGGCGACAGAGTAAGACTGTAACTTAAAAAAAATAAGATGGCCAGGTGCGGTGGTTCATGCCTGTAATCCCAGCACTTTGGGAGGCCGAGATGGGCAGATCACGAGGTCAGGAGATCGAGACCATCCTGGCTAATATGGTGAAACTCCATCTCTACTAAAAAATACAAAAAATTAGCCGGGCGTGGTGGCGGGTGCCTGTTGTCCCAGCTATTCAGGAGGCTGAGGCAGAAGAATGGTGTGAACCTGGGAGGTGGAGCTTGCAGTGAGCCAAGATCGTGTCACTGCACTCCAGCCTGGGTGACAGAGCAAGACTCTGCCTCAAAAAAGAAAAAAAAAAAAAAGATATAAATTTGGGTTTGGGAAATAAAAACCTTCAATCTATAGTAAAAGATACAGTTGGCTACTTTTATAGATTGGTGGGAAATCAACATGTTAAAACCAGAACAAGGACAACTTAGAGGGAGTTCATGATACCTGTACGAAATATAGTTACAAACTTTCACCCACTGTTTTGTGAGGCATCCTATCCTCCTTTGATGATGACACATAATTTCAGAAAAATTAAACCCATTTATCATGAATACAAATGGCCCTACCACAATCAGGTTGGCTTAGAATCTCAGTGAGCCTCTCTAAGCTTCTCACTTCGTCTAGCAGCCAGCTCACTTACTAGAAGAACTAGTAGCAGTTTGTAAAACCGACCCATTCAGGGTACAGTGCCTGTGACCTACAAACAACAGGTATTTTGAGTAAACAGTCAGTGCATTTCAAAACACTTAATCACAGATGCAGGCTTGGTTCACAATTTGCTTTTTTTTTTTTAGAAAAAGGAAAAAACCATATAAAATAACTGTAGATTCCTTTATGGCTTCAAAGAAGTGGTAGCCTTGTGCTAGACCTGGGAGGTTGTTAGAAATGCAGGTTTTCAGCACCACTCCAGATCTACTGAATCAGAAACTCGGAGGAGGGTGAGGTCTGTTTTTAAGAAGTTCTCCAGATGGTTCTGAACCATTGCTTTAAGGGAAAATGCACACAGACCCACACAGACACACACAAACAAAACACATTTTTGCAGACAATTATTGAGGTTAGGGTTGATGCCTAAAAAGAGTAATTTTGAAATTTCCTTTTCAGCTTGTCTGTTTTTCTATAGCCATATGAAACTAAGTATTAGGAAACTGGCTTCTTAAATTCCTTTTTGTACAGCAAGTATCTTTGTTGACCATCTGGAAAAGTGACTTAATCAGACAGATGCTGATACCTACCACACAGGCATCTTGGATGAGGTGAATTATCCCCTGCAGCACTCTGTAAACACAGGCATTGCCATCATACAGGGAGATTCAAAAGCTGGTCTCTACTGGGATAAGATGGAGAGTCTCCTATACATGCTTCCTAGGAGATCTTCACATGCAATTTACAAAGTAACTTGAGAGTCTTTGGAGTTGTGGGCTCCTCAGCAACGTAAAGATATTAGCACATAAAAGCATTTTCTTCGAGCTGGCCACCCTAAAACATATACGGGAAGCAGATGAACGCAGGCAGAAGATAATGAGTGTTTTTTGTTTGCTTGTTTAGACGGAGTCTCACTCTGTCACCCAGGCTGGAGTGCAGTGGCGCAACCTCGGCTCCCTGCAATCACTGCCTTCAGGATTCAAGCGATAGTAGCTGGGATTACAGGCACCCGCCACCACACCTGGCTAATTTTTGTATTTTTAGTAGAGACGGGGTTTCACCATGTTGGCCAGGCTGGTCTTGAATTCTTGACCTCAAGTGATCTGCCCACCTCGGCCTCCCAAAGTGCTGGGATTACAGACATGAGCCCCCACTCCCAGCTGGCAATGAGTATTTTTAAAAGGATGCATTTTTGTGTATATGTGTTACACAGTAGTAGAAAATTTCCAAGGTTCCTTCATCTTTACTTAAAAATTGTCTGTGGGTTATGACTCAAGTTCAAGGTCAATTTATGTAAACAAGACTCCATTTCTCTTTTGTTCTCATTGTACGCGAGAGGGGCCCACCTACAGAGAAAGCACCTCCCATTGTAGCTGGAAGTTTGCCTTCGGCAGAATGGAGAACATGTCATTTCCTCCCTTGCTTCCTCCGTGGAGGTTGCTACAGCTGAATGGTGATCCTTCTTGCTTTTGTGGCAGCAACTCACTTGAATTGCAGAACGTACAACATATTGAATTCCGCCTTAAATCTCTTTTTGTGGTATTACTCCCAAAGGGAGTAATAGAGAGGAAATTTCATGGTGATTATTTTTTTCACAACTTCCCAATTAGATGTCAAGTTCCTTAAGAGACAAACCAGAGCTCACGATCCGTGGCTGTTTTCTTTTTCCATCTCAATTGCAATGGTGTACCTAAAAATATCCAGTAGCACCCACATGGGTACCCCACAGTACCCAACAGTACCCACTACGGGTACCCAACAGCTCCTACCATGGGTACCACACAGCACCCAACAGCACCTACCATGGATGCCTCAAAATACCCAGCAACACCCGCCATAGGTACCCCAAATACTCAACAATATCCAGCATTGGAGTCCCAGAGGACTCAACAGCACCCACCCTGGGTGCCCCACAGTAGCCAGCAGCACCCACCATGGAGACCCACAGTATCCATGGTGACCAGAAGATAAAGACTATTCCAGAAATGTCACTTTTCACACTTTTCTCCCCACATTTCTAAATTGGACCCAGGAGATCTTGTGGCCCTTTGTCTTAAAAGGAGAAAGACATCACAGCTATGGATGAACCATTTCTGTAGGTAGCAAACACTTAAAAATCAGCAACTTCATCGGCCCAACTGTATCTATTTTTCTGAAGTGTAAGAGATCAGCCTTTGACCTGAAGGGGACTGTGAAGTGCTTCCCAGTGTTCTGGGTGTTCCCGTGCTGTGACAGTGTGGGGCCAGGTTCACCTGCCCACAGCCTCTCCAGGGGGCCTGTCGGGGTCGGGGGGTACCACACCTCCTCAACAGCTGGGAGGTAGCGGCCGGTGAGAATCCAGACTTCCCCTTTCCAGGCAGTTTTTCTAGTCCAGAATCCTTCTCTGGGCTTGGCAGGAAGTTTGGAAGCAGGTTCTTTCCAACTTCTTGGTATCTACTTTGAGACCCTTGTTTTTCTGCCAATATTTTTGGTAGCATACAGAATATGAAGGAAATGATCTGGTTATCTGGGTTTAAACCAGCATTTATCTGCTGACATTAGTTCTTAAATAGAGTGACATTTTCTCACTGTTTTCTAATCATTTTACCTGACATGCAGATGAGGCCTGTCCTACCTACCTGATGAGGTTGTGCTGAAGATAAGCTGAGATGATCCACGGGGCACCCCTTATCCTGAACACCCAATGCCACAATTACCTAAACTAACC
>NW_012114488.1:10887117-10902486 GCF_000951035.1 Colobus angolensis palliatus
CACACAAACACACACACAGACATACACATATACACACAGAGACACACATACACACACAGAGACACATGCAAACACACACACACAGATATACAAATACACACACATGGATATACAAATACACACACACAAAGATATACAGAGACACACACACAGGCATACACTAACTCATACACAGACACATATGGATAATACACACACACAGAGACACACAGACACAGAAAGACACATATACACACAGAGACACACATACATATACAGACACACATATATACACATAGAGACACACACATGGATATACAAACACACACACAGACACACATAAACATAAACACATACACAGACACACATGGACACACACATAATACACACACAGAGACACACACATACACACATACACAAACACAAACACACCCACAGAAATACAAACACACACAAACACATATTAACACACACACATAGATATACAAACACACATACACAAACACACACATATACAAACACCTACTGAAACAGCTACACATAAACACACATGAACACACACGGGTATATACACACACACAAAAAACACACAGCTATACAAACATACACGGATATACAAATATACATATACAAAAACACACATACACAAATACACACATACACACATGCATATACACTCATAAACACAAACACACACATCACACATATATACAAACGCATGCATATACAAATATACCCACATTTACACACACACATAAACATATTACACATATAAACACAAATACACATATATACAGTGTCCCTCATGGGGTAGAGCTCTGTAGGACCTCTCATGGATACCAGAGTCCACCAACGTTCAAGTCCCTGATACAAAATGATGTAGTATTTGCATATAACCTATGCACATCCTCCTGTATACTTTAAATTGTCATTATAATTACTTACAATACCTAATATGATGTAAATGCTATGTAAATACTGTATTTTTTAGGAAATAATGACAAGACGAAGTCTTGAAGTGTTCCATACAGACATTTTATTTCTAAATATTTTAATCTAACAAGGCTGGTTGAATCCAGGGATGTGGAGTCCATGGATATGGAAGGCTGACTGTATGTGACTATATATATCTGGAGAGAGAGCTTTTAAGGAACTGGCTCACACAATTGTGCTGGCCTGTGGAAAAGCTGCAGGGCAGGCAGGGCAGACTGGAGGCCCAGGGAAGAGCTGGTGTTACAGCTTGAGTCTGAAGGCTGTTGGGAAGCAGATTTCTTCTTCCTTAGAGGTCCTCAGCCTTTTTCTCTTGAAGTCGTCCACTGATTGGATGAGCCCCACCCACGCTGTGGAGGGTCTCTGCTTTCCTGAAAGTTGATGGATCTAACGTTAACCTCATTGAAAAAATGCCTTCACAGCAACATCTAGACTGGGATTTGACCAAGCAACAGGCCATGTGGCCCAGCCAAGTTGACATAAAATTAACCATCAGAGGAAGGAAGGAAGTGAATCATTCAAGCAAGATTTTGCACTTTTTCTTGGAAAGTCGTTATCAGTATAGTTGCATTTCTTGGGAATGAGTGAGGACTGGTGCTGCTGGAGGAGGTGGCCCTGGGGGCCCCAGCCATGCCGTGAGTTTGTGCGGTCCTTCAGTCCACGCACTCCTGGGGTTGCAAGTCCATGCTGACAGGCAGGAAGGAAGGTGCTGGCCAGTCCCACAGCACTCTGCCCTCCCAGAGCACGTCAGGGAAATAGCCGTGAAATGTGGGTGAGCTTTAAAATAAAAGTCAGATCATGTGAGCCACTGACGTTTCCCATTTTGTGAAGACCGGAAGCCAAGTCAGTAGCCTAAACAGCCCGTGAGCTGGCCGGGTCGCTCCCCACCTCCTAGTCCACTCCAGGCACACGGGCCTGGGTGCACATCCTTAGACCCCTCTCACGGCTGTCCCCTCCTCCTGGAACCTCTCCACCTTCCAGCTGGGCAGACACATCAGCTTCTCAATGAGGCTCCGGCCCATCACGCCCTTTCCAACCTGCCCAGCACCCTGACCCACCTCTTCCTCTGCAGCAGCTGTCCCGTTTCCCACATGACCAGGTTAACTGATGCATGATATTTCTTACTGTTGAAAATGTCTACTTGTATAAATTGAAGGGCTACAAGTGCGGTTACGTTACACAGAAACAGTGCTTAGTGGTGAAGTCTGGACTTTAGTGTAACCATTGCCCAAATAGTGTATATTGTACTCAATCAGCAATTTTCTCATCCCCCACCTCCCTCCCACCTTCCTACCCCTCTGTGTCTCCAGAGTCTTTGATTCCACTCTGTACATCCACGTGTACACATTTTTTAGCTCACACTTATGAGTGAGAATATGCAGTGTTTGACTTCTTGGTTTTGAGTTGTTTCAGTTAAGATAATGACCTCCAGTTCCACCCTTGTTGTTGCAAACAACATGATTTCCTTCTTTTTATGGCTGAGGAGTCTTTCCTTATCCAATCATTAGTTAACGGACACTTAGGCTGATTCCACATCTTTGCTATTGTGAATAGTCCTGCAATAAACATACAAGTTTAGGTATCTTTTTGATACAGTGATGTTCTTTGGGTGGATACCCAGTAACTAGATCAAACATTGTTCTATTTTAGTTCTTTGAGAAACCTATTGCCTTTTATTTTCCATTCCACAATATCTGTTTCACAGGAGCAGGAGTTTTTGTCTTGTTTGGTTGACTTACATATCTCAAGCACCCAGAATCCTGGTGCATAGCAGACACTAAATATTTGTTAAACAAACGAATAATTTTCCAGTATGGCATGAGGCTTGGCATTGAGGTCACCCCTAAATCCCTCACCAACAACATTTCTGTTTTCGTTCTCCAGCCTAATGTGATTTGGGAAGACCAGGAGTCCTTTTCCATTTTCAAATTTTCTCTGGAGGCCTCCACACACAAATACCATGACAGTATTTGTACATCTATTTTAAATGATCTTACTTTAAATATAGAACACAAGTCTTCTATGAAAAATTTGAATTTAATATTTTAAAGGCTTTTTTCTCTTTCTCAATACTAAGAATATACTTAGAGAAAAATATACTTCCTTTTTATCAAATAAAAATAAACCCTTTTATATAGACTCACGCATGTATAAACACTGTTAGTCTTCCAGCATGCAGTCCAATGTTATTTACATTTTCCAAGGATGAAATGTAAAATTTTATGGTTTGGGCTTTCTGCTTAGCACATGTTCAACAAAAACAAACAAACAAAGCAGATACTTAAATCTCAGGCTGGGAAAAAGTAGATAAGGTTTACCTATTTTCAGAATAACAATTTTACATTGCAAATGTAGCCAGACTTTTGGGACAGGCATAGGCATAGACAAAACTATTGATTTTCTAGTATTAAATTATCTTGTTGTCTTTACCTCCTTCTCATTACTAAGATGACTTATTCTGAAAACTCAAGCTTGAAAATGTTGATGCTTTCTCCCAGAAGAAAGGGTCTTGTTTGCAGTGGGTTGGTGTGTGTTGCGGGCACCTGGATGGACAATGCAATGACTCAGAGAAAAGTGTGGAGTCTAAGAGTGAACAAGAAAGAGGCAGTCTGAAAACAACAACAACAACAAAAACTTCCAGCTTTGAGAATTGGGGAAGGGATGAACCCATAAAGCAGGAAAACTTCTCTAACTGGAAGTTGATGCCAGAAGTGAGTATTACAACTTTCAGAGGCGACTATGTACACATTGTGCCTCCGTGCCCTTGTTTGGAAAAGTATACCAAATTCAGGCATTTTGAGCTGCTAGCAGCTTCTCTTCTTCTTCTGTGATAAGCCCATTGGCTTTCCTTTGTCCTGGCCAGTCCCTTAGGAATAGTGAGTTAGGGGAAAAGATCACTAGTTAACCATTTTACGTTTTTCTTATTTTATAGTCCTCATAAAAACAGCAGGAGCCAGTCTGTTTGCGGGCGTTTGCTCTAAGGCCAGCAGTGGTCTCATGGTTCCCACGCATGTCAATCTGAATCCCCACAGCTACTTCCGCGTTCTCCCCACTGCGCATCAGCAGGAAGCTCAGAACAGAAAGTGACTTCCAAGAGCAGCTGGGATGTGGCAGATCTAGAATTTAAGGCCAGGTCTGTTCTGACTGCCAGAACCACGCCTTTTTTTTTTTTTTTTCTTTCTTTTCCTGCTGAGTGCCTGCTGCACACAAGGGACCACTGAAGGCATTTCCATACACATAATCTTAGTCATCCTCATGGCAACGCTAAGAGGAGACATGGCTATTGTTTCCATGCTTCCATTTTAAAGATGGAAAATGAAGTTCGGCAAAAGTCTGTATTTTGTCCAGGGGAACCGTGGAATAGGAAAGGGGTAAAGGCAAGATTTGAACCTGGGCAATGAGTCTCTAAAACAAAGGCTCCCGTCTTTGTTTCTGTGTGCCTCTGACCAGCTCAGGTTTTTCTTCCCTGGGAAACATTTATAAAATATGATCATATCTATGGACACAGTAACACTTTTTACAAATTTAAAATTGGAGATCTTTCAAGGCACATTATTCTGCTAGTTTAGTAATCCAAAACTAAACTAAATTAATAACTAGTTTTGGATTACTAGCTTAGTAATCCAAAACTAAACTAAATTAATAATGTGGCTGAG
Organism: Colobus angolensis palliatus; assembly: GCF_000951035.1. Classification (NCBI taxonomy): domain Eukaryota; kingdom Metazoa; phylum Chordata; class Mammalia; order Primates; family Cercopithecidae; genus Colobus; species Colobus angolensis. The sequence goes on from NW_012114488.1 coordinate 10,891,743, forward strand.
AATATTCTTTACTATTTGGAAATTCATAAACATGCTTCTTTATAATCCATGGATCAAAGAGAATATTAAAACTGAAATTTAAAACCATTTAGAAACATATGAGAAAGGAATATTTTATTTTAAAACCTATGGAATCCCCAAAAACTCAACTCAGGAAAAAACTCTGTATTGGCAGAAATGTCTTCGCTATTAAAGAAGAAAGACTAAAAATAAAGGAGCTAAATACATATGATAAAAATTTAAAAACAAAACATGAAAGTGTGAAGAGAGAATGTATTGCTAAAACTAACATGTAAAATAAGGGAAAGTACAAATAAATACGCAGACTGATATTCTGAAACCAGAAGGGGCTGAAGAGGCCTGAATTACAGGGCTGTGAGAAGGTCACCTTGCCTGGGTACAGCGGACAGCAGCTCAGGCTCCACCCTGGAAACCTGGGTTTTAACCCTCACCTTTCCAAACCCAATAGAGAAGCTACAAGAAATCCAAATCTGCTGTGACATGAAAGAAAACAATTAAAATCTTGCATGGCTATGCTTTTCTCAGTTTGGAATAGTATGCATCAGCGTGGGGCTATGGACTCCTGGAAGAACCTATATACTGAATACCATGTTGGCTTTTGTAAATAGAATTCTATATACATGCTCTAAGGGTTAACCATTCCTGGGAATCTGTGCCATATCTAGTTCTAAAGTGCACATCCCTTTCTCCTTCTTCAATCTAGTTTATCTGTTGAAAAGTTGAAATTTTCGCTAATTTTATTTTCTACAGCCTTATACCATACTTGACTACTTTCTGGGTCTGTTCAACTAGATATGACACGTCTGAGACTTAAGTGGTTAGTCAGGTTGAACTGCTAGGAGTGGTGTGGTCCCTGCTGTTACCTTATTTAATTCATGGCAAAGGTGTGGAGGGGAGTATTCATTTACAACCAAAAAGGACTGGCAACTACAGTCAGTCACAGTGAATTGCTGGAATTACAGATGGTTCCCAACTTATGATGGTTCAACTTAAAGATTTTTTGACTTTATGATGGTGTGTAAATGATAGGTATTCATCTATCATTAAGGAACGGTAGAAACCGTTCTTTAAGTACCCGTCTGTATTAGTCTGTTTTCATGATGCTGATAAAGATATACCTGAGACTGGGCAATTTACAAAAGAAGAGGTTTAATGGACTCATGGTTCCATGTGGCTGGGGAGGCCTCACAATCATGGCAGAAGGTGAAAGGCACGTCTCACATGGTGGCAGACAAGAGAATTGTTAGAGCCAAGCAAAGGGGTTTCCCCTTATCACTACCACAAGAACAGTATGGGGGAAACTGCCTTCATGATTCAGTTATCTCCCACTGGGTCACTCCCACAACATGAGGGAATTATGGGAGCTACAATTCAAGATGAGATTTGGGTGGGGACACAGCCAAACCATATCACCATCCAACCATTGTTTTTCACTTTCAGGACACTATTCAATAAGTTACATGAGATATCGAACACTTTATTATAAAATAGGCTTTGTGGTTTTGCCTAACCGTAGTGTTCTGAGCACATTTAAGGCAGGCTAGGCTAAGCCCTGATGTTGGTTAAGTTAGGTGTATTAAGTGCATTTTGACTTAGGATATTTTCAGCTTATGATGTGTCTGCCCTAAATTGAGGAGCGTCTGCATTCTTAAAGGTTTTGGCCAGGCTTAAAGAGCTTGCCTTATAACATTGACCAGTAAGGTATATATGAGAAACGCATGCCTTTACATAATGAATGAGTTTCTGATAAACTGTGGAAATCTTTACTGTCAATGAAATCAAGTTGTAAATGGAGGAATAATTTTCAGTGTTCACGGGAGTATCTTAGCAAGTCACGGATTTACCTCCATGTATTGATCTCTCTTCTGAAAACTTGTTTATATGAGATTTGCCTAAATCAGATTTCAAAAACATAAGATCAGATTTCACCAGTATTTTATGGTTACTAAAGTAATATAGTTTGACTGAAAACAGATGGAATAGAGTTTCATGGCATATATTACTAACTCCGTTATAAAATAGAGATATTTAGCTTGTAAACTTGCTTTTATATGGGGAGAGCATTTTAACTGATGCCCCTACAAAATGATCTTGCTTTAAGAAATACAGAAATCTGTGAATACTGAATATAAACATCCTGCCTTAGAGAATAAAGCACACACACGCTGTATATATGTATATATACACATATATGTGATATAAAGCACACTATGTATATATGTGTGTGTGTATGTGACATCTAGCTGCTTTTCATCCGTTTTATAATCCATGTGTGTGAAATCTATAAAACGAGCCTAAGTCCTAGCTATTAAAGCTGCCTCTGAGGGCTTCTACGAGTAGTGATGGAAGTGAATTAATTGGGTCCTTCGAGTGCAGTCACGCTGAACACAGTCATGGAGAGATATATACAGCAGTCAACGGGAAGGTGGTAGCATGGGCAGCTGGCTTCCTCTTCCCAGGTGGACCCCAATCCTAAGTGGCCATGTGAATGGGCTCATGTTCAGTTCTGGGCAGTAAATGGGCAGAGGCACCTGGGCTGAATTCGGGCTCTTCAGGGATTTTGCTCCTTCTGTGATCACTCATGGGTCGTTGTGCTTACTGTATTCCCAAAATAATAAAATTACCAAGTTTACCTGTCTCAGGGGAAGAGCGTTAGAAAAGCTTAACCAAGGTAGTTAAAAAAACAGAAGAGGGTTTCACTCTAGCCTATCACCAGATGACATTTACAAAAACAAGTAGACTTCGGGAATTTGTAGTAAGCATCATTTGTTGTCGATTCTTCAAAAAAAAAAAAAAAAAATTAGTGAACGTTTTACCCCAAAAGGGTGATTCTAACACTGATATGTTGAAAACCTAGGAAATCAGTCTCTTCACCAGTACAATCTGATCTGAAAGATGGATCAGATAACCTTAGTCTGTAGACTTATAAAATGCCATTTGTTAGACTCCAAAAGTTAGACAGAAGGCAATGAAATGTGATCAATAGGGACATCTTACAGCTCTAAGATAATATGATCAGAACTTCCTGCACACTGTGAGACTCTACCATAGTAACCCATTTCATTTTTCACTGAAAGTGTGGATAATGCTAACAGGTTGGGATATTTTAAGTCCCCAGGAATCTTAAACCCTGTTTACCACTCCTAACTTGACGAATTTCCCCATAAACAATGCCACTTCTAGATAACTCCAGAAACAAGAAAAAGATATTTATAGGAAGTATTCATATTTAAATTAAGGTGATTATATCATGATTTGTTTGTCAATTACATAAGATTATCAGATAAAAATTACAGTAATTTTTAGCTTGGTTTTGGTTGTTCAATTCCAAGTTTTTAATCAAGCAAGAGAATTGTTCAGAATGCACATGTTAATCTTGCCTGAACTTTTAGGATCAAATGGGTTGAATCCAAGTTAATGATGTTCCATTATATTTCTCAGTGTACCTGTGGGTAGGCCTTTATGTTACAGATGGAAAAAAGCAGCAGCAGCTCTATGGTAACTATGATATAATTGTCTTAAAGCCACCCTTTGTTTCCTGTATTTTGCTGAAATGCATTTCTTTGTGACTCGTGTTAAGAGGTGGATTATGGCTTGTCAGTCTACATGCAATAAAACAAGCTGCATCCTTGCATCAAGATGCTCACATAAGGACCAGAGATCTGCTGTTAGTCTTTTTGGGAAGGAAGGGATATACAAAATCAACATGGAATGTGCAAATTGTTTACCCACTGGAAGCTTTCTCTCTTTGAATCCCCAGAAGCCCTCAACCATCGGTGTGTGGTTGGATTATTTCTTCTGGCTCCCTGCCAGGTGGTGCAGCTTCTTGCAACTGCAACCTTGCAGGTGTCCCTTCTGGCCAGTTCAACCGCTAGTGCACATACTTGGGCTGGGGACAACTGAGTCCTTTAAAAAATGACCAGTATGACATGGAAAGCAAAACCCACAAATACTTTAATACTTAACCTTGGTTAAGTATTATACTTTAACCACTTAGCCTTGGTGTATTCTTTTTTAAATTTGAATTTTGCCTTGTTACGTTCCTGATGTCTTTCAGCCCGAGGTTCTTTGGGCTCAGCAGATGAATTTCTTATAATATGTAGAAAGTAAAATTGAGATTTATTATGAATGTTTCAAATCAGGAAAGTATAGGGCAGGACAAGCACAATATTCCTGGGTCGAGATCTCTGGAAATTTCCAGTGGAGATCCCTATATAAATAGGAGTGTTGGAGGGAGGAGAAAAGTAAGCTTTCATGCCACCAGTAGGTCCTAATAATCTAATTGGATACCTGGAGTCAAGTGAGGAGACAGTGATTTCAATTCAGGAGACTTGCAAGGGTTAGCTTGCATGCTGTACTCATTGGCTATAGTTGGAAACAATAAAACCCTTATCAATTACTACTTAAATATATCTTTCACCATTAGGAAAATCATGCTGGTGCCGAGGAGCTCTGGAGCCGGGGAGGAGATCCTCCTTTGTTGACCTTGCCTTTGTTGATGACGGCAATATTAGTGCAGCATGTAAAACGCAAAGTTATTAAACCCCAGTTTCTGAGCCAAATAAAATGAATATAGCAAGGGGATTATGGAAGGTATGCTGCTTGTCTGAACTCCCCCTTCCTTTAACTCCCAGTCAGAGTTATTGCCGGGTGTCTCTGGCTCACCAATCAGTCCTATAGGTAATAAACGCAGCTGAAAAAACAAGGTCACTCATCTTTTGGCTTCTGTGAGTTATTTTTCTCATAGGGGTTCATTCAAAAGATTTAATATACAAATTTCTACTTACGTCTCCCAATTGGCTGCTCTTGCAGATGCTGGGTAGACTGCGTGTGTGCCAGCAACCAGGCCTGACTCAGCCTAGACCAGAGCCTTCTGTAACTTACAGTCCTTGAGAAACCATGGTGCTTCTTGAAGCATCAGCAGCTGAGAAGGCCTGATCCCTGCATCAAACTTCCTGTCTTCTTTTTCCATTCTGCACTTGAATAAGAGAAGCTCAGGGCCAAAAAGTATTGTCTCCTCATTAAAAACTGTGCAAAAGTCAAGGTCTGATGTCAGAACACTTGGCTCATGTGAATGAACCCTGCCTAGCTTTGTGCCCCAAAATGCCAGTCCAATTCTGGTCTAGACCAGAACAAACTCACAGTGCTCACTTGTGCCTCAGGCCATGCCTTAGATCCTTTGCTTTTCTCCCTTTCCTTCCCTTCTCTTCCCTTTCCTTCCTCTCCCCTGCCCTCTCCCTTCCCTTCCTCCTTCCCCCGTCCCCCTCCCCATTCCCCATTCCCCATTCCCTTCCCTTCCCTTCCTCCTTTTTCTCTCTCTTTCTCTTTCCTTCTTTCTCTCTTTCTTTATCTTTCCTTTCCTTTCTTTCTCTGTAAAGAGAAAGGAATCAGTTCTCCAATTCTCTGGATTAAAGGAGCCATTTTAATCCTTACGTCTGAGACAAATCTGGAAGAGCCAACATTTCTTTCTCCTGTAACTGCATCAAACCCCTGGTATACATGTCAAGGTCTATTATAAAAATTGGGTTATCAACATTTAAAATGTTTGCAAGACAAAGATTCCAGAGTAACAGATGAAGAGCTACTTATTTCAAGTAACAGGAACAATACACAGTTCAAACATCGCATAGTAATTCATATGGGCACTGAGGTAGTATCATGGTGAGACAAACTCACTGGCAATTTTGGCAACCCTTGAGAGACTTGTATACCCATTTGTACAAAAGGTGTCCATAGAAATCAGGGCATACCATCCTTTATAATTTCAGCCCCCAGCCAACCCTTTTTATCCAGAATGTCTCTCTATGACCACTTTCTGTTTAAAAGCTTTAAACTGGACTTTAGTTCTCTTTAAGAAGTATTTTCTTTTAAGCTTATTATTCTTATTGAGATATAATTATCTCACACTGCTTTTATTTAATTCTTAAAACACAATCTCAAACACAATTTGTATATTTGACTTGTAAAAGTTTGGTGAAAGCATTGATTATTTAAGCAGAACTCATGATTGTGTTCTAACTTGTATCTGTTTTTGAGAACTGAAAACTGTTTCAGCACTCTACAAATGCCAATGGATTTCTACAGTGACTTGATATTTTTTAATGGCAACATCTTTGAAATCTAATTCTGTGTCATAACACAGCAGTGTTATATAATAGAGTTAATATTCACATGGTTATCCTAAGAACTTAGTATTGATTATATAATCTCAGCAATACTTTTTAACACTAGTATCTTCATGGCTACATACAGCCATTATGCAGAGCTTATTTTCAGGAGATAATTAACGTTTTTCTTTTGATTAGTGAAAATCTCCACTTGGGTCTTACTTTAATCAAGAAACACATGTTTCTCCCATTGAAAAGAAGCCTTAAAAAAAAAAGAGAAAGAAACACACACAACCCCTTTCTCCGATAGAATGGATTCCTAACACCTATTCAAAATATTGTTTTAACCATTTGCATATCATCAAAAATACTCTAATTAGAAACTAATTTTAATTAAAATTTAAAAATTAGAACTAATTCTAATTTAAAAATTAAAAACTATTCTGTTTATTAAATAAATAATAATATAACCTATACTGGTTTTTACTTGCTTTATAACATAAAGTGATAACTGCAATTTGTTTTACAATTAATTGGTTGGAATTAATAAAAATAATTTAATGGAGTGAAGGATAAAAGACTACAAGTTGGGTTCAGATTATACTGCTTGGGTGATGGGTGCACCAAAATCTCACAAATCACCACTATAGAACTTACTCATGTAACCCCCACCTGTTTCCCAAAATCCTATGGAAATAAAAAATAAAAAATAAATAAAAACAATTTAATTGAAACTGAAGATCTAGGAATAGTGGTGGTAGCTAAAGGAGTTGCTTTTATCATCTTGGTCTGTTTTCAAGGCTGTCCCGTATAAAGTATTGACTTTAATAATATTTTTAAAACCAGAATTATAATGGCCTTTTATTTTAGGTTTGACTATAACAACACTGTAAGAAGCTATCCCTTACTTTTGTCAAGATGTGTTAACATCAATAGTAATGGAAATTTGTAATCAGCTGGCACTCAGGTGACAGGAAGGCTGGCAATTATTGAGTGCCTATTGTGTGTTGGCTTTCATTAAAGGTTATGAATAGTTGGAGAGGCAGTCTCCCTGATGTCAAGCTGTTTAAAATGGAGTTGTCAATGCAAATTACATGTGCATTAACTTTCTTAACAAGAGACTTAACCCAACATGTTGATATGTGCAGAAAAAATACATAAGTTCCAGGAGTCTAGACAACAAAGCTGTGATGAATTAGGGATGAGAAAAATTGAAGGAGGTTTCCTGGAAATACAAACTAAAAACTAGAGTGAGGGACTGAGGGGGTGGTGGGTCAGGAGGATGTGAATAAATGCCTGGAAGCTGAACTCCATTTTAATGACACCAGGTAGTAAATAAAGTATCCTATTAGAATGGAGAGAGTTTGTGTGATATGACACATCATGCCTGAATGACATTTACATTAATTTAGTAGCTATTAAATGGAAAAAGTCCGACATGTAAAACTCACATGATTTTATTGAGCTTGGGAACAACAGACACTTGCTTGTGATTTATTTTGCTATGCATTTTAAATAAGATACAAAAATTAAAATCACGGTAAAGAGAACATGCATTTTGGAAGACATCTGTGTAAGTAGATGAGTTTAACATTTAGTTTTCTTTGTTTTTATATATTCATACAGAAAGGTTATTATTTAAAAAAGGAAATAGGGTTTTCAAGAATCAATGATGTGAAATTTACAACTGTAAGCACTAACGTCCACAGTTGTAAAATAAAATCAGTTAAGACACAGACTTGCACGTTTACCAAAAAGTTCATAAAATATTAACCATGTTAGTTACAAACCTAACTCTTAGGTTATTAAAATGGGTGCATGGTTAAATTATCATGAAGAAATTTCATACTTTTTAAAGGAAAATCCTCATTTAAAAATTTATTAGGCTCTACTTAGACGCATGTTTTTAAGAACATAAAATCCAAATTAAGTAACAATCAGGCAGGTATTATTTCCTCTGTAAATAAATGTTAGGCATAAATACTAAAAGTAATATAGAATTAACTTGATTTAAAAATAACAACATATAAAAGAATGTTTGGAGAATTTAAATGTACTTATGGTTGTATAGCTCCACTAATTTAAAGTTTCATTAGCAATACAAAACTCTTGATCATTTTCCTTGGTAAAAGGCAGAGACAAATGTTTTATATTCTTTTAAAATGATGGTCATCATTATTTTGGCACCTGGTGTTAACTACCCTCTTAATATTCTTTTAGTTTTTTTTTTTCTTTGCAACGTGGGCTTGGAATTTCCTCAGCTGAAAGTAAGGAAAATGGTTTATTTTACCGAGCGCACTGCAACATTGTGCATTTCTGCCATCGCTCTTCCTCTTCTCCTAATAATGACAGTATGCTTACACTGTGTTACAGTCTAATAACCTTTTGTCATGTAACTATATTGCAGCCTTTATGGGAACTGCCAGAATGCAGTGTTCCCTCAGTTATGGGCCGGCGCCTTTATTCACAAAAGGCTTGGAGTAACAAAAGTGTAGTGTCACAGCCCTCTCCTCTTTCTGATATGTCAGTAAAGAAACTCAAAGGGAAGGAAAGGAATCCGCAAGCAGCGCGTTCTCCAGGCGCGCAGCACCTGAGCACGGGTGAGTGAGGGAGCCTGTATGTCTGCGCCTTTGTCATTAAAGTCTTCAACTAAGCAAAGTTCATGAAGGAAAGAAAGTGACTGAATGCCTTTGAGACTTACAGTAACAAACGTGGACACCAGTATGAAGGAGGGAGATCATGTATGAAAACCTCAGAGCGAATCAGTAAACCCCTCCTCAAGTTGTTTTCTTTTCCGTTGTTATGCTTTGTGATTTTTAATTTGTCCAGGAAAACGTCCCTTCCAGCAAGCACTTGGAGAAAAGGACGAAAGGTAAACAGGAGGTTGATTCTGGGAAAGGGTTAATGAAAATTCTAAAGGTTCCCTCCTGATTTCATAAGGAATCCCAGGACAAATATGTGCTGTTTCCCACCCTGTCTCCTGTGCCCGCAAGGGGGCTTATAGGCAAGTTAAATTTATATTTTCTTGGAACTGAAAAATAGTTTTAATAACTCCAAGAGGCAAATAAAGAAACTTAAATGACAAGGAGAAACAATTTTGCGTGTAAAGGAATGAACAATAAACACTTGAGGAGAAACTCGTCTTCCCTAAACGTGTGGGCAGCCCCCAGACCCCCTGCTGCCTGGTCCAGACGCGAGGGCACAAACTCCAGACTCGCAGCAAAGTAACCGGAGTGGAATCTGCACGGCCGGAGAAGCGTCAAGCCGGGAGGCTGCCGGCAGCCTGGCTCAATCATTTTACTTTTTTTCTTCGCCGAAAAAATTCAGAAACAAGAGCAGCGCCCCTAAGGTAAGAGTCACTGGAATCATTTTCTTCTTCCACAAATATAGGGATTCTGACCTAGTGAGTGCCAAGGCTGTTGCCGGTTACACGCGACGCTCAGAATCCATCCGGCAATCGCAGAGACGTCTGTGGACTTTACTGGGGGAGGGGAGCCCCAGGATGTCCCTCGCATCCCAACTACTCAGCTTGGTGCAAATACAAAAGTGTTAGTTTCCATTGTGGGGAGTTTGGATGGGAGTCGGGGAAAGCATTGACTAGTGAGGAATCTGGATCACGCTTCAAAATAAAAATACATGTGAAACTGGATAGAAAGAAGAAAATGTGGCGGGCGAGAAATGGCCCCGGGACCTGGCACACACCGGGAGCCCAGGGCCCTGGGTCAGCCCAGTTGCTGCACCGTAGCGCACGCCCGTTTGGCCCTTCGTGAAAGCTGGGCTTTGGCGTGTGTGCTCCACTCCGGGGAAGGTGACCTCGTCCAGACAGTCCGGACAGCCCGTGCCACCGTGGGACAGAAGAGCCACCGTCCCTCCTCCGATCCAGCGCGCCACGGTGGCCCCGCCGCGCGTGCCTGCCCGAACGCGGACACCTGCGCATCTGTGTGCGCTCTTGCGCTCCAACTTCCCCAAACTTCTGGCGGCTCCTAGTTCTGAGCGCCCATTGGGCGGCTCATTTCCCTTCAGTGGCAACTGCCTGGATTCATGGGTAGGGAAGGGGGTGGGGGTGTCCAAGAAAGCCGCAGATGGCAAGGCGGTCTCAGGGTTTGGGACAATGATCTCTCAGTCTTGTTCATTTTGGCCACAGTTTGCCCTTTCCGTTCTCTAACCCCAACCAACGCAAACTGGGCTTGTGCACACGAAGTTGCTTTTAAAGTGAGTATCCGAAAGGGAGTCCTGGGGAGGAACCGTATTGCAAACCCTACTTTATGGGAAACACTGTGAGTTGATTTAAACTCCAACCAAAGGTCCGAGTTGGAACTCTCTCCCGGGAGCTCTGACTGAGCACAGTTGGGTTGGAGCTGCTGGCCCGCCACCAGGAGGATTCCCTGGCTCGGGCAACTGGCAGGCCGACGTGGCTCGCCCAGCAACGCACAGCTGGAGCAGCTGCAGGACTCAGGATTTAGATTCTGGAACACCGGACCCAGATGTGACAAGGCCGGGCAAGAGAGGCAGCGGTTGCTCCATCCGCCCTCCCCGGTCCCGGGTGCAGGCGGCGCGCAGAGGCTCACTTGGGTGCGGGAACCTGGCGCAGGGGCCGAGTCCCTCGGGGCGCGCTA
>NW_012114488.1:10903681-10939608 GCF_000951035.1 Colobus angolensis palliatus
CCAGGGCGCCGGCTTCGCCTTCGCCGCCGCGACCGCGCTGCTTTTCGGCTCCGACATGGAAGATGGACCTTCTAATAATGCGAGCTGCTTCCGAAGGCTGACTGAGTGCTTCCTGAGCCCCAGTAAGTGGCCTGCTCCCCGTTCCCCGGTGGCGGGGCGGCTCCTCATCCCCTAGGGGGCAGGTGGGGGGCTTGGACTACTGGGTGGGAAGCGGGTGTCGAGCGAGGTGCCCGTGCCTGGGCGTGGAGCGCCCAGCGGGCTTCTCTGGAGGGGAGGAGTCGGTGCCCCTGGCGAAGCGCGGGAGCGTTCGGCCGCGCAGGGACGCCGGGGTTTCTCAGGCTCCGCGTGCGCTCGGGGAAAGGGCGACCCAGGAGGGAGCCGGCGGGAGCTGGGCGTTTCGAGCGGGACCTGCCGCCCGCTTCTCCGCCCCTTGTGCCATTTCTGGCCACACTCGTCCGGCGCGTATTTATACTCTAAACTTTGTGACCACTTAGGTTCCTCCCTGTTGAGCCTGTGGTCACTTGGCTGGAGCAGATGCGCTTCCTTCTACTTGGGGGTCCAGCCCACCGGGTCCCTGTGGCCGCGGTGAGGGAAGCCAGGGCCTCAGAACCCCGCGCTTCCAGCTGTGAAGGCACCGCCGTTCTCCGGGACTCGGAGTGGGCGCCCGGCCTCCCACCCCTCGCAGTGACCGGCAACCAGAGCGTGGACTGGCGGGGTGGAAACGGGTGCACCTCCACCCAGGGGACGCATCCCCACCCCGGGCTGCATCCTGTTGGTCCCGGGCTTCCCTGGGGTCCGGGCTGGTAGAGAAAAGGGAAGGACAATAGGTCGCTAGGGTGGAAGAGAAAGGCGCCGCCGCCTCCGACTCGCGGGATGCGCCCCCGGGCCCACTATGGCGTGGCCACTCCTCCTCGCCACCCGCGGGAGCGGGGCTGAGAGCGCCCTGGGGCAGAGGTGGTAGAAGGCGTGTCACGGGGGTGGGGGACAAGACTGAGCAGAAAAGTCAAGGTAGGGGTTCGCCAGAAGGAACCAGACAGGCGGGGAGACGGTGAGAAAAAAGGAGGCGCCCGGTGCGCAGAGGAGGGGGGCGTCACGGTCGCGGATGGAGGGCGAGCAGGGTGAGGACGGGAAGACCCCGGCGGGGCCGGGTGGGAGCACCTCCTGCTCCAGGAGGTCGCGCCCATGGGTCTCCGGGCGACTCCGGCGCCAGTCGCGGCGGGCGCGGTTTCCCGCGGCCCAGAGCGCGGCTCCGGAGCCACCGTCCACCGCGTGCGCACCCGAGCCTTTGTCTGAGTCTCGCTTAGGAGCCGCGTTTCCGCGGCGCCTTCTCCGGGCCGACGCTCTTCCAGGATTGCTGTTTTGGTTTCCCGCTCCCAACTGCGGCTCACTCCCAGGCTTTGGCCGACCCGAGTCTCCAGGGCACCCGAGGTCGAGCCCCTCCCTGCGGCCAAAGCTCACCGCCCGCCCAGGCACCATTGGGGTGCACTCCCCCGGCTGGCGAGCGTATTTGCGCCAGGATCGGCCGCTCCTTGCAACCCCGCTATGGGCCAGTCCACGGCGGCCGCGTGGTCAGCGGCCTCTCGTACACCCGTGCGGGCTCGCTGCTCTCACTTGATTGGCTGGCGGGGCGTGGGTGAGGGGCTCCCAGCTGACCCCCAAGTCCTCCCCCAGGTGTCTACCTCCCACCCCCGCTGCAGTCTAGGTGAGGAAGGGGTGTGGAGATGGGTGTGCATGGACAGAGCATGGGGCCTTCTCTGTTGGCCAGAGATGTGGTCAGTAGAAGCACTTTTCCTTACTGAAGTGCCCCTTGGCCACGCAATGAAGGTGGTAGAGGATGGGACCCCACCACCTCTCCGGGGGTTTTGGGATCAGCCTATAGGCCTGGTCTAGGACTGGGGTTCCTCCCGGTACCCTAACTGGTGGGCTTGTGAATTCTTTCTTAAAAAAAGAAACATCTACTTTTCTCAGTTGACCTTTGATTTGGGGTGCGGAGTTGAAGTCAGCTCTGCCTTGCAGTGACAAGCTGCTCTGGGGGAAAGGTGGTGCTACTGAGGCACGGGATTTTAGGCTTCTGGAAAAAGCCCCAGGTCCTGAAATGATGGGGCTTCTGTTGGTGCTGCTGGAATTGCTGTTGGCTCGTGTGTTCAGGGCCATGCTGGATGTTTTGGAGGGGAAGAGAGATCTGCAGCTCTGTATAGAGGGTGGAGTCCTCTTGGGATTCCTAGCACACTCCCCCTTTAGGAAGACGATACCTGGAGAGGAGAAGCGTCTGTTCTGCAGAAAGGCCCAGCCAGGAGAAGCTGGTGCATCAGAGAAACCATACTCATCACGGAACACTCGAGAGCGGCCCCCTTGCCCCACACCCTGCCCTGAACAGCAGCTTTGGGCTTGAACAGGAGCAAAAGGTTAGGATAGTCTTATTTGGGACATGACTAAGGTAGTAAACAAGAAGATACTTTTAAACAAAATCAATTATCAGACCCACTTCACTCAAGCTTGGGAAGGGGATAGATGGATTCTTTAAGGAGAGTAGCCAGTTTCTGCTCTGACACTCTTATCTCTACTTTTTGGGTTTTTATTTCTATCTGTTGCTGCATGGCAAGCCACTGGTCTGAATTGCTAAAGTACCGATGTTTGACGGATTTTTGTGATATTTGTCGTTTTAAAAATCAGTCTTTTGAAAAAGAATTTCTAGACTCCGTAAAAATTTAAAAATGCCCAAGTGCATACAAATATGTCTAATTGTTGAGTGTTATTCCCTTTTTTTTTCTTTCAGTTTGATCTTCTGTTGGTCTGATATGCAAGTTGTCATGTAAAGGCTGTTTTGTCCGGTTACAGTTTGTATGACTGCTGGTTTTATTTTTATTACCATCAAAAGCAAATCATGTGTAGAGGGTATGATATGCCAGCTCTGCTTCTGTCCATTTTAGCTTTGCGTTTTGGCTCTTCACACTGACCGGCTGGTTCGCTCACTCATGCACCAAATAACACTTAGTAAGAGCTACTGCCAGGACCCAGGCCCCAGAGACAGAAAGAAAGAAAGAAGCCTAGTAGAAGCCACGAAGCTGCTGTGGGAGGTGTTCGCCATCCAGTAATAGAGATGGAGTACCCTAGAAGCAGGTTTGACATTAATGTCCAGAGGTCAGTGGCCACCATGCCCAGTGCCCTTACTCTGCCCTTATCAGGCCATTCCTGACTTCACCTCATCTCCTGCCATCTGCCTCTAATTGCTGACCTCTGGGCTCTTCCTCAGGCACCCAGCTTCATACTTCATTGTTAGCAAAGTTGCCATTGGGGTAGGAAATACTCTTGTGCCTGGAGAGCCCAGCGTTTGCTTGTGCAGTGGAGAGAGGAGAAGTAACATGGGACAGACCCAGTGTGAGTGGCATTTGGTCTTCTAGAGAAGACAACTCAGATTGTCTGCACTAATGGTCAGTGTGGCTGCCCTGATGTAACACGGCTGCAGGACGTGCACAGATTAGAAACTCTGAGGCACACCTGTGGATAAGAACAGTCAAGCCACAAATATGCCTGCACCTCTCTCTGTTTGTGTTTCCCTGGTTAGCTACTCTGAAGACATAAAGAGATACAGACAAAGGAAAACCCCGGTTGGTCAAGGAGGATACCGAGAAAGTTAGGAAAATAAAATTGTGAATGCAGACTGCAGATAGCTTCAGAGTACAATTGATTGTATATTTCCCAAATATTCAAAACAGGAGATGTGTATGTTCCCAGGAATTGTGGAGTTTAAATGTGCTTCGCACTCATCAGTAACTACTCTTACTGTTTCTTGAGACATAAGATACCGTGCGACCAACACTTGAACAAACTGAGATAAATACGATCTCTTTTAAGAGCAAATGTGTTTAACACATACAAAGTACACTGGACTTCGCCTTTAACTTCTGTTTGTGGGCTCAGGGAGATGGAGGTCACAGAACAATGCAAGAACAACACTCAGTAGAAATGGGTCTAAATCAGCCAACAGCCAACTCATAGACACTTATTGAGTACCTACTGAGTGTAAATTGTTTGACGGAGGTTACAATAATGATAACAGGTCCCTCAAAGGACTTGAAATATAGCTATGGACACCTACAAAGATGACTAACAAAGCAAGGTGTGACTTTTTCCTGCAGAGCCAGGATGTGGACGTGAGTGTCACAGTCCTCCGTGGAAGGGTGACCTGTTTTTTGGTAGGGAAATCAGAAAGGACTTAAGGCCAAAGGGCAGAGCTGTTTAAACTGGCGGGATTCTTTAGGTTATCAATACTTACTTTCAAGAAATTGCACTTTTAATTTTGAGAAACCTACATGAGAAAATTCAAATGAGAAACAGTAGAAACTTTAGAAGATGGTGTCATCTGCTATCCCAATCAGCATATTAGTCTTAGATAATTTCTGCACATAAAACTTTTTCCACTCCAATAGGAAAAAAAAAAATTCAGTGCAATAGATAGTCAAGCAAATATTAGGATTTTGTTTACTATAAAGCAGGTTAAACATAGTGTGGTGCACATTTCACCAACGAATACATTGTTAATTTTTGTTTGTTTCAAAACAGCTGATGCAATCTGAGAGAAAAAATAATTTTCATGTAAAACGAATATTTTCCCTTAAAAGGAAAACTCTTAGTTGTAATTCAAAACATTTTAATTTCCTTTTAAAATGTAAATTAGGCTCCTCCAGCTGATCATGTCTCTAAGTCTGCCTAAAGGAAAACTCCACAGTGACAGAGGAACTCATAATCTTGCAAGGGAAGCAGAAGGTATCCAGTACTCTTGTTTTCTTTGTAGCACTCACCACTTGCCGAAATTATCTTGCTCACTTACTGGCTTATCTGTTTATTGCCTGCCTTCCCTCTCTGGAAAGGAAGCTCCGTGAGAGCCTGAGGGCAGGTGTCTTTTTTGGTTGTTTCCCTGAGACTGTTAACAGTGGCTGACACACATAGAGAAGGTACTCAAATACTTGTGTTGGAAATTCAAAGATGAAAGCCAAAACAAATCTAAACAGAACCAAACATGTTGCCTGTCTTCAAGAAACCTAGAAATCGACGAGCACTCTTTGAAAGCTTCCTTTGTATGAGCCTCTGTTCCACGGACTCAGGATTCCAAGGTGTATGAGACAAAATCAGTTGTTTCGGGGAGCACGCAGCTTACAGGAGAGATGGACGAGAGTTCACAGACACGTTTACCCACAGACAGGCTGCAGGGCACTCTGCAGACAGTGAGAACCAGATGGCCTCTGACTGGGAGGTCCTGGAAAGGTTTCACAAGGCGGGAAGAGGCAGTGCCTTAATTTTGCAAGAAGCCTGGGAAGGACCTTCTGAAGCCAAGGGAAAAGGATCTTCTGAGGTTGCAGGGTGGAAAACAGCCTGGACAGGTGGTAGGTTGGGGACCTGGATGATAAGACAGGACAGAGGATTATTTAGGCTAAGCTAAGGATACTTTACAATGACCCCTCAGACGACTGTATAGAAACAGCTATGGAAGACAGGTAGAAAGAATGGCCTCCGTGCTAGAGCTAGGATTCTGTGTGACTGGAGGGAGAGGGCTGATCTCGGTGGCAGAGTCCTCGGCACATGAGAAGAGGTGGGAGTTGGACCAGAGACGGGGCCATGCACATGAATGGTCGGGAGAGATACAAGCAGGAGGTAGCAGTTAATAATCAGACATCTGGGTGGCTGGTTGGATAAGGCAGGAGACATCTGACTCCTTAGTTTCTGGATTGGAAAGTTGTGTGTGTGTTTGTGTCTGTGTGTGTGTGTTGGGGTTGGAATGGGAGTAGTTACATGCCCAGAGAAAGAGATACCAGAATGGGAAGTATGAGAATTGAGCACCTGCTATGTGTTAAGCAGCCTCCTTGGTAGTAAGGATCGTCTCTGCTTGTATGGTGCCCGCACTCTGATGGTGCAGACGAGAACCAGAAACAAAAAATACCAAGAGAGCTGCACAGCGAATGCACACTGAGAGTGGCCCGTGCAGCTGTGTGGCTCGTTGCCTTGTTCTGTGCAGGTCTCTCCACAGGGGCAGTAGAAATGGCCTCTGAATGACAAGGTGTCATCGGCCATTCAGTTATCAGGGGAAAAGCACCCTACGCAGAGGCGACTCACAAGGCAGAGATGCGGGATGAGGGCCGTGCTGCTGGAGCTGAGCCCACCAGACGGTGGCACGTGAAGTGGCAAATGGGCTGGATGAAGGCTTTGCAGTCAGAGGAAAAAACTACAGTTTACTCTGGATGAAGGCAGAGGCTTTGGGGAGGTTTTGAGCAGGTGAGTGATCCATGGTTCATTATCTCAGAAGCTCATTCTGGCTGCAGTTTGGTGAATGAATCAAGGGAGCTGTCGTGGATACAGGGAGTCCATGGAGGCTACTGTCACAGTCAAGACAAGAGCAATGGTGACTTGGATCACAGCGATGATAATAGAAGCAAAATGCCGCAGTGGTTCAGGAGGTGTTTGGAGGCGGCGTGTGTAAGACCTGCAGGTGGGTTGGATATGGGGAGTCAAGGGAGAGAGAGGAATCAAGAATCCATGCCTGGGTTTTTGACTGGAAAGATTTGGTAAATGGTGGGGCCATTCACTGGGATTGGGATGGGAAGCCTGGAGGAGGAGCATGTGGGGTGCGCAAGGAACCAGGCGTGGCGTTTGGCGGTGTTCAGTCTGAGATGCCTATGCTAGGAGGGCAGTTGGATAAACAAAGCCTGGGAAGATTGGATCCAAAGAATCGTTCAAGACTGCAGCATAGCAACTGCAGTCACAGCATCTAAAATCATGGGATTGGATGCCCCCAAGGACAGTGTATAGATGCCTTTGACATTTTGACTCTGAGGGAAATACAGACGGAGTTGGTTAATGAACCATAGCTGGGTGCAGTGTAAGTGCCTGGCTGAAGTTTGACACACGAACGGATGGCCCTCTGGAATTCCGTGCTATGAACCGGATTAGAAAGAGAGATTTGGACTGTGCAACACCAAGGTAGTCGTTGAAGCCACAATCGTGAATGGAGACCAGGAGTGAATAGTGGGAGTGAGCAGAAGCCAGAGGATAGGACAGAAGAAGGCAGAGCCATGGAGCACCCTGGAGAGGAGTGACCCAGGGAGATCCCGAGATGGAAGGGAGCACGCCCTGGAGTTCAGAAGCCGAGCCTCAAGAGGAAAGAAGCCAGATGCCCCAGAGAGCAGGTGAGTTCCAGCAGCAAGGAGGTCGTCCGTGGCCTTGGTCGGGAGATTGCAGTGGAGTGGCATGGATAATACCTGATGCCAGTGTGGTGAGGATGGCAGACGGGGCCGTTTGAATCTCAGCCACGGACAGGTAGATGCCGGCTTTTTCTGCATGGAGAATTGACTTGGCAATGTTGATTTGCTGAAGAAAAGGAGCTTGAAGAAATAGGAAGATAGGTAGAAACAAACCTTAAAGAGAATGGGACGAGTAGAATGTGGGGGACATGAGATGGCTTTGGACACTAGAAGGAAACCTCTTCCTCAGAGAGGGAACCTTGGAAGGAACCGGTGTGGGGGCTGCTGTGGAGGTGGAAAATTCACAGTGCTTTCCCCAGCTTCTGGCCCCCATTTCTCCCAATTGGACAGGACTGTGGCCACCTGAGAATGAGCCAAGGAGAGTGGGGCCTAGGGAAGCAGGGGTGGGGTAGTGGAGAATGGGAGGCCGGCTGCCAGGGGATGGCCCAGCCTTGCTGAGACTGGAATTGGGAGGCTAGGAACAGGACAATGAGGAAGATGATGGGAGTGACTGGGAACGTTTCAGAAGGAAAGTAATGCCATTAAATTAATAGTTTAGGAAGATATGCAGTACCGGTGTGCAGGGGGGATCGGAGTAAGGGCTGGCAGAGTAAATGTTAATACACTCTGCATTTAAAAAGTATACCAAACACAAAGGTACGCACAATTCAGATACGCATCTTGATGCAAGTTGACCGGTAGAGTCCAGTTGGAGTGGTGGCTTGAGGGCGGAAGAGTATTTGATATGTGGAGCTGAGTGAGGTTCCAGAGAGGCAAGGTTCCAGAGAGCAGAGAGAGCCTGGACAGAGGTGTCAGGCGCAAGATGCGCAGCCAGAAGTCAGGGCTTGTGGAGTAGGACGATCTTATAGCTGGGGGGCTTTGTGCAGAGAAGAAGGGATGGAGAAAGCTGACACGGTGGATCAGGTCTTCCTTATGCACTGAGTCCAGCTTTGCATTGGGGGAAGGAGTGGAGAGGTGCCAGAGGGCACGGTGTGGGAAAGATACCATGACATGCAGATATTTATCACATGTTTCCTGCTCATTGGTTTCCATCTGTATCACTGGCAATATAAACCCAAGACAGAGCTGTGCCTTGCTGTCCTGGAGTTGCTAGCTCATGAGGGATCCAGACCTGATGAGGGGTGTTCTGGAGAGCTGCTGGTAGAGGCACGCATGGTGGGGAAAGCTGTGCCCCGGGATGGAGACGGAGGTCCCACTTCGCTCCTGCGGAGTTCTCAGGCCCTGCAGCTCTCTGGCCTTTCCCCTGTCTCTCTCTACTTCTGCAGTGTGATTCAGCGCATGGCTGGTGCTTCTGCCCTGTGTCATGGTGTCCTCCTGACTGCGAGTCTTTCCTGTTGGTTGCCGCCAGTACCCTGGAACCCCTTTTCCTTGCATCTTCTCAGGCTTCGTCATGGTCCGCTCATCTGTCCTTCCATCGTTTGCTGGTGCTTACGATTGTCTGCTTTCATGTTTATCTCCTATTAGCCAATGTGTTCTTGCGGGTGGGAAGTGTTTTTCTTTTTTTTTTTTTAAGACGGAGTCTCGCTTTGTCGCCCAAGCTGGAGTGCAGTGGCCAGATCTCAGCTCACTGCAAGCTCCGCCTCTCGGGTTCACACCATTCTCCTGCCTCAGCCTCCCGAGTAGCTGGGACTACAGGCGCCCGCCACCTCGCCCGGCTAGTTTTTTGTATTTTTTAGTAGAGACGGGGTTTCACGGTGTTAGCCAGGATGGTCTCGATCTCCTGACCTTGTGATCCGCCCGCCTCGGCCTCCCAAAGTGCTGGGATTACAGGCTTGAGCCACCGCGCCCGGCGGAAGTGTGTTTCATTCATTTTCCTAACCTCAGTGCCTAGCACGTTTGCCAAGCAAAGTAAGTTGAATGAATGAATAAATAGTGAAGGTGCTTAAGTGAGGGAATGTGATTGAAATCATCGTTTACAAGATTAATTTTCCTAAAGGGAAATAAATAATGAAATAAATAATGTGATTGTAAAATTTTGCCGGCATGACTTGAAACTTCATCTTTGCTTCATGTATCATATTTTCATGTGATCCAAATACACTCGTTGGCATCAGTGACCGGGGCTTCTGAGCTACTGTGAACACAGCGTGTTCATATGCCCGAGCTGCTGGGGCATGGCTTGACATGGAGCAGCCACCCTGAGTTGACAGGAAGGAGGGAGATAAGTGTTTGAGCATTCTGGATGCCTCAGCTGCATTTCCTGGGGCAGTGATAAAAAGCTTTTTACTTTGATGAAAACATTTCTACATAGCAAAGCGAAAGTGTCGCATATGAAGGGCTGACGTGTTTGAATATGATGAATTATTTATAAAAATACAAGCGTATTTGGCCTTTTAAAAGTTGGTAAGTACTGTGTAAGAAGCAGTTTTGCACAAAGAGCAGTTCACTCTGTTGGAAAAACACAGACTAACAGGTAACTGCAGAGTTGCATTCCAGGGACGGGTGGAGGCTGGTGCAGAATGGGAAAAAGCAGCATGATAATATAGAATTCAAGTTGTAGTTATTTGTATAGGATGTAATTTGTGTTTCGGTGTTATATTTTAGTAGCTTCTGAAATAAACATCTAAAGTGATATCCAAATGGGCTTGAAGGCTGGGCGAGGCGGCTCTTGCCTGTAATCCTAGCACTTTGGGAGGCTGAGGTGGGAGTATTGCTCCAGGAGTTCTAGATCAGCCGGTTAACATAGTGAGACCTTGTTTCTAAACAGAAAAAAAAATAGCCTGGGAGGTTGAGGCTGTGGTGAGCCATGATCACACCATTGCACTCTAGCCTGGGCAACGGAGGGAGACCTTGCCTCAAAAGACAATAAGAATAGCAACCAAGAAGAGCTTAGTTACTATGGCTTCCTGGACGTGGTAATTACATAGTGTATTGGTGTCTCAGGGTTATATACATTTCAATTTTTCTTGGTGTCCAGGACCAGAAGTTGTCTCATCAGTCGTCATGACTTTTTAGGACTATACTCTTCTTCTCATGATTAAATATGTCTAATTTTTAAAGACAGATTAAAGACCTACTTATAAAACCTCAGTAATGAAGACAAGTGGTACTGGCATGTGGATAGGTAGACAAATGAATGCAACAGAACAGAAAAGGATTTAACCCAGACACATGGCAGAATCTAAAGGATGATAAAAGTGTCACTTCATACAGGAGAAGCAGAGATAGACTACTGAATAAATGATTTGGGGACACTAAGTAGTCATCTAGGAAAAAATAAAAATAGATTATTCCATGCAGTGCACCTTCAGGGTAAATTCCAAATGGATATGTATATTTATGTGTATATTTAAATGTGAAATTTATATATATATTTAAATGTAAAAAAGGAAGCCATAAAAAGAAAAAAAAGTGAGGAAATTTCTGTCTAGCCTTGAAGTGGGGAGACCCTTTAAATGGGACTCAGAAAACCCAGAAGTAAAGAAAAGATTGGTAAGTTAATCCACATTCAAAAAACAAAATGAAACACCTTCGTATTGCCCCAAATCCTGTAAGCCAGGTCTTAGCATGTTCCTGTCCAGGCCCTGGTGCCTCCCCTGACTCTCCACCTATCTTTCTCCATGTCCCATAGCATGCCAGAAGCTCCAACACCGTGTTAACAACTCCCTGTACTTGAATTGTGGCCCTAGAGAAAACATTTACAGCTCTTATCACAGCATAGTGCTAACCTTCTTAATATATAAAGAGTTCCTAGAAATGATTAAGAAAAGAGCTCTTAGACATGACTAAAAAGAAAGAACAGCCTGATAAAAAATAGTCAAAGGATATGAACAAGACAAATCACAGCGAAAGGGAAGTAAATGGCTCTTTAAAAACATGAAAAGATGTTCAGCCTTATTCACGATAAGAGAAATGCAATTGAAAATAACACTTGTGAAAATGGCACCTGTAACATTTGCAAATATTCATAAGCTTCATAACACACTGTTGGCAAGTCCACGAGGAGGCAGGTGCTTCTGTACTTCCCTGGTGGGAGTATCAAGTGGTGTAGCTACCGAGGAAGGCAATTTGGCAGTATCCATCAATATTAAAAATGCATGTTGGCTGGGTGTGGTGGCTCACACCTATAATCCCAGCACTTTGGGAGGCCGAGGCGGGTGGATCACGAGGTCAAGAGATTGAGACCATCTTGGCCAACATTGTGAAAACCCCTCTCTACTAAAAATACAAAAATTAGCTGGGCATAGTGGCATGCACCTGTAGTCCCAGCTACTCAGGAGGCTGAGGCAGGAGAATCACTTGAACCCAGGAGACGGAGGTTGCAGTGAACTGAGATCATGTCACTGCACTCCAACCTGGCGACAGAGAGAGACTCCATCTCAAAAAAAAAAAAAAAAATGCATATACCCGTTGAGTCAATAATTCTGCTTCTAGATATTTATCCCTCAGACATACACATAGGCAAAGTGACGTAACAAGATATGAATATGGTACAGTATTGTTTGAAATAGGACATTAGAAACCATCTAATGGCCTATCTACGAGTAGGGGCCTGGTTAAATAACATTTGCAGCAGTGAAAACGAATGTCCAGAAGATCTTCGAGATACACTGTTATGTGAAAAAAGCGAAGTGTAAGCAACCACACTCAGATACATACATGTTTGTGTTAGAAAGGACAATAAAAGCATATACTTGTATTTGTGATTGCATAAAGAAACTGGGAAGAAACCCACGAAACTGCTCATGTAACACTTGCTGGGCAGTGAAGGGAGGTGGAAGGGACAAGGGGTCCTGGGGGATGGAAAACCAGACTTGTGGGGAGACTTTTCAGTGTTACCCCATTTTATATGTTTTGAGTTTTGAATAATATAACTTATTTCCCATTCAAAAGTTAAATTTCAGAATTAGCAAGAAGCTACCCAAGTGGTATCGAATTAATGTTGAATTGCCTTACTTTGTTGTTCATGTGTTCATTAGGGGGTCATGTTTTTATGGTCTTCCTCCCGGGATCATGGTTTCATTTGTCAGCCCCTAAAATTTGATTGATTTCTGTCTTCCTCTAGCCTCCCACGTATTTCTCCCACACAAGATCCCAAAATGTCAAACGGTGAATATTAAAAAAACTGCACGCATCACTACCCCTTGTGGTTATCTTATCAACTCCTTTCTGACGTCATGCACAGATTTGAACATGGAAAACAACACTTCTATTTTAATATAATTTTTAACTGATGCAATTGATGGTTTCATACTTAAGATGTGAACTATTGTTTAAACCATTGGAGAGCTGCCCAGCCAGTTTCATCTGGTAGAAATCACTACTTTTTAGCAAGAAACTGGATGCCTTGTTACAGAAACATGAACGTTAGATACTAGCGCTTCTCCAGTGAATGCAAATACAGCCTCAAGTGGTATTACCATTTAATGACACCATTAAATGGGGCGGGCCCAGCAGTTTATTACAAGTTATTCTATTGTGACAGTGATTTGATTATTTGACTGGACAGCAGGGGCAGTGGGCACTTGTGTACCTGTTCCTCAGCAGCTTTGCAGGGCAGAGTGGGAGCCACTCTATACCAGGGCTAGGGGTCTAGGTTGACCAGAACTCTACCCTGGGAGAGCTTTCTGCCCAGGTCGAGAGGGTCAAAGCCTTCCCTCTGGCTGGGCCTTCATGGGGACACTTGAGTTATTTAGATCCCCATGTTTGCCTTTCACACTGGATTTCCGTGGGGTTTAGAGCTCATGCTGTTGCTGGGAGTGTCTCAGCGGGCCTCTTTGCTGTCCCCTCACTGACTCTTCCTCCTTGGGTTGGATATCATCCTGCTTATTTTCCTGTGTTCTGCTTCTAATGGTGGCAGCTTTCTTTGTCTTATCACTTAATATTATTTCCTTCTAGTCCACTCCTTGGTTTTATTTTAGCTGCTACTTCCTTCCAAGTTACTGGATTTTATGAGAACCCTTTCCTGACCTTTAAACCTCTGTCTTCACTCCCCTTGCAAGCTTCTCCTTGGAGCTGCAAGCTCCTTGAAGGTCTCTTCAGGTAACCCCTGGGGCACACCCAAGTCTCTGAAAGGCACAGGCCTGTCAGTGTGCACTCACCTAGTTCTCTTTCTATAAGGCACCCCTTTCTCACAGGAGGCTGTTCTGGGGAAACCCTGGCGGCCATTGCTCTCTTTTTCTTGGAGTGGTTCCTGGGATGGGGATGGGTGAGTAGAAGGTGGCTGCACGGTCCTCTCGCTCCGTGAAGCACTTAAATCCTTCAGAGGCTTTGCAAGCCCCCTGGAATGCCTTTGTGTGAAAGGTTATTCTTTGTGAATAATATTACTGCCCTAGTTTGATTTCATTTCTCAGGCGACCTGACTGTGCGTGCAGAGCTTTGGCACTTTCTGTGTTGTGTAACTGTTCTGTTCCTTTTGTGAGGGCCATCATTAGGAAAGCTGTCCATTTTTTATCCTGTGTGAGTTTTGAATTTTCTTTGTTTTGTGTTGGTCCATTTTTAAATGTATTTCAGCAAAGTGTTTGTGATTCAAAATTGTTATGACTTCTTGTATCTGTGTTGCAGTCTGGTGGAAAGTACTGCATACGGCTGATAGAATAAGGCATTCAGTACTAGGTTTTGGGGTGACCTAAAAGTTTTCTAAATGCCATTATTATTAGGTGGAGATCAGCTTCAGAGGGGCTTGTGTGTAGAAAGAGATGTAATTCACCCTTGCTCTTTTTTTCTTTTTTTAATTGATATCCTCCTGGCCTTTGTCAGTAGTTTTCTTGTGCTTTGTGACTTCTCAGTAAGAAACAGTGGATGGTCTGATGTGTTAAGAGATGTGTGTGCATGTATTTGTTAAACAAACACCGTGGAGGCACTATAACCTAGAGTGCTTAATTACTGAGCTCCTGCATTGCAGTTGTTTCGTTTGCTACAGTGGTTAAGATTGTGGTGAAGATTAAATGAGGTAATATATAGCAAGTGTTTGCAATAATGCCTTGAGGAGAGCAAGTGCCCAGACACTTAGCCATTGTTTCCTTGGGTTCTGAGACAGTAAAAAGGCAGCCTCTGCAAGTGACGTCCAAGGGGGTGCTGGTCGGGAAAGGAAGAGAAAGGCTGCTGAGAGCATCCATTTGGCTGGGAAAGGTGTTTCTTTGTAGTTGCAGGAAGTTCAGCTTCTGGAAACGCTGATATCAGGAAACGGCTGGAGTCCTCAAGCAATTCCACTTTCTTGGCAAGAAATTAAAGGAAAATGTGTTGCAAATAAAAGGGAAGAATTTTTGGAAAAAGAACTAAAAAAAAAAAAAAAAAAAGGATTGTCATTAGAATGCTTCTTCCATTTAGGGGAAGCTATTTTTTGAAAGGCTATTGTAGTCCCTTTCACCGTTTATGGGGCTTCTTTCTGCACCTCCAAAAGAATTCACCTCTGCCCTCTCCTGTCTCTGAGCATTTTGCCTTCACTCGCTCCTGTCTAAAAGCGGAGTGTTGCTGTTGGGTCTCCTGCTGCTGGGGTTGAGTGGGAAGGCCCTGAAGCTGGCAGCTCCGGGGGCATAGTGGTCTCAGGTGAGCCTCGAGCCTGTCCAGGATGCCGTCCCTCTCTGCCATGGACCCTGTAGCTTATATTTGCTTTGTATGGTTTGCCTCTGTAACTGGTTATTTGTTTACTCTAGACTTTTGTAGATTGTTGGTCTGTATTCTTCACTCTGTGTGTGGACTTAGTCCTATGCATGCATTACATTTTTCTTTTGTAATTTAATTTACTCTAACTTGAAGAAAGGTGAGAATGTGCCCATCACGAGCAATGATCTCCTTACAGGTAAATTGTGAGAGTGCTATGTGTCAAATGCCTTTACACAGCCTCTACGTCCTGTTCGCCTTTATCTGAAACAAAGCTATCAATACATTATCTAATTTTACTTGAAAATTCTGCAAATAATTTGAGGACTTACACTTTTATACGTTCGTTACGCTATTTCTGGAATTATTTAATACTGTCGGATGGGCATGGACTCAAAAATGACTGGTCGGCTTCTGTCTCTCAGTAGGTAATATTTCATAAACATCCAAAGACGTTCCAGGCAGGCGTCCATTGTGCAGCTGTGGCCAGGTGCTCCTTCTCCTCCCAGAACTGTGTTTGGAGCAGCAGGGTAGCAGGTGGGTGGCAATGCCGCCGTTGACTCCTGCTCACCTGTCTTTCCTCGACGTCATAAGCTTGAGGTTTGCTGTCCATCTCAGATGACTAGCAGTGCCCTGCAGGAATCACTGAGCGTGTGCTGAATGAAGGGGTCACGAGAAGCAGTATGGGGCGCTTGGAGACGTGTATTTTGGAGCAAGAATTGGTCTCAAATCTTAGCTCTGTGTAATTTCTCCGCACTCTAATTTTCTCATCTGTAAAATGGACGTTCAACAAATGTTAGTTTATTGAATAGTTTATTAAATACTTTTTCCTCCACAGAAGAAATTGCAGACTCGTTTTGGGTCATAATACTTTGGAATTTTCTTGAATTGCCCAATTTGGACATTTATAATCAGTTTTGATTTCAACTATGATAGGCTCCACCTAGTTTTTCAACATAGGAAGAGACAAGAAAATGGAAGGCCGTTTCCAGAAATCCTTCAAATGTTGCTTTTGATTTTTAAAAGAGGCTGTGACTTCATGACAAGGTCTATAAATGAACGTCCTTGCGCTCCGGGGTGGGGACAGAGCTGCAGTGAGGCCTTTGCCCTCGCGTTCCTGATGCTGCCATGGAACTGTTCCCTGGTCTGTGCCAGGCTGGCCCATTTTCCTGAGAAGGCTCAAGCATGCTCCTATTTTAGGATTTGACCTGCTGTTCATCTTGCTGGGTTATTTTGCCTCCCTTTATACTTGTTTCCTACCTTATATAAGGGCATTGTCCTCAAGTGGAGGAATATGTGGAACTATTTGTAGTCATGTTTAGCAGTTGTTTTGGTGGATATTAGTAGTTAGTTAAAGGAAGTAAACTTTTTTTTTTTTGAGATGGAGTCTTGCTCTGTTGCCCAGGCTGGAGTCCAGTGGCATGATCTTAGCTCACTGCAACCTCTGCCTCCCAGGTTCAAGCAATTCTCCTGTCTCAGCCTCCCTAGTAGCTGGGATTACAGGTGCATGCCACCAAACCCAGCTAATTTTTGTATTTTTAGTAGAGATGGGGTTTCACCATGTTAGTTAGGCTGGTCTCGAACTCCTCACCTCAGGTAATCTGCCCACCTTGGCCTCCCAAAGTGCTGGGATTACAGGCATGAGACACCGCAACCAGGAAGTAAACTTTTCAGCAGCTCTCAGTCAACGACTGTGTAGATTTTGCCAGATTTAATGTGCTTGTGTGTCTGTAAACTCACCCTAAGGACCTACCTCTGATTCCGTTGGTTCTCCGAAGTACTCATTTTCCCTTGAAGAAAGATGTCTATGAATTCAAGTTTTCTATTTGGGTTTCCTTGCCCGCAGCGCCTGAGATAAGGACAGGTGGTTCATTTGAGAGGTGACTGCAGCAGGCAGGAGTGGGGAGTGAAGCAGGGGGTCAGGGGCAAGGAGGGGAGAGCCAGTAAAAGTCGAGTTATTACTTGGTTCCAGCAGGTCCCTTCCCAGGAGGGCAGAAGGTAGCCACACCCTCACTCTGCACTCCCAGATGCTTCTTTTGGAAATCGAGTGGGCTCTCCTGGCCCTGGCAGGGGTGCTGGATGAAAGCAGCAAGGCTTGGATGTGCGCCTGAAGTAGGATCCACCACTTCAGGGGAGACTGACCTCACTAGGCACAGGCCACCACCGTTGTGGCAGAAACCAGAAGCAGGCTGAGAGGATGTGGTACCAGGCGCCAGAGGCTTCTGCTACTAACACAATTAGGGTGACATTTATGTTCTTTATTCCACTTTCCAAGTCTGAGGTAGATGATTTTTTAAAAAGCACTCATTATTTTTTAAAGTTCCCAGATTTCCTTGAGATCAATGTAAATCCAGACGATTGCGCTTGCCCTGGCCTTGCTCATGACCGACCGTGCTTCTGAGCTGCAGTGGCAGAAGTGAGCAGTGTCAGGGAGACAGTAGGGCTGACGAAGTCTGAAACACGTGCCATCTGGCCTCCCACAGGGGAAGGCTACCCCTGTTCTAAGACAGTCATTTCATACAGGGGTTTTCATAGAATATGCTATTTTTAGGTGCCTTCGTTTATGCAGTACATGCAGTGTGATGTTTCAGTGTACGCATATGTTGTGAGTGCCAGTTAGAAGACGGGTGATCAAGAATTGGAATTTTAAGAGATCCCACACATTTGGCGTCTCCCTTCACCTTCCCTGGGTGACAGGTACTTCCACAGTGCCTGCCTGTTGCTCTTACCTCTGGGCATCGTACATGTGAAGAAAGGTGCTGGTGGTTTCTCCCAGGCTGCTTCCTATGGGCACACCCACTTCCAAGAGGATGCATGGGCAAAGATGACTTTAAAGAAATCAACTTTTGTATTCTCAAGCTTCACAGAGACTCTTAAAAATGAACTTTTCTGGCCGAGCGTGGTGACTCATGCCTGTAATCACAGCACGTTGGGAGGCTGAGGCCAGCAGATCGCGAGGTCAGGAGATCGAGACCATCCTGGCTAACACACAGTGAAACCCCGTCTTTACTAAAAATACAAAATAATTAGCCAGGCGTGGTGGTGGGTGCCTGTAGTCCCAGCTACCTGGAAGGCTGAGGCAGGAGAATGGCATGTACCTGGGAGGTGGAGCTTGCAGTGAGCCGAAATCGCGCCACTGCACTGCAGCCTGGGGGACAGAGCGAGACTCTGTCTCAAAAAGAAAAAAAATGAATTTTTCTGAGGGTGTCTACCTGACAACAGGTCTGCCAGTTGTACTTTTCAGCTTTTCTTTAAAAATATGTATTTTAATTGACCAGTAATGGCATATGTTTATGAAGTACAGTGTGATACTTTGATGTATGCATACATTGTGGAATGATTAAATCAGGTGAATTAACATATCTATCACCTAACCTACTTACTGTTTTTTGAGTGAGAACATGTAAAAATCTATTCTTCTAACAATTTCTAAATGTTTAGGATGTCATTATTAACCATGGTAACCATGCTGTGCAATAGATAGCTAAAGCTCATTCCTCCTCTCTGAAGGAAACTTTGTAAGCTTTGACCAAGATCTTTCTTTTCCCCACCCCTGCCTGTCCCAGCCTCTGGTGACCACCGCTCTCTTCTCTACTTCAATTAATTCTTTTAAAAGTTCCAACTATAAGCGAGGTCATTCAGTATTTGTCTTTCTGTGCCTGGCTTATTTCATTTGTCTGTTTTCATGACTGACTTCCTCTCATTTCCCAAAGAAGAAAGGCATACCCCTTTCTTCATCAGAGCCTTATTATGGCTCATTGCCCCAGCATGTAAAAATCTCTGGGGTACTAAACGATGGGACAATCTGAGAAGGCTCTGTTCCTAGGGCAGAGTTCATGGAAAACACAGGAAAACGAAGCAAGGAGAGCATCTGTGAATGTGGGAGACTCTGTATTTTACCAAGTCAGCAAACCCATGGCAAGGCTCCGTGTCTCCACCCATCCATCCACATACTCATCTGTCCGTCCATCCACCCACTCATTTATCCATCCATCCACCCACTCACACATCTATCCATCCATCCATCCACCCACCCACCCACCCACCCAACTATCCATCCATCCATCTACCCATCTATCCATCCATCCACCCACCCACCTCTCCATTCATCCACCCACCCATCTATTCATCTGTCTCTCCACTCATCTCTCCATCCATCCATCCATCCACCCACCTACCCATCCACCCACCCACTCACCCACTCACCTATCTGTCCACCCACCTACCTATGCATCTACCCATACATCTACCCACCATCCATCCTTCCATCTATCTTAGAACTATAGTTCAGAAATGAGAAATTGTCACAGGGATACAAGTTAGATGATGTATTTAAATTATGAAGTAACCTTTTCAGACATAAGTTAGGTCTGATTGAACTATTTGACTTGCCACTGGAGAATGGCTTTCCAGGAAGGTTGTTTGGTGGACAAAGTCCATGGACTGAGTGAACAATGTATTCCTCAGCTCCAGATTTTGACAAAAATATGTACGGGGCATATTTGCGTTAAAAAAAAAATATGAGAACATACATCATTTGCAACTATTTAAACTTGGGATACAAGTTTTATGTGCCAGCTTAAAAACGTGTGATGGGACGCACATTCTTTGGCAGGTGTGCTGTAAGAGAGGTGATGGGATGCACATTCTTTGGCAGGTGTGCTGCAAGAGAGGTGATGGGACTCATGTTCTTTGGCAGGTGTGCTGCAAGAGAGTGAGTGAATACAAAGAGCACCTTAGAGCTGAATTAACACACTGGATGTGAGCGAATTACCTGGGCTGTGTGGTGTTCACCCACCTGAGAGTGTCTGAAAGCATAAAGGCTGGACTGGTACAGCCAACAGGCATAAGGACTACAAATGATTTTACTTGAGATTTGGCTTATAAGTCTCCTCAGCAAGATCAGAGAGGATTCCAGGGGCTAGTCTTTCAACTTCCAACCGGGTCGTACCACTGTTGTAACCAGAATGATTTTGTGGGACTATATACACCTCAGGGCTTTGCAGAGCACTACCCCTCTAAAATCTCTGCAGTTGATTATATTTTCTTTATTTTAATTCCACGTTAATGTGGCTGTGTCCCTCCTTAATACAGCTTGAGTCCTTTGTTGAGTGCCTCCTATGTGTCGACACGGTGGTGCACAGATGGATGTCCATGACCTTAGGGAGCCTATGCCTCGTGGCCAAGGCCGACCTGAACAAATGTATCATGCTAGACACATACGCACGGGAAGCCACACTCATCCGGGGCATCTAGGGACGTCTCCCCAAGGAAGAGACAGAGGAGAAGGAAAAGACTGTGTTAGCCCCTGTGGATGTGGGGCTGTGGGAGAGAAGGTGTTTCTGGTGGAGGGGCAGCTTGCGCAGAGACCTGAAGGGTAGGAGACATCTTTAACTCCAGGCGTGGATTTCTAGCATCATGGTGTTCCACCTTCTCAGAGTCAAAGCAGTAAGTGACACCTCCGATGAAGTAAGCACATTAAACACACGCACATTCATCATTCCACACCCTGAATGGGCGGCAAAGGAAACCAGATTCCTATCAGACACGCCTCTGCCACTCCAGCCGGCGGCCTGCAGGACAGAGGCTGTGGGGCTGCCATGGGAGGCACAGGGTGGCTGGAGAGTTGAGACGAACCACAACACCGCTTCCCAGAGACGGGACCATGTTCAGTTTCAAAGACTGCTTTCTATTCCTCATCTTCCTTGGTTCTCGTAACAGTCCAAAGAGGAATCCTAAGCAAAGTGAGGCTCAGGAACATCTAGGGCATCTGGGAACAGACTTGAATCACCACATGGTGGGTGAGGCGAGGGAGGAGTCAGGCTGCTTTGCCCTAGCTGTGCTCAGGGTCTCAGTGGAGGGCCCGCCCCCAAGTCGCCCTCAGTGACATTTGCCAATATTTGCTGAGTGGCGAGCAACCGCTCTGGCTGGGGGTTATCATGGGTGAGGCACCACCTCTGCCTCTGAGAGCCAGCATTGCTGGGGAAGCATTTGCCAGATGACTGAAGTGTAACTTTTAAAGCACCTGTTTTTAGTGATTTAAGTTAGTTCAGACATCAACCTTTAAAACATGTGTGATGCCTTCTCTTCTTAGATATAGTATTGTGCATCTGATATTT
Organism: Colobus angolensis palliatus; assembly: GCF_000951035.1. Classification (NCBI taxonomy): domain Eukaryota; kingdom Metazoa; phylum Chordata; class Mammalia; order Primates; family Cercopithecidae; genus Colobus; species Colobus angolensis. The sequence goes on from NW_012114488.1 coordinate 10,924,599, forward strand.
TACCTTTTTTCTTTATGAGCATCAGTTATTATTGTTTTATAAGAGAGAAGTATATTTTAAAGGACTCAAGGTTTAGAGTTCTGTTTGCTGCTATAATTAGTTAACCACCTCATACGTCTAGATGTTTTTATTTATCTTTTTAAAGATAAACGAAATATTTTAAAAAATCTTTCTTAAGACTTTTAACATTTTTCCTTTTTCTTTGTTGACCTCTGGGCGTCAGTCGCCCCTTACTGGCCCCCACGTGCCTGCTCAGAAAGCCTGGCCATCCTCCCCTAGTCAGTCTCTTAGGTCCATCCCTCTCCGGTGGTCAGGTGAAGCAGACAGCCACGTTGCTGTGATCAGCTTGTCTTGAAGATGGGAAGGAGCTGAAGGGCTGGCCAGGGCCGAGTGCTGAGATCACCGATTTAAGACAGCTCTTCTGACTGCATGGACAGTAGTGACATCAGACAAGTGATATTTATTTTGTGTGCAACTCTTCTGAGTATTTCCTGGTAGGTGCTGGCTGAGGACAAAGTAACAGCCAATGTAAAGTTATCATACTTCTTACTAATAGATGAATTATATTATTCTTGGTCGATTATATAAACCATTTTCATAAGTAATTTTATAAACAAATTTATAAACTACTGTTTACATAATCTGTGTTTTATTGAAATTTGTATCGTCTAGCAACAGCATAGTTTATCAGACTTCATCTTAAATCAGTTGACATCCAGATAGGAATAAGTTGTGGTTTCCACATTTCTGAACAGGAAAGTTTAGAAGGGGGAAAGTATAGGAACACTACAGCAGTTATAAATGGCTAATAGTCTGTAACAGTGTGTAATAACAGATTATTACATAAGAGCTCTTAATTTTTATTTTATTTTTATGTTCAGTTTCTTTGAGCTAAAATGTTAACTGTTTTCTTTCCCATTTTGGAGTTACCTGAGTAAGCTTATTTAAATTTCATAATCTTGCTGATAAAGTAACATGAAGTTTTTACTTTTAAACCTTACACACCAAGAATATCTGTTTGCTGAATAAATAATGTATTGTGATAGGTGATTTGAAAATGGTAAAAAAATTTTTAATATGTATCTAATAATTAAACTGAAACAAAAAGGCAGGCGATTTTTAAAGAATTTTTTAAAAACTGGTAAATAGAAACCGTTAGAATCTTTATGTTTTGAAAGCCTTTCAGCAGTTAAAAACTTCACATTAATTAAGCCTGCATTTCCTGTACCTTAATGGGAAAGAGTTACATGCATGCAACTTAAAGAACTTTAGTCAGTTCAAGGTTATATAGGTTTTTTTTTTTTTTTTTTTTTTTTGAGACAGAGTCTTGCTCTGTTGCCCAGGCTGGAGTGCAATGGTGCGACCTTGGCTCATTGCAGCCTCTACCACCCATGTTGAAGCAATTCTCTTGCCTCAGCCTCCTAAGTAGCTGGGATTACAGGCATCTATCACCATGCCTGGCTAATTTTTTGTATTTTTAGTAGAGACGGGATTTTGCCATGTTGGCCAGGCTGGTCTAGAGCTCCTGACCTCGGGTAATCCACATGCCTTGGCCTCCCAGAGTGCTGGTATTACCGGCATGAGCCACCACACCCTGCCCTCTTCATTTTTTATCTTGATGAGGTTGAGAGTTATAATAGGTATGGCTTTCTTTAAAAATAAAACTAGTTGCTGAGTTTTAAATTGTGCAAATGAAGGTAAGGATGAAAAGTCATAATAGAAAGCTGAAAAACAAGATTTCTGAGTATGATGTAATTAATGGGAGGCTTGCAGTCAATTGACTGGAATTTGAATATTGAATAGTTTGAATTTGGTTCCTCCATATATTGGTCGTGGACTCCTAGGCAAATTGTTTAACTTTTGAATGTCTTCCTTAATCTGTAAAATGGTGGTAATTTTACTCTCACACAGCCAGCTAGCTTCCTTCCTTCCTGCCACCTGTCTTCCTTCCTGCCTGCCTGCCTTCCTCTCCCTCCCTCCCTCCCTTCCTGCCTCCCTTCCTTCCTCCCTCCTTCCCTCCCTTCCTTCTTCCTTCCCATTTGATCAGGATAGAGATGAAATAATGAATGTGAAAGCACTTTGTAAACTATAAAAATCAGCATTGTTAGGGCATCATTACAAAATCTGGAGGACACAGAATGTAAATGTTAATAAGCCTTATTGTTACATAATGTTTGAGTGGTAATTGTGTGTTCTAGGTTCTTAAAGACTCTAGTTTTCCGTTAGTATAGCAGTTAACTTTCTATTGTTATTTGAATATTCTATTTTAGATTGCTAGGTAGGCAACTAAATACATACCTTATTATGCAATGTGGGTGTTGTGTGGGCGACTTAACCTTGGGATGACGAACTTGGCTTTTGCCAGTTTTGGTTAGTATATATTTTAATGATGAAGTTTAAGATTTCATAGTATAGCCTTTTTTAGAATTTTATTTTCTTTGCATTTATCTGTGTAGTGATGTGGTAATATAAAATAAAAAGTTTGAATGTTCTAGCTCAAAAACCAGTGCAAATTAGATGGTCTGAAGACAAGAATGTGTATTGCATGCATCCTTTCAGAACACAACACAATGGCAAGAATTGGTGTAAGAAAATTAAATCATTTTTATTTTAAAGCTATATTTGGTTTGACATAAAATGACTCCTTCCACCCTGTCTCTCTGTCTCTTGCCGTCCCTCTCATCCTTCCTCTTTGTTAACTCCATTTGTAGTTGGCTTTTATTTGCGTTTAGTTTTGACCCTTACTGTGCTTAAAAGTTATCTGAAGTATAAAGTGAAAATAAAAGGGAAGGTGAATGTATTGCATAGTAGAATCATCACCAAACAGAAAGGGTTAAAATACTTTTTCTTTTCTTTTTTGGTCGGGGGAGGGTGGTAGGAAGTAAGAGGCTTTCCGATGAGGCATTTCACAAAAGCATAATCTTTGAATCTGATTAGATCCCATATTGAATTGGCCTCTTTCACCCAGCACAGAGAATTTCTGACCCATTTAAAAAGAGATGTTACTGACAGCATCTGCTAACGGCAGGCGAGGGCTGGCTGGAGGAAAGGAGGAGATGGGAAATGGAATAAAAACCTGTGGGAGATGGGATTGTGGTGAATGAAGGCTACATAGCGTTTTCTCATTTCAAGAGATAAAGGCAAGGCACATTTTGAGAAATTATCTTTTGGCTCTAGGGAAAATCAAGCCAGATTTCGCCTTCTGCTTTGGCATTCTGCCCTTATTTTAAATATCATTCCACAGAGAATTCCGTGATAGCTCCATAAAGTCTTGAGTACAGATCTGGGAGCACTCGCCCAACCTGTGCTGCGGAAACTTGGGTCCTGGGCCGATGACCCCCATCCTTGCCTTTCTTTTTCCGATCCTTGGATGAGAAGAAGCTTGCACTATTGACGCAAAGCCTTTTACCACTTAACATGATGCCTGGAAACTAAGTGGGGTTTTGTTTTTGTGACCCTGTTATGCTGCCCAACGCACAGGATGTTCTCCAAAATGTATGGAATGAATTTTGATGCGTGTATAGTCTTTCTCTTTTACCATGCCAAATGTGAGAAATTTTCCACAATCCTGTGTACGTTCCCCATCCACCATAAAACTGGATACCGTCATTCAGTCAGGTACAGTCCTTGCACGTTAAGGACACCTAGGCAGGGCCTGGGGGGTACAGTCATTCTTACGGCAGGAAATATGTGTGGTGACAGAATCAGGGCCACATTCTGGAAGCCACATCCTAGTATGGTATAGGTGGTGGTGGTGGTTTTGACTGGTTTTTATTGCTTCAGCCTTGATTTGTGATTCTTTGCCATTCTACTGAGCAAGCTGGTTGAGTGCATCGGTCCTGGGGTCCCCCTAGCTAGCTTGAAATTCTGGTCCCATCTCTTACAGTCTGTGAGAAGTTTATTGCATAACTTCTTTTTGCCTCAGTTCATTTATAATATGAGATGAAAATAGCAGTACCTTGTTCATCGAGCTGTCTGTCCAAAGGGTTAAATTAATTAAATAGTTAGGTATGTAGGACAGTGGACTGAATACATAGTAACTGCTTTCATTTCCATGATGATTTCATTTACAATCTGATAACTTTCACATGAATTGTCTCAGGTGTGATCACGTCAGTTTTGTTAGAGAGGCAGGCTATTGATACCCCTTAATTCTACAGATACTAAAACCGGCTTTGAGGTGTTAAGGCTTTAAGGTGTACCTTTCCAAGGTGAGGGGTGGCTGGGTCTAGGCAGAACATTTCTACAGCAGATAGAAAAATGCCTGCCACAAACAAACACAGGGCGTCAAAAGGAGGCTCATTTCTGCACCCCCAATTAGTATTTCACAAATGTGTTCACGCACATGCATAAACAGTCTATCTAGTTTTTGCAAAATAATAGCTTGCATGGCAAATGTCCTTTTGTGAACCGTAAGTATTACATTTAGGGTGGGAAGCTGGAGGGGAACAGACAGCAGCTGTTCTTGGGGATACAGTTGGGGCCTCAGCCTCTGGAACGTCTGGAATGTGAGGTTTCCTGTAAGGGCTGGTTTTGCCTGCATTCTTCCTTGTGAAGATTTTTTGAAAAGCCGTAAATTGTAATAAAATTAGAGTGCTTCTTTTAAATGATTGATTCTCAAAATTCTACATTAGTAGAAAGACTCTGCAGTTCATAAATGTAACTTGGCAAGTCATATTTCTATCTTTCTACTTCAATTTTGCCCCTAGTAAAGTTGTTGTAGCTTTTTTTTGAAGAGAGAGAGAGAGAGAGAGAGTGTGTGTGTGTGTGTGTGTGTGTGTGTGTGTGTGTGTGTGTATGGGGGGATTTCCTTTTCACATAGCCAGTGAACTAGCTGTGTGTTTGCTAATGGGATAAAGTGTGTTGAGGTGAGTGTGTGAGGTCTACTTCCCAGGGTTTATCCTAACCCAAGAATAAGAAGTATGGGATTCCTTAGATAATATGCATCATATGTCCTAGGCAAACAAGAGGGGAACCATGTACACGTAAATGTCTGTCTACAGATAGAATTATGCATCTGAAATTGGTATAAAAATAAAGAACAAGAGCTAAGGGATTTCCTAGAGGTCATGGGAATGGCTCCCATTACAGTAAAATGCTTACATAATGATAACACTTAGCTTGTGATATTTGCAGTTATTTTAAATGTTATTCTTTGAAACACTGCATACAGACAGCTTATTGTAATGGGGCAGTATATAATATTTTTCTATTAAGAGAATAGAATCTTCTGTTTCTATCAAATAAAATATGTCTACCTCTTTATTTTTTATTAATAATTTTTCCTTAATTGTTATTAAAGATACTTTTATTCTTATATGCTCCAAATGGTATATCTTACTAACACCAAAGATTATGCTGTGTTCATGATGGTCTTTTGATTTGTATGGGCCTATTCATTTATTTCTATGTACATGAAACTGTCCTAAGTACTTATTTGAAATCTCTGAATAAATTTTATAAAATTCATAGCTAAGAAAATGTTTAGATTTGCCACAGATCTCTTTGGAATAAGTTAAAAGTAGATATACTCTAGTACCCACTTGTTTGCTTGGATAGCATAATTCTAAACCTGCTGTGATGGTTGTGCACCCACACGCAAACACACACACACTCACACTCACACCCAACTTGACTTGCGCCATGAAGGCAAACCCCATCTCTGACATTTTGCTTGTGCCAAGACTAAACTGGTGCTGGTATTCAGTCTTATAAAATGAAAAATAATAACAACTACCCCCACCAATGAAATAACAAGTAATATTCCTTTGGGAGGTATTAACCTTTTCTGATGACTTTTATCAATTCAATCTCTATGTTAGGCACATACCTTTAATGCTATTTTATTTTGGGATCATACTTGCCGGTTCATCTCTCAATTAGAGTGAATCCAAACATTCTTCCATGTAGAATACTGCCCCAACCTAAAGGAAGCCCTTAGGCTGCCTCTCAGTCACAGTGAAGTGACTGCTACTAGGAGTGTGAGTTGTCCACTCAGTTTACTAAAGGAATATCCCCTCTACCTCCCATCTTAATTACTGATGAAGGCAAATGGATCTGTATTTCATTGGCAACCTGGAGGAGTAGTAGTCCCAACCACTTGCCAGGCAAAATAGAGCAATGATTGCTATATAAATGCTTAAAAGAAGACAGGCCAGGGACTCATGGAGCCACCTGGACCATGCCACATGGAACTAGCTAGTGTGAAGCATGGGTTCTGGGGACATCAGAATGAGATTGTGTCTACAGAAAGTTTGTTAGGAAAGACTGACAGTTGAGGCATGAACACATTTTCTTAGTACCAGGAGTACCCTTCTGTTTTTCCAGGACAAGTGGTTACTTTCTTTCTGTGGGCACTGAGTTTTGTAAATTACCAGTTCAAATTTTCACCTTGTCGGTAAGTTAAGTTTACGGTCAAACTTACGGCTTCTCCCTAGCCACACTTTTGTGGCGTGTGTTTTGTGTTATCTCCCTTCCTGCTTCTCTTTTACTTCCCTACCTTTTGTTTGCTTTCTCCTTTTTCATTTCAGTTTAATGCATGCTATCTTTGTCTCACTGTACTTTATGTATATTTGAAAACTTTCTTAAGTGTTCTCTGGAACAAGGCAAGGTAAGTAATCTTCATTTATTTGGTATTTAATACAATCCTGAGTGCGTTATCCTTGTTTTACATAAGAGGAACCAGTCACACAGCTAATAAGGTTGCAGGACTCAGGTTCAGCTTTAGGTTTATCCTAGAAAGCCCAAGCTCACTCTCCCAACTGTGCCCTCTTCTCTCAAGAAACCAACACATACACTCCACACACTCCACAACAACCCATGACACTACACACACACACACACACACACACACACACACACACACACACACACGATCTTCAGTGGGCACTGCTGCAGACACATGCATTCCACAAATCCCTCAGCTCCGCTGATCGGAGGCATTGGTTCTCAAAGCGCATGGCCTGAAGTTATACTAAAAATGCAGATTTCTGGACCCTGCCCCAGATGCACTGAAACAGAAGCTGTGAGGGAGGGGCCCGCAGTCCGTCAGTCATCGCGAGGTCATTGCGCTGCACTCTTGACTTTCGGAACCGCTCAGGAGATTACACACTTTGGAAAGAAAATTGTTTTTCTGATAGGACTTTCTTAAATAGCAGACCCTGTGAGTCTGTTTACATTTGAATTTAATTTATACGAATTCAGGTTGTATATATCACTTCAAAAATATCTATTATGGAAAAATAGGAATTTTTTAAAAATAAAAGTATTCTTGAGACCAGCTTGGCCAACATGGTGAAACTTCATCTCTATAAAAATACAAAAATAAATAAATAAATAATTAGCCTGGTGTGGTAAGTGCATACCTATAATTCCAGCTGCTCGGGAGGCTGAGGCACAATAATCGCTTGAACCTGGGAGGTAGAGGTTGCAGTGAGCTGAGATCGTGCCACTGCACTCCAGCCTGGGTGACCGGAGTGAGACTCTGTCTCAAAAAAATAATAAAAATGTATTCTAGACTATTCCTGTTCTCTAGTACTCCTCTAGGTGTTTCCCTGTTTCCTTTGAAGACATACATACTGGGTTTTGAAATGTTTGCTATTTGATTTCATTTTTTTCCCTCAATTATTCCATCTTCTGTCTCTTCCAAGGGGATTTTTCAGTTTTTTTCTAGTCTGTAATTTCTGTAGCTATAAAGAAAAGTTAACCCACAGGTAAAGATATTAGGATATCTTTACTAGAGATCACTTAGAATGGCCGCTTCTGAGCCACATTTTAGGGACACGAACTGAACAGGTGTGCCAGCCTGTGCCCCTTTATTATTGATTCTTGAATCTCTCTTTGATGCCTTAAGCCTCACCTTGAAGCTTTAAAATTGTAAAGTCTGCATAGTGTCTTGGTTTTGATGTAGAGAAGTGAGTCTATGCCTTACAGATGTCTACACCAAAGGCATTTGCTCTATTCTGCAGTTAAAATCAGACCAAGATCAAAAGCTGTTCCTTTCTTCTTTTTTTGTTTGACACAGTGACGTTTCTTTCTTCTTGGAAGTATGGTATGCTATTTCCAGGAGTTGTGAAGGAATCTCTTCCAGCATATTGATTTGCTGAAAAATACACAGGTGATGGTGATGCTTTAATCATGCCCCCTCCATTGGGAGGGGCACCTTATGAATTTCAGCTAGAACTGGGATCCCATCTTGGCAAATCTGCATAATTCTTGGATATACAGCTCTAACAGGCAAAATGATCTTCCACAGATGTCAGGAGATGTCCTGTAGCTGGTGTTCTCTGAGAAGTTCCTGTGCCCGAAGAAACACTTATTCCCATACTTGTGATGAAAGGTATTGGATTCGACCGATCTGTTGTGATCTGGTTTCTCCATGGCCACTTCACCCCACAGAGTTGTATCATTTGGGCAGAAATTCACTGACCAAGATTTACCAGTTTGTGGATCAAAGTCATAGTCTCTTTTTTTGTTAGACTATTTTGAACTGCAGGGATTGTGGTAAGTCCTATTCTCCCAGCTGCTTGTTGCCTGGTAAGATTCAGGACATAGCTCTGCTTTTTCAGGCATCTCATTCTCAAAACAGTGCCTTTCACAAGGATTCCCTGAAGTGTAAGATGTTGGTAGAGTTTACAGCCTAAAGAAACTTCCTGGTGGAGAGAGAAGGTCTCACTGTTTGTCCTCAGGGGTTTTCTGTGTGGCTATTATTTGACGTTTGCCGTCACAGTCTCATACCTGAGCTTTCTCAACAGCTTGAAGCTCAAACTACAATTTAATTTCCTAGGATTCAAGACCAAGACGGCTTCTGCGGCTTCCTCCTGGTGAAGGGTGGTGTTCGTTCCCTCTTTCCTGTAATCTCGGACTCAGTATCTTTTTTTTTTTTTTGAGATGGAGTCTCACTTGTCACTCAGGCTGGAGTGCAGTGGCACAATCTTGGCTCACTGTAACCTCCTCCACCTCCCGGGTTCAAGTAATTCTCCTGCCTCAGCCACCCAAGTAGCTGATTTACAGGCATGTGCCACTATGCCCGGCTAATTGTTTGTATTTAGTAGAGACAGGGCTTCACCATGTTGGTCAGGCTGGTCTCAAACTCCTGACCTCAGGTGATCCACCCACCTTGGCCTTCCAAAGTGCTGGGATTACAGGCGTGAGCCACCATGCCTGGCCTAGACTCGGTATCTTTAAAAAATTTTTTTTCAGTTATGTTACTGTCACCCTGAGTAATAGGCACTATCTTTGGGTGGTCGTTTATATTCCATTTTTGTGTGTCTAAGAGTATTTCTGTTAAACTTAACGTTTTGTATGAGATAGAATATCTGATGGGCATCTGTAGCATACTGCACAGGTTTGGCAGCCTTGTTTCTCTACCCTTTACTCTTGGTGATTCCTGAGAGTTCTGGTTTATTTGTATAATGATGTTATTTATCCATTCTGCAACAATAAATTTAATCATGTAATAAAAATGTAGAAACTCTATAATTCAGACACACAAATAATGACACACTAATTTTACTAAATCTGTAGTAATGTAGATAACAGCATTTCATTTTTGGAGGAAATCACTGATTACCGTTTACTTTCGTCCAAATTGTCTCACTTAGAAAATGCTAAGGGCATAGATATTTTGATGCCCCCATCTCTGCTGTCAGGATAGATGCTGAGGATGATGTGAATGTTTATTTGGACCTAGCAAGTTTAGTTACTTTTCTTTAAAAGTGGTTTATTTTGTATGCATGTAACAATTATGTATAACAATTGTTATATACATACATATATGCATATAACAATTCTCACTGAGATTAAAATCAATATCATGTCATTTGCAATTGTTATCAGTCCTGTTCTTTAAAGATTATGGATTGAATCCTAGACCAAAGTGATAATCTTAATATATGAAATTGAATAAGATTAACCTATTTCTTTAAAATTGTTATGAACAGAGAGCGATGCAAAATGCCATATGGTTAAGTTGAAATTAGACTTCATTTTATCAAAAGAAAATAGTTAGCTGGCTTAATACACAACTGTGCAGGAAAACAATAATTGTAGTTGTTTTGGCACCTGACATTTAGTTTATTGTTAAAATAAAATTCACTACATTGGACTGGTTTGCAGGAGAGCTAGGCAGAGCTTTGGCCTTCGAGCAAGCGAGCATTCCATCCAGCCAATTCTGGAGGAGCTGTCCCTTTTGTTCAGTCTCTCTAATATTTCCTTTATTCTCCATGTTTCCTACTCAGAAGGCTCTGAGTAAGTCAAAAGGTCTTAGACCTTCCATCTTTTTCCGGGCTGCCATCATCATGTATTTTTTGTGAGTTTACTTCACTTTTGCCCCATTTATATCTAAACAACAGGATGTCAAATATATGTATCTCCAAGAATTTACAGTACAAATATTTTTCTTTTCCAAATATGCCGTGTCCTACCAGCATAGGCCATGGTGGTCAGAATAAAGGTACTAAGTTAACCATGCTGAGTAAGTCTGAGACGAGCCTTGTATCTACCCCAAAGACAAGTTTGTGTGAATCCATCAAGTCTCTCTACTTTTAAATGGTTTGGGATTTCTAAAATCTTTTTTTGACACAATTAGTTTTTAAATACATTCAGATCAATGTTAAAATAACCATGCTTGAATTCTCTGCTTTTATATTGAAGTTATGAAGCTTTCAGAATATTTGAAGTGTGGATGATAAGTGTTTCTATATACAATTTTTTTTGTTTATTTGTTTAAATTGAGACAGGGTCTCTGTCACCCAGGCTGGAGTGCAGTGGTGCAGTCTTGGCTCACTTCAATCTCTGCTTCCCTGGCTCAAGTGATTGTCCAGCCTGAACCTCCTGAGTAGCTGGGATTACAGGTGCATGCTACCATGCCCAGCTAATGTTTGTATTTTTATAGAGACAGGGTTTCATCATACTATGCGGGCTGGTCTTAAACTCCTGAGCTCAGTGCAGTTCACCCGCCTTGGCCTCCCGAAGTGCTGGGATTACAGGCGAGAGCCACTGTGCCTGGCCCCCATATGATTTTTTTCTAATTGTGAATGAGATTTTTCTGTTGACAATGGTGTTTAATTGAAACCACAACAAAACTAGTGCAGTAAAAATAATTTAATATATCAATTTATTCTTGTTTTTAATTGAAAGCAGTTGCTACTCCTCAGCTGATTAAAATTTTCTACTGTTCTTTAATTAAAAAAGCAAAAGTTCATAACTCAAACTAGGCTAATTTAAAGTAGTTTTTAAGGCTGCATGTGGTGGCTCATGCCTGTAATACCAGTACTTACTGGGAGGCTGAGGCAGGCCGATCACCTGAGCCCACGAGTTCAAGACCAACCTGGGCAATATGGTGAAAACTTGTCTCTACAAAAAATACAAAAATTAGCTGGGTGTGGTGGTGTGCACTTGTAATCCTAGCTACTCGGGAGGCTGGGGTGGGAAGATGGCTTGAGCCTGGCAGGCAGGGGTTTCAGTGAGCTGAGATGGCACCATTGCACTCCTGCACTCCAGCCTGGGTGACAAAGTAAGACCCTGTTTTTTTTTTTTTAAAAAAAAGGTTTTTAATATTCCTTCATTCTCTACTTGGACAGCTTATAAACTAATTTGTATCTAATTAACAAAACAAAGGAGTTTACATTTGAAAATGTCATTCAAGCAGCTTATTTTCTGGCTGTATAAATGCAGTATGAGGATATTAAAAAGCTGCAGGTTAGGTGAAACTGTTTTCTATAGAACCTTAGCTGTATACTGTTAAAGTCACACCTTGGATTGGTACACAATTTTCTGGAATTCTAATTCTGTTCCGCCGGGCTATTTAAGAAGAACAAAGAATGTGTAATGAATGTTAGTTGATTTGGTCCTATCCCTCTGAGCTCACTGCTGTTGAACTTTGTATAGGGATTTTCTCCTCACACACGGCACAGCTAAACTTTTCCAACACTTAGGAACTCTTCAAAAGTTTTTCTTCAACTGTTAGTCATTATATCCTCCCACACCATCTACCCACTCGCACATCAAAAATCCTGAAATAGTGTGAAGTCATTTATCTTTGTATTTAAAAAAACCATAAAAATCATGATATTAAGGATTCTGACAACTGTGACAAAAATCTGAGCTTTTAAATGCATGGATCTGTTGCCCTCAGATAATTAAAGAGTCTTTTCAATATAGCATTTTTAATATTCAGGCATTATAATTTATTTTTTATATGAAAAAATGCTATAGCAAAATCTCAATTATCTATAAATCTGGAGGTATAGTGTATAGTGAATTTCACGTGAAACACTACACTTTAGAAATTAACCATTTTGGGCTGAAATCTTTAAAGTTTTGTTTAAGAATTATGTGTGTCTCTCTGACTTCCAAATCTGAGCAAGTTAATATCAGGTATTCTTTTTCTGATGGAAATAACAGGGCCATGTGCGGTGGCTCATACCTGTAATACCAGCACTTTGGAGGCTGAGGCAAGAGGATCACTTGAGGTGAGCCTGGATATCGAGACCCTATCTCTACAAAAATATTAAAAAATAAAAATATTTGCTGGGTGTGGTGGCATGTGCCTGTAGTCTCAGCTACTTAGGAGGTTCAGGCTGGAGGATATCTTGAGACCAGGAGTTTGAGGCTACAGTGAGCTGTGTGATCATGTCACTGCACTCTAACCTGGGCAGCAGAGCAAGACTACCTGTGGGGGAAAAAAGAAAAGAAAAGAAAAGAACTATCACATTAGTGCATACTCACTGTATTTTAGGCACTGTGCTAAGCTTTTTGCCTGGATTATTTTATTTAAGACTCAGTACATCCCTGTAAGGTGGTAATAACTATTATCTCCATTGAATATTTAAGAAAATACATGTCAGAGAAATTAAGCAGATTGGCCTGAGCACACACTGAATTTCAAAACCCAGGCAAGCCGATCCTGGAGTGGTACTGTGCATTATTCTGTTAATTTCTGATGGTTTAAGTTTATGATATCTCTTAAATTCTGATGATTTAAGATTATTTTAGTTCACAGGCATTTTTGTCATACTTATGTACCCTGGCATTGGTTTATATTCCAGGTAAGCCCCAAGGTATCACAGTTATATGTAAAGTAAGAATAAATTGCTTTCAGGGAGCGGTTCCAAGACGGCCGAATAGGAACAGCTCCAGCCTCCAGCTCCCAGCGTGAGCGACTCAGAAGATGGGTGATTTCTGCATTTCCAACTGAGGTACCAGGTTCATCTCACTGGGGTGTGTCGGATAGTGGGTGCAGGACAGGGAGTGCAGCTCACCGAGTGAGAGCCGAAGCAGGGCGAGGCATCACCTCACCCCTCACCCGGGAAGCATGAGGGGGAAGGGAATTCCCTTTCCTAGCCAAGGGAAACTGTGACACACAACATCTGGAAAATCAGGTCACTCCCACCCTAATAGTGCGCTTTACCAAGGGTCTTAGCAAATGGCACACCAGGAGATTATATCCTGCACCCCTGGCTTGGAGGGTCCCACACCCACAGAGCCTCCCTCATTGCTAGCACAGCAGTCTGAGATCTAACTGCAAGGCGGCAGCGAGGCTGGGGGAGGGGTGCCCGCCATTGCTGAGGCTTAAGTAGGTAAACAAAACCTCTGGAACTGGGTGGCAGGAACTGGGAGGAGCCCACCGCAGCTCAAGGACGCCGGTCTGCCTCTGTCGACTCCTCTGGGGACACGGCATGGTCAAACAAAAGGCAGCAGAAGCCTCTGCAGATTTAAATGTCCCTGTCTGACAGCTTTGAAGAGAGTAGTGGTTCTCCCAGCACGGAGTCTGAGATCTGAGAATGGACAGACTGCCTGCTCAAGTGGGTCCCTGACCCCTGAGTAGTCTAACTGGGAGACATCCCCCACTAGGGGCAGACTGACACCTCACACCTCACATGGCTGGGTACCCCTCTGAGACGAAGCTTCCAGAGGAAGAATCAGGCAGAAACATTTGCTGTTCAGCAATATTCACTCTTCTGCAACCTCTGCTGCTGATGCCCAGGCAGACAGCGTCTGGAGTGGACTTTGAGCAAACTCCAACAGACCTGAAGCTGGGGATCCTGACTGTTAGAAGGAAAACTGAACAAGCAGAAAGGACATCCACATCAAAACCCCATCTGTACATCACCATCATCAAAGACCGAAGGTAGATAAAACCACACAGATGGGGAGAAAGCAGTACAAAAAAGCTGAAAATTCTAAAAATCAGAGCGCCTCTCCCCCTCCAAAGGAACGCAGCTCATCACCAGCAACAGAACAAAGCTGGACAGAGAATGACTGTGACGAGTTGGGAGAAGAAGGCTTCAGATGATCAAACTTCTCCAAGCTAAAGGAGGAAGTTTGAACCCATCTCAAAGAAGCTAAAAACCTTGAAAAAAGATTTGATGAATGGCTAACTAGGATAACCAATGTAGAGAAGTCCTTAAATGACCTTATAGAGCTGAAAACCATGACACGAGGACTACGTGACAAATGCACAAGCTTCAGTAACCTACTCGATCAACAGGAAGAAATGGTAGAAGAAATGATTGAAGATCAAATGAATGAAACGAAGCGAGAAGAGAAGTGTAGAGAAAAAAAGAGTAAAAAGAAATGAACAAAGCCTCCAAGAAATATGGGACTATGTGAGAAGACCAAATCTATGGCTGATTGGTGTACCTGAAAGTGACAGGGAGAATGGAACCAAGTTGGAAAACACTGTGCAGGATATTATCCAGGATAATTTCCCCAACTTAGCAAGGCAGGCCAACATTCACATTCAGGAAATACAGAGAACACCACTGAGATACTCCTCGAGAAGAGCAACTCCAAGACACTTAATTGTCAGATTCACCAAAGTTGAAATGAAGGAAAAAATGTTAAGGGCAGCCAGAGAGAAATGTCAGGTTACACACAAAGGGAAGCCCATCAGACCAACAATGGGTCTCTCAGCAGAAACTCTACAAGTCAGAAGAGAGTGGGGGCCAATATTCAACATTCTTAAAGAAAAGAATTTTAAACCCAGAATTTCATATCCAGCCAAACT
>NW_012114488.1:10939658-10940763 GCF_000951035.1 Colobus angolensis palliatus
AAACCCAGAATTTCATATCCAGCCAAACTAAGTTTCATAAGTGAAGGAGAAATAAAATCCTTTACAGACAAGAAAATGCTGAAAGATATTGTCACCACCAGGCCTTCCCTACAAGAGCTCCTGAAGGAAGCACTAAACATGGAAGGGAACAACTGGTACCAGCCACTGCAAAAACATGCCAAAATGTAAAGACCGTTGATGCTAGGAAGAAACTGCATCAACTAATGAGCAAAATAACCAGCTAACATCGTAACGACAGGATCAAGTTCACACATAATATTAATCTTAAAAGTAAACGGGTTAAATGCTCCAATTAAAAGATGTAGACTTGCAAATGGGATAAAGAGTCAAGACCCATCAGTTTGCTGTATTCAGGAGACCCATCTCACGTGCAGAGACACACACAGGCTCAAAATAAAGGGATGAAGGAAGATCTACGAAGCAAATGGAAAACAAAAAAAGGCAGGGGTTGCAATCTTAGTCTCTGATAAAACAGACTTTAAACCAACAAAGATCAAAAGGGACAAGGCCATTACATAATGGTAAAGGGATCAATTCAACAAGAAGAGCTAACTATCCTAAATATACATACAGCCAATACAGGAGCACCCAGATTCATAAAGCAAGTCCTTAGAGACTTACAAAGAGACTTAAACTCCCATACAACAATAATGGGAGACTTTAACACCCCACTGTCAACATTAGACAGATCAATGAGACAGAAAGTTAACAAGGATATCCAGGAATTGAACTCAACTCTGCACCAAGCGGATCTAATAGACATCTACAGAACTCTCCACCTCAAAACAGAATATACATTCTTCTTAGCACCACATCGCACTTATTCCAAAGTTGACCACATAGTTGAAAGTAAAGCACTCCTCAGCAAATGTAGAAGAACAGAAATTATAACAAACTGTCTCTCAGACCACAGTGCAATCAAACTAGAACTCAGGATTAAGAAACTCACTCAAAACGGCTCAACTGCATGGAAACTGAACAACCTGCTCCTGAATGACTACTGGGTACGTAACGAAGTGAAGGCAGAAATAAAGATGTTCTTTGAAACCAATGAGAACAAAGATACAACATACCAGAATCTCTG
>NW_012114488.1:10942053-10942816 GCF_000951035.1 Colobus angolensis palliatus
AAACAGAGAGCCAAATCATGAGTGAAATCCCATTCACAATTGCTTCAAAGAGAATAAAATACCTAGGAATGCAACTTACACAGGATGTGAAGGACGTCTTCAAGGAGAACTACAAACCACTGCTCAATGAAATAAAGGAGGACACAAAGAAGTGGAAGAACATTCCATGCTCATAGATAGGAAGAATCAATATTATGAAAATGGTGATACTGCCCAAGGTAATTTATAGATTCAATGCCATCCCTATTAAGCTACCAATGACTTTCTTCACAGAATTGGAAAAAACTACTTTAAAGTTCATATGGAACCAAAAAGGAGCCCGCATTGCCAAGACAATCCTAATCCAAAAGAACAAAACTGGAGGCATCACGGTACCTGACTTCATACTATACTACAAGGCTACAGTAACCAAAACAGCATGATACTGGTACCAAAACAGAGATACAGACCAATGGGACAGAACAGAGCCCTCAGAAACAATACCACACATCTACAACCATTTGATCTTTGACAAACCTGACAAAAACAAGACATGGGGAAAGGATTCCCTATTTAATAAATGGTGCTGGGAAAACTGGCTAGCCATAAGTAAAAAGCTGAAACTGGATCCCTTCCTTACCCCTTATAGTCTCTATAAGACTTAAATGTTAGACCTAAAACCATAAAAACCCTAGAAGAAAACCTAGGCAATACCATTCAAGGCATAGGCATGGGCAAGGACTTCATGTCTAAAACACCAAAAGCAATGGCAACAAAAGCCAAA
>NW_012114488.1:10944019-11004325 GCF_000951035.1 Colobus angolensis palliatus
TGGGTGCAGCACACCAACATGGCACATGTATACATATGTAACAAACCTGCACGTTGTGCACATGTACCCTAGAACATAAAGTACAGTAAAATAAATAAATAAATAAATTGCTTTATAATGCAAGACAGAGGCAACTTTGCCAGTAAAGCTTTAGCTTTGTGGGTTGGACTTGGTGATAGGTAACAAGGCTTCTCAGATTTCATTCAGGTGACTGCTGGGTTCAGAGTCTTGCCTGCCAGGTACAGTTGCCTGTTGCAGAGTTGTAGAAACAGTGGGTGTGCTGGAAAATAAAGATACTTAGCGATATACCATTTAACACCTTGAAGTACGGACAGGTCTCTGGCTAGAAAATGGAAATGAAAATCCCTGCCGTTTGTCAACTGGGTGTTGTGTGTGGTGTTTGATTACTCCGCTCTGTCAGCAGCTGGAGATGACACTCCCACTTCCCAGGAGGTTTGTCCCTCTTCCCCCAAGTCACGTGGCTTGGGTGCAGCAGGGCGTCCACAGAGCTTGGTCTCTGTGTCCTGCTCCATGTGATAGTGTGGAATTACATCTTCTGTGGTTTCTGTGATGGCCCTAGGCAGCTTTTGGATATTTAGGCCCATCTAGCATCATCTTTATTTAGTTCCCATTTGCTTTCTAAGAATTAATCATATGGCACGATGATTGTTGAACAGTATACTTGAGGAAAAATTATGTATTAATGGAAACAGAATGAAAACAAAATATATCATTAACAGAATATGCATTTAAAATACACGAGGCATTGGTTTTCTGGTGGAAATACCAGGGCCACGTATGGTGGCTCATGCCTGTATGTTACATACAGATTATGTTACATTGTGAGACCTTCAACAAATAGTTAATGTTTTGTGTAAAAACAGTAGAGCATCCCTATAACTTGCATTTGAAATAAAGCCTCAAATAGAACTTCTTTGTGCACTTAAGGCAACTGGGTAGTTTTCGAACCGATGGGAAGTGACCTGGACTTCCAATCCTGCCTGTCAGAAAGGACAGATTTAGAGATGTGACAGAGGTCAGTGAATATCATTTTCTCCTGTCTCTAAACTCTGGCTTTTCCAGGGGCAAGCCTGGGTCGCCATCTGAAGTGTTGCTTCTCTTCTAAAGTTCTAGACGTCTAAACTAAGCCTGTGTCATAAATCTGCAGGTTCAGAAGGACCAGAAGAGCTACTGAGCACGTCCCTGATGCTCCAGATAGGACCCTCTGGAATGACCCTTTGTGTTTGTTAACTGTCCCTGTACACCCCACCCCCGGCTCCTTCAACGCCCTCCCCGCCCCCGACCCTGCTGTCTGGGCCTCACTTTCTTTCCCCTTCTCACCACTGTGGATAGGAATGAAAGTGAGCCGCACCAGGGAAGGAAATTGCAAAGTGCCTTTTACCTTCTCTCTTAATTCTTAGTGGTAAGAAAGTCTTCTTTCCTAACCCATTAATAGTTTCAGCCATGGTACTTTAGGTAAGCTATGAAAGATTGGCGAAGGGATTTCTGTTGAGAGGAAATAATTATCCCTTTCAAAAAATTGTATATTCCAAACATCATCTCTCTTTGTTAGGTTATTGAAAGTCTGCTATTTAAATAGTTATTTCCTGTTACTTATTAACTCTAAACATTTTCTATATGGTTATATTTGGCAAGATTTATTTAAAAGTTTTCTTTAAGAGTTAACATAATCTGCATGTGTTCTACAATGGAGGTGTTAATGTGGAAACGTAAGAGAATGAATGCATTCAATGAATGGAAATCTTAACATCTAATCCAAAAAAGAAAGCATCTGGAATAAACACCTTCATGAAAACTTTCATTTTCGACTTTTGCATGGTTTCCTGAACTTGATTCCCTGATCTAAGAGACTTTCTTTTGGGAGGAAGAGAACTAAGAATTTCCTCTTAGCAGCATGTGACGAAGCTGGCTGCACCCTCCTTCCTGGGTAACTGTGTCTTTGATCCCCAGGACCCTACTGGAGTTGGTTTTTTCCTTTGCTGTCCCGCTTCGTCCTCTCAATCTCTCAATGTTGGGAGACTGCAAGGCTCAGGCCTTCAACCTCTCTCTTCACCCACTTAGTCCCACAGCCTTGTCTATAAACTGATAACTCGCAAGTTGATCTGCAAACTTTACTTTCCCCCTGAACTCAAGGAATCATATTAAACTGTGTATTCAGTGTTTCCATGGAAAGTTAGTGTGTGAGTCCGTTTTCACACTGTTGATAAAGACATACCTGAGACTGCATAATTTATAAAGAAAAAGAGATTTACTGGACTCACAGTTCCACATGGCTGCAGAGGCCTCATAATCATGGTGGAAGGCGAAAGGCACTTCTTACATGGCAGCAAGAGAGAATTTGTGCCGGGAAACTTCCCCTTATAAAACCATGAGATCTCGTGAGACTTATTCACTAGCCGAGAACAGCACAGGAAAGACCCACCCTCATGATTCAGTTACCTCTCACCAGGTGCCTTCCACGCTACAATTCAAGATGAGATTTGGGTGGGGACACAGCCAAACCATATCAGTTAATCTCAGACTTGTTCAAAACCAAACCTTAAGCTTCTACCTTCAATGTGTTTCTTCCCTTATCTCTGAAGATTACATCACTATTCTTCCATTTGCTCAAGTCCAAGTCTTTGAAGTCATTCTTGACTCTACTCTTAGTATCACACGCCACCAGACAGCAAATCTTGTGGACTCTTTTTGCCACCTGCACTGCTCTGCCCACGGCCCATGCCTGGACCAGTGAGACAGCCTCTCCTTGGCCTCCTGGCCTTGGCCTTGCTCCTTGCTGGTCTCCTTCCACACAGCAGCAGGAGTGAGCCTTGTGCAGGGCCAGTCAGCGGTTTCACTTCTGTGGCCCTGTGGTCTCCTCACAGATTGGGTCAAATCCAGAGTCCTCCCCATTGCCCTGAAGAAGGCTGGCTTCCTCTGCCACTCGGCTATCTCTCCAGCACTCACTCTCTCACTGGGTCAAGTGCATTGTTCTCTCTGCACTTTGATCTCACTGAACACACTCCCTCTTGGTGCCTTTGTACTAACTGAGCACTCTGCATAGCAAACTCTTCCTCCAGATACCTGAGGCTCGGGCCCTCCTGCATTCAGGACTGCTGGAGTATCTCCCTACCAACGGGTCTCCCCAGACTAACTCATGTGAAGTGTCATCTCCTGCCTGTGTCACCTGCTCTGTACGTTTATTTTACTGACCTTTGTTTTTCTTCAAAGCAAGTATGATCATGTGCTATTTATTATATTACTTTCTTGACTCCCTGTCTGTAAGCATGTTGAAGGCAAGAACCTGGTTCGCTTTGTTCACTGTTGTGCTTCCAGGGCCTGCAGCAGTGCCTGGTACAGAGTCGCTGCTCAGTGAAGATTTTCCAATGGGTGAATGAAGAGTTTGCTGCATGCAGTGATTCATTTATACAAGATTAGAACTTAAAACTCCTAACGTGGGAGTCAGCATCAGTGACTTAGGGGCTAGAATTTTGAACTGGAATTAGTTTGTATTAGAATGTTAAGTTTTAGGAGGGCTTAGGAGAAAGGAAAAAAAAAAAAAACAAACCAGAGAAATGCTGCAAGAGACAATCAGAGCTGACCAATTAAATTAAAAGTTTTGTCTTTTGAAATTTAAAGTCTTAAGTGCCTAACATCGCTAGCATGATTGACAACTGAATGTTCAAATCAACCTAGAAAATAAAGAATGTACCGAGATAAAAGTGTTTTGAATCAGGGAATGACATGAAGCAAGAATTGTTTTAGGAAGATTGATGTGCATAGTTTGGGTGGGGAGCGAGAGAGACCAGATGCTGGAGAGAGTGCCAGGGCCAGCCCAGGAGAGCCAGCCTGAGGCCATGAGGTCTGGGCCAGAGGAGGGACAGTTCTTGTGGGAACTCTTGTGAGAGGTGGATGGGTACAACTCAAAGCCTGATCTGATATGGTGGCAAGGAAGAAGGGGACATTAAGGAGGATCCAAGACTTCGAATCAGATTGAATGACTGACAGAAGCAGAGCTTGATGAGGAGGCCTTGGCCTTGTGGAAAGAGTAATACATTCACTTTCCCATTGTGGAGTTTGGGTTTGGGGAAGGAGCAGGAAATCCTCATAGAGATGTCTGGAGAGCAACCAGAGAAGCATGAGGCTGCTCAGGAGGAGACCAGGCTAGCTGTGGAGTTATGGGAACGGACAGGTATTTCATAGGTGTTAAAAAATATAAATTAGAGAGAAAAACCTGGGGACATATTCATGATTGGGGTCAGGAAGAGAGTGTGTTTCTAAAAGGATTGTATTGGTAAGGGGGTGAATGCTCACTCATGAGGGAGGAGGGGAGGGAAAGCCCACCATTGGATTCCACAGCTGAGAGGCCACTGGTGACCCCAGCCAGTGTGAGCATTGAAGTCTGCAGAGTCCAGGCTACAAGCCCTGCTTTCCTGAAGTAAGTTTAAAATATAGGAATAATTTTGTATTATGTTTTAAGTTTATGTTTTAGATGTGCTTCCCTTGATAGCATTTTGAGAATGTTTAGGTTTCTCTGTTTTTTTTCTCTCTCTCTTTCTCTCCCTCTGTCATCAATTCCTATGTCATAGGTTAAAAGGCTGTATTAGGCTGTTCTTGAATTGCTATAAAGAAACACCTGGCCGGGCGCGGTGGCTCAAGCCTGTAATCCCAGCACTTTGGGAGGCCAAGACGGGTGGATCACGAGGTCAGGAGATTGAGACCATCCTGGCTAATATGGTGAGACCCCGTCTCTACTAAAAAATACAAAAAACTAGCTGGGCGAGGTGGCAGGCGCCTATAGTCCCAGCTACTCAGGAGGCTGAGGCAGGAGAATGGCGTAAACCCGGGAGGCGGAGCTTGCAGTGAGCTGAGATCCGGCCTCTGCACTCCAGCCTGGGTGACAGAGCGAGACTCCGTCTCAAAAAAAAAAAAAAAAAAAGAAACACCTGAGGCTGGGTGCAGCAGCTCACGCCTGTAATCCCAGCACTGTGGGAGGCCAAGGTAGGCAGATCACTTGAGGCTGTGGGCTCAAGACTAGCCTGGGTGACATGGTGAAACCCCGTCTCTACTAAAAATAAAAAAATTAGTTGGGCATGGTGGTAGGTGCCTGTAATCCCAGCTACTTGGGAAGCTGACGCAGGAGAATCGCTTGAACCCAGGAGGTGGAGGTTGCAGTGAGCTGAGATCATGCCACTCCAGCCTGCGTGACCCTGTCTCAAAAAATAAATAAATAAACACCTGAGTCTGGGTGATTTATAAACAAAAGAGGTTTAATTGGCTCATGGGTCTGCAGACTGTATAAGACGCATGATGCTGTCATCTGCTCAGCTTCTGGGTAGGCCTCAGGAAGTTTACAGTCATGGCGGAAGGTGAAGCGGGGGCAGGTGCATCACCTGCAAAAGCATGAGTAAGGGTCGGGGGAGGTGCCGCACACTTTTAAATGACCAGATCTCACGAGAACTCACTATTGTGAAGACAGCACAAAGTCCTGATGGATCTGCTCCCATGGTCCAGACACCTCCCATAGGACCCCACTTCCAGCACTGGGGATTACAATTCAACATGAGATTTCCAAACTCTGTCAAAGGCAGAGCACAAGATAGTGTCCCTTGGCATCTAAATTGATTATAAAAGAACTTTCTGTCTTTACAGGGCTTCTTTCTAGCAGGAACTTTTATATAGAACATATTTTCCGATGGCCCCACTTTGTGTGCATGTCTGCACACACAGTCACCCACTGTATAAGGATGTTTTGGACCCACATATATGATGGTGGTCACATAAGATTATAATACCTTATTTTTACTGTACCTTTTCTATGTTTAGATATGTTTAGATACACAAATCCTTACCATTGTGTTACAGTTGTCTACAGTATTCAGCACAGTACCATGCTGTACAGGTTTGTAGCCTGGAGGCAGTAGGCTATAGCATAAAGACTATGTGTGTAGTAGGCTGGACCATATAGGTTTGTGTAAGTCCACTCTGTGATGTTCACACAACAATGAAACCAACTAGCAAGATATTTCTCACATGTTTCCATTAAATGACACACACATGCATACACACACATGCACACTCACAAACACATATACAGAGACAGACAGAGAGAGGTTGCTTGACTGACGTTAAGGCACTGGCTCACGTGGCTGAGGAGGCCGGCAAGTCTGGAAACAGGCTAAGACTGTGCTGCAGCCATGAGTGTGAGTTTCTGCAGAGCAGCAGGCTGGAACCTCAGCCAGTGTTTCAGTCTTGAGAATTTCTTGTCTTGAGAAAATCTCAGTGTTTGCTCCAAAGGCCTGCAGCGGATTGGATGACACATTATGTAGGGTAATCTGCTTTATTCAGAGTCCACTGGTTTAAATGGTAATATCATTTAAAAAATACCTTTACAGCACCATCTAGACTGGTGTTTGACCAAACAACTGGGCTTCATGGCGCAGCCTAGCTGTCTCATAGAGTTAACCATCACAGTGAAAAAGCAGTGGCTGTGATACCACATGAGGGAGAAACTTTTGTTCCAAGGATTTGGTCCTTTATGTCAATCCTGTGTTTTTTTTTTTTTTTTTTTTTGAGATAGAGTCTCACTCTGTCACCCAGGGCTGAAGTTCAGTGGCGCAATCTCGGCTCACTGCAACCTCTGCCTCCCAGGTTCAAGCAACTCTCGTGCCTCAGCCTCCCGAGTAGCTGGGACTACAGGTGCACGTCACCACGCCTGGCTAATTTTTTTATTCTTGGTAGAGGTGGAGTTTCACCATATTGGCCAGACTTGTCTCAAACTCCTGACCTTGTGATCCAACCACCTCAGCCTCCCAAAGTGCTGGGATTATAGGCGTGAGCCACTGCGCCTGGCCGATCCTGTGTTTCTTTACTGACAATTTCGATCATATGCAGCCTGTCAGGGATTCTATTTTGAAGGGGAAGGGGGCTTTTCAATTCCAGAAAGAGTAGGTTTGACTTTCTAAATTTTGTATCATAAGCATTATAGGCAATGCTTTAAATAGTTTAAGAAGCTTAGTTTTTTTTTTTGAAAGCTTAAATTTGCTACGTGAGGATTCATTGAACATAATTCCATTTTTTTTTTAGTTCTATAAATGTTTTGAATGTATCTTTAAAATATACTGAACTTAATGTATCATTTTACAGTGTAATTTTCATCAGTAACAGATGAAATTTGATTAGGGTCATTTAAAATTTTTCTCAAATATTCAGGACAATACATATAGAATTAGAACTGGAGTAAAGACTAATAGTGTGAGCAGCTATCCCTTTCTCCACCCTTTTTCTTTTTCTTTTTTTTGAGACAGAGTCTTACTCTGTTGCCAGGCTAGAGTGCAGTGGCAGGATCTCGGCTCACTGCAACCTCTGCCTCCCAGGTTCAAGCGATTCCCCTGTCTCAGCCTCCCGAGTAGCTGGGACTACAGGTGCGTGCTATCACGCCCAGGTAACTTTTGTATTTTTAGTAGAGACGGGGTTTCACCATGTTGGCCAGGATGGTCTTGATCTCTTGACCTCGTGATCCACCTGCCTTGGCTTCCCAAAGGGTTGGAATTACAGGCGTGAGCCACCTGGCCTTCTCTACTCTTTTTGTCTGGAGAGACAGACACAACTTCTCTGCCGTGTTAATCTGCTCTAGAACCAAAGGTAGAGTCCAGAAGAGTTCTGGGCTCCTCCATGATCCTTGTCACCATGTGAAGTAGCGACCTGCCTTCCTCATCCTCTGCCTTCAGCCACCCCACAGTGCACCCCCTCCATTCCCTTACTGACCCTTTTCTCTCTTCCCTTAGCCTCCAGTGGTTCTGCACAATGCTTCACCATTTCCTCGGCTGTTTCTAAAGAAGGGAACAGCTAGATTTCCACAGTGACCTGACTGCAGACCCCCTGGTGTGCTTTGTAGCCAACCTAAGTGCAAGGCTGGTGGGAAATTGCTCAACTTCGACATGTCTCAAGATATTTTACTCAGATACTTATGAGAAGCATCTCTTTGGCCGTTTCTACTCCCATCATCTCCTTCTCATGTGCAGTGCAGATACTGCCCGGGCAGGGTGGGGGTGGGAGAGAGACACAAAAGAAAACAAAAAAACTGCTTTATTTGATGTGATCCTCCTGTGAACATATAGACTGGTTCTAGGTATTATAAAATGTATCATGGCCCAGAAGTGGAGTGGCTTGTCAAGTTTTTCTTTATTAGCTAAAGGACAGGAATTGACAGGGAAATAATACAATTAATGGAGGAGAGTGAAGCGTATGAGTAGGGAAAGGTGGAATTGCAGTCTCAGCTTCTTGAAACAGTCTTCCCTGTAGAAATCTAGATGACTGTAGGTTGAGACTTCTAAGTTTAATACAGGGTCTCTAAGAGTCAGTTATTAGAAGTTCACACTGACTGGGCACTTAAGTATCTCATCTCATCTTGGTGTTTATAGCTGCCCGATCATGCCCGATCATGTAGCCATTCTAAATGGCAGCGGGTCGAAGCAGCTTGTCCACGGTGCTCTATGTGAGTGAGAGCCCAGGGTTGTCTGATTCCTGAGATGACACCCCGATCCCTCCACTACACTACATTACATTAGACTACACTAGAGTACATTACACTACACTACACTACATTATACTACACTAGACTACACTACATTACACTTGACTACACTAGAGTACATTACACTATACTACACTAGACTGTACTACATTACACTACACTAGACTAACTAGATTACATTACACTACACTAAACTACAGTACATTACACTCTAGACTACACTGCACTACACTACACTACACTAGACTACATTACACTACACTAGACTACATTACACTAGACTAGACTACACTACATTACACTACACTAGACTACACTGCACGCTTCTCTCATATGAATGGGAGACTAGCCCACAGCCAGTGCATCCTCCTAGGGCTCTTTTAGTACCTGTGTAACATTCATTTAATGCTCTCTCTCAAAACATTTCGTCGCTCACATTTCATTGGTGAGTTCACAGTTTTAGCTGCGACTCTCTTGTGAACAAGGTTTCTCACAGGAGGAGGGGATGCTGTACAAATCACCCCTTTCTGGACACAGGGAGGGGACAGGAGTGAGGACGAGAGACAGAGCTGACTTTGTTGCATGTCAGTACCAACTACCCCCTTGTTGGAGGCCTGAGACATTTTTTTCTGGGGGCCCTGACCTCTTTTTTGAGGCCCTGCATACAGGAAAGGGCTGTGTAAATCCTGCTCCTGACCCGAGATCATTGTTTCCTTAATGTCGTGGTTTCTCCTGAAGGTGGGCGGGCTGTGTCTGTGTGAACTGCAGCCTGGAGAAGAGGAAGGCTGATGGAGATGGACACGTGGCCACCTCTGGAAATTCCCAAATGCCTCTTTCATGATTGTTGAATGTGCTGGTTTGGGGTGTGATACAGTGTCAGGCTGTTAGTCTTTAGACCTAGGAATTGTTATCAGAGAGTGAATTTTCCCCATTTCTTTATTACCTTTGTAGTCTGCAAGTTCAATTCTTGTTACATTAACACAGGGTAAAAAAAAAAAAGAAAAAAGAAAATCCCATTACTGCACAATAATGTTGGATTGGGGGTTTCTTATGCATTAGTTTTTAGCAGTGTAACAAATACACATTTAAACCACACACATAAAATGTATACATATATTAAATACATATAGTTTAATGAGTTATTTTTGCTGTCAGAGAAGCAGTGTCACTAGATTCTTCTCTGCCTCTTTGATTGGACAATTTTTCTAACTTTTAGAGATGAAGTCTTGCTACATTGCCCAGGCTGGTTTTGAACTCCTGGCCTTAAGCTGGGATTACAGGAGTGAACCACTGTGC
This sequence comes from Colobus angolensis palliatus, assembly GCF_000951035.1. Classification (NCBI taxonomy): domain Eukaryota; kingdom Metazoa; phylum Chordata; class Mammalia; order Primates; family Cercopithecidae; genus Colobus; species Colobus angolensis. The sequence goes on from NW_012114488.1 coordinate 10,953,852, forward strand.
CCGACTTCTCTACCATTTAATTAATATGTATAATCTGCTTGGGGGAAAAGAAGCCTTATTTTTTGTGTGATCATTTCACTGTTGACACTTGACTTTACCACTGAGAGCTGTTAGAATAAATGTGTGTCCTCAAAGTTGAAGGTCAGTTGGGTTTACCCTGCTCTTATGATTGATTTTGTGTGTGATAACCTTTATCTTTGCTCAGTCCCAGTGCTTTAGTCACATCTGCGTGCTGGGACTGACCAACTGGGACTTTCCTAGTCTTGGCACCACAAGTCCCACGTCCTGGGAAACTCTTTAGTCCCGAGTGGGCAGACTGGGATCATGTTCACTCTAATAGCAGTCTTTCCAACAAGCACCTCCCCAACGAGGTCCCCATTACTCCTACCTCCCCCACTTTAACACTGATTGATAATTTCATATTCATGGCTGATCAGATGTAAAGGCATATTTTAGTTGTTTGTATTACCCAGCTACTTGAGAGGCTGAAGCGGGAGAACTGCTTGAACATGGAAGACAAGGTTGCTGTGAGCCGAGATCGCGCCACTGCACTCCAGCCTGGGTGACGGAGTGAGACTCCAACTCTTTTTTTTTTTTTTTTTTTTTAAAGTTCATATTGACTTAAGGGTATGGCACTGCAATGATAGATGTAATGCGTAAAGCCGTCCCTCTTCCTGATTTTTACGCATTGCTTACTTGGGTATATGGCCTTTGCAAGGGTCACTTGCCTAATGGGTGAGGTGACAGGAAGTAACTCTTCCTTTGCTAAGAATGAATGGACGCTTGGGCTTTTTTTACTTACTGTTGTCCCAGAGCTTCTCCTGGCATTTCCATTTAAGGATGTTAAAGGTAACTACACGGGAGAAAGCACTGTGCATTCGAGGAGATGTCAGTCTTTTCTTTCATTATTGAGAATATCTCTAGTATTAAGATACATTTTCTCGAAGGTTTTCCCATAGCTTTGATTCTGGACATCCAATACAGAAATAGCATTGACTCATTTTGCATTCATTCAAGAGAAGTTTGCCAGTGTAATTAAACAATATATGTTTATTTTCAGTAAAATACACCAAGAAATTCTCTGTTCTCAAATTTTGGTGCAGAGTTTTAAATGTTTTGTGAAAACTGGTGGTGCACGGTGTCATGTGTGCCTTTCTCTTTGTTGAATAGAGATCAGCTCTAATTTTCATCTATTTGAGTAGGAAACTGTAGTGCATTTTGAGATTTTGGGCTCAGGAAAAACTGATTATAATAAGTAGTCTATGAATACAATAATTCATTTGTGCTAGAAGAAGCTAGTCTTTGAAACTCAGTGGCTGTATAATAATTTGCTTGTAGGATATTAATTTTGCATCCAGGCCAAGGGCATTAACATGATATTGGCTTCTCCATGTGCATTACCTGTACATTGTTTAATCTGACAAACACAAACTTTAGAAAAATTCACAAAACATCACCCTTCCTTTAGGCTGTAGGCCTAAAGAAAACGTTTTTCTAAAGGAGTGAAAACTACTTGAAGGAAAACATGGAATGTTTTTTAAAAAAGTGTTTTACTACTGCCTGTCAAGGAGCAGCTACTTCATGGAATCATGCAATGGCTGCTGAAGACTGCTCCTTGGGGACTTACACTGTTTCTTGGCTAAATATGGTTGAGGAAGTTTCCTCCCTTTCTCACACAGGGAGCTCTTATTTTCAGAATCGTTTTATCAGTTGGTTCCTGGGAGGATTCTGGGTATGAAAGGAGATACACAGGCAGCTACTGCTCACGTTTAATTCTGTGGCCTTGCACCCTGTGTCACGTGGATAGGGTCAAGTAGGAGACGGAAACACAACTGACTTGGAAAATGCCTTCTGTGAACTTGAAAAGGAAGACAGAGGAATTAGGTTGAAACAGCTTACTAGGAAGTCAATACTTGCAAACTGTAAACTGGGCATAAAATGGAAGGAAAAAAATTTTAATTTGTGGGTAAAAAATCAGGGCTTTAAAGTATCCAATGTGAATCAATAAAAATAGATTTAGCTTTATTTCCCTCCGTTCTGGTCTTCAGGGTGTGGATTCATGCATTCCCCTGCAATGCTGCAAACCCGATGAGAACATGAGGTTAGATCATAGGAACCAGAAAATGAAAGTGACCACAGGCAGGGCTGACATGGTGCAGTCTCACAGTGGATGCTGTGTGACAGCTGAGAGAAGCAGCGGGAGTGTGAAAACACATGCGAATTTCAGTAAAATAAACTGGGTAGTAACTGAGTAAAATTAATTTAAACTGACCAAATAACTTATTATTATGAATAAATTATTACTTTATGAAAAGGACTTTTAAAATAAAACTTTCTTTAAATATTTCAATATGTCATTTTTAAAAGGACCTCAGACTCACATACCTAATGATTTGTCATTTAAAAAGTTTCTTCTTTTAAAAAACCCAGCAAAGTGCAAATATCCTATTGCTTTCATCATCAACTGATCATTTTGCTTTTTGCTTCTATGTGCCACACATAGAAAAATGCAGACTTATTTTCATCACTTTGGTGTTAGAAATATTCTTCAGTTTGTTTAGAGTATCTGAATAAAATGTGTTTCTAGAAAACTGACAGATTTAAATTGATAGGATGTACATAATTGTTATGATTCAGTAAACTTACCGAATGTGATTTATCTAAAAATAATGAATGGAATTAAATGACTTATTTTACACATATTTCTTTTCTTTTTTTTTTTCTTTTCCCCGAGATGGAGTCTTGCTCTGTCACCCAGGCTGGAGTGCAGTGGTGCAATCTCAGCTCACTGCAACGTCCGCCTCCCGGGTTCAAGTGATTCTCCTGCCTCAGCCTCCTGAGTAGCTGGAATTACAGGTGTCCACCACTGCACCCGGCTAATTTTTTAGTAGAGACGGGGTTTCACTGTGTTGGCCAGACTGGTCTCAAACTGCTGACCTTGTGATCTGCCTGCCTTGGCCTCCCAAAGTGCTGGGATTACAGGTGTGAGCCTCCGCACCCAGCTTATTTTACATATATTTCTATAAATTCTGCTCAATGGGTTTAACACTTCACGTGGATTCTTATTACTTTTTTTTTTTTTTTGTAGTGAATGACCCCTGCACTCAGCATTCCTTACTTCTATTTGATCAGGAGAGTCAGTGAGACTGAGGATTTTAAAATGTTTTCTCCATTTTGTGCCATTTAATCAGCCATTCAGATTTTTTTCTGAGTGTCTACTATGTCCCAAGAATTCTGCTAGATGCTGGAAATACAACAGTGAACAAAATAAAGATAGTCCTTGTGTCCTGATAAGATACAATGGGAACACATAATGCAGGCTTGCTGTTGGGGAAAATCTTTGCTGGAATTAATCATATTAAAGTGAGGTTTAAACGACAAGTAAAGTTAACCAGGCTGGGATGGAGATGGTGTTGCAGGAGGGTAGATATGTGGAGGAAGAGGAAGGAAGTGGCATGTGAGGACAGACGTGAGAGGCACGCATGGCGTGTTCCTGGAGCTGGACATCAATACCTACTTGCTTGGAGTTATCCTAGGAAAGTGGGTGGTTGGAGATGAAGCTGAAGAGGTGACTTGGGGGTCAGATTTTTGGAGGTTTTATGAGCCATATTAACAGCTTTGACTTTATCCAAAAATGATGAGGAATGACTAAAGTTTTTTAAGGATGAGAGTATGAGGAATTACATTAAATTCGCAGTTTACAAGGATTGCTTTGGCCATTACAAACAGCGCGTTTGAGGAATAAAACTGAAAAAGGCAGAGAGTAGTCAGTAGAGTGGTGGACTAAACCAGCAAAGTGTTTAGGAGCTAGTAGCTGACAAAAGAGGTGAAAGTGGAAATGTTTGCGAGATGTCTGAGCCACATAATCAGTACAACTTAGTGCTTAATGGTTGCACACAGCAGAAGCGGGAGCAGGGCCAGCGTCCCAGGCTGGCCTCCAGTTTTGAGTGTGGGCAGTTGGGTGGATGATGCGCGACTGTGCGAAAAGGGGAATGGAGGAGGAAGGAAGGGCTGGTTTGGGGCGGGAGATGTTGAGTTCAGTTTTGGGTCAAGAGATTTTGAAGTGCTTGTTGGACAGATAAGAGACAGCAAGTTGGTATTAGCAGTTAATGTTGGAGTCTGAAGCTGGAGAGGGAAATAAGGGCTGGAGTATTATTTGTTAAAATATTACTCTATCTTTAACTTGATCTTTTACTCTATCTTCTGAATATTGCTATTCAGAAGAGGAATTCAGTGCTACATCGTGACAATCACTTAGGTAATTTCACACTTAGTTTTGAAAAATAGTGTTTTATTTTATTATTATTATTTTTAAGACAGAGTCTTGCTCTGCCACCTGGGGTGGAATGCAGTGGTGCAATCTTGGCTCACTGCAGCCTCAGCCTCCTGGCTCAAGCAATCCCCCTACCTTAGCTTCCCGAGTAGCTGGGACTATAGGTGTGTACCACCACACCTGGCTAACTTTTGTGTTTTTGTAGAGATGGAATTTTACCATGTTGCCCAGGCTGGTCTCAAACTCCTGAGCTCAAGCAATCTGTCCACCTTGGCCTCCCAAAGTGCTGGGATTACAGGGTGAGCCACCACGCCTGTCTGAATAATAGTGTTTTATAACCTCTGAAATTCTGTGACTTCCTGGGTGTCCTCTAATAGGCAATTTCTTGATTATAATCAAGTATTTGGTCCATTGAATACTGGATTATGGAATGTGATACATTAAAAAAAAACCCGAACACATGCAAAAAAATATAGAATTACTCTTTTAAAGGCACTTTCTGTTGGAAAACTAACATAACCTTTTGTTATATAATACAAGGGATAGAATCAAAATGTTGGATTTGTTTTCCAGTTGAAAGTGTGCCTATGTGAAGCAAAATTGGTTAAAATAAAAAAGAAACTATCCTCTAAAGAGAAATTATGCTTTTCTGTTCATTTTAAATATTTGATGTATCAAATTTGAATGTATTTTCGTCTATAAATATTGTTACTGACTACAAATGTTAAAGGACTCACTAATAGTTCTTATGTTATTTATGAATCACATTTTTGAATTTATGCCCTATTAAAACACTTAAGATTTTAGTTTTTGGTGTGTTGATACTTAGATATGTTTATAGTTAAGAAAGACACGTGGTGAGGTGAGACATTCTTGCTGGAAAGATACGTCTTGCATTATTTTAATACTGTTTCTTGAAGTATACTTTAATTTTTATTCATCTCAACATGAGACAAAAATATGTCCAGGCGCAGTGGCTCACGCCCGTGATCCCAGCACTTTGGGAGGCAGTGTGGGTGGATCACCTAAGGTCAGGCTTTTGAGACCAGCCTGGCCAACATGGCGAAACCCCGTCTCTACTGAAAATACAAAAATTAGCCGGGAATGGTGGCGGGCGCCTGTAGTCCCAGTTACTCGGAGGCTGAGGCAGGAGAGCTTGAACCCAGGAGGCAGAGGTTGTGGTGAGCCAAGATCATGCCACCGCACTCCAGCCTTGGTGACAGGGTGAGACTGTGTCTCAAGAGAAAAAAAAAATCTGTGTTTATTTCTCACATCATTTTCTAAAGTGAGGACTGTTGTAAAAGTGTGTGGGATTAAGGAGCAGAGCGTACCTGATGTTTGCTTACATTTCATTGGGTTGGGGAAGGGGATGAAAGAAAACATCCTCCCCTAGGGTTGCCATAGTTTAGAGTGATAGGAGAATAGCAAATATTTTCTATCAAAAAGATACTTTCTCTTATTCTCTGAGCGATATAAATCTCATTTGGTCTAGATACCATTTATGAAAGGCAGTTTAGCCTGGATGGGCTTCTGTAGATATTAGTCGTTAATAATGATTGTTCACTATACAGTGATTTTTTTTAAACCGTAAGTGAAATTTGAGTTGTCTTTTGCATGTCGGTAACATGTGTGTTTCATCACGAGGGAGATGAGGATGTGTGAAGTGTGTAAAAGAAGCAGGGAAAGGTGGTGTCCAATACTGGCAACCAGTGAAGCTGTTTGAAGTTATTACTGATGACAGTATACTTTTCAAATTGAATTTGGTTAATTGCTTCACTGGCTGGATAAGAGAGTTGTTTCTGAATGAAGGAGATCAAACCTAAACCGTACGTTATCTTCATTATACTTACGGTTGTATACAATAAATATAACTCGTTTAATCCAAACATTGTGTCAGACTTTCTTACAGAAAATTGTATTTGTGTATATGAAGGATTTTCCTGTGTGTTTTCAAGGAAATGAAAATGTGTAATGGCTACAGCAGGGATGCTGATAGGCTAGCAGGTGATTGACTGCTCAGAGGTTTAGTCGAGAGAGAGAGAATTCTCTGGACAGTAGCCATTATTGCTTATTCACACTCCATTCAGCTTTCCCCGCTCCTTCCGGGCATAGCCTCAGATCTCGTGCCGCTTTGGAAGGCACATGGTGTGTGCCTGGTACATGCTTGTATCTACTCATCGAGGTCTGGGATTCCACCACGGTAAGGCTCATCAGAGCCCTTCCTCAGGCCTGACAGGAGGACACCCGGAGAAGCAGTTCTCACATTTCACTGTGGTTGGTAAGCAGGGGAGGATATGTTTTCAGTCCCGGAAAGAAGTCAGCTTATCAGTCAGGACAGGTGAGTTCTCATTCAGTAACAAGTGCTATGAAATTCTCAATGGCTTAGTTCAACAATCATGTATTTCCTTTTCATACACAGTTTGCCACAGCTCCAGGTGACTCCTTCATGGGTCAATAAATTACCTTTTGGTTTTTTGCTTGTTAGTATGAATTGGGCTTTTGTTTCTTGCAGTCAAAAGGATCTTTTGAAAAAACAAACATATTGGAATTTTATTCAGTGGAAAGAAACACTATTTTGAGAGAGACAAGCAGAAGCAAGGGCTAGGAATAGCATTAGGATTTGCTTTAACGCTGACGTAGGCCCGCAGCTCTCCCGATTGGAAGTCTCTTAAGGTAGACTAGTAGTGTTCCTTATTTTATAGAGAGGAGAGCTGAGGTGAGGTAATTTGCAGAGAACTTAGGCCGCTTGCTAAAGTTCACATGGGAATTTAAGGACAGGGACTTAAACCAGAAAAAGATTTTCTGATTCCTTGTGCAATGTGATCTTTCTATTGTTTTATGGTTTCTCATAAATAGAGGTGGAACTTAGAAAAGTTTTGAAGGCCACTTCTTCTTAAGGCATTTAAAGGAGAGGAGAGGTGTCCATGAGGTTGGCCACCACGGTGGGCTCATTGCCTACAAGCTGGGCATTGTAGTAAAAAGTTCTGCAAGTTTTCATTTATGGGAGCAAAAGCAATACTCTCATTAAAATAACTGTTCATAGAATATTAATATGAGACCTGGGAGGGACATTGTGGCATCATCTCAACATGCAGCACAGACTCATGTGGGTCATTCCCCTTCTGTGCTCTGCAAACTCAGCTGAGGACCAGTGACTTGGGTGTGATGGGGTGACACTGACGTTGAAGGGAATTTCAGGGCCCGCTGGAACATCAGATCTGGATTCTGGATGACAGCAGATACATAGGTGATGGAGAGCTGTCTAAAGCCGATGCAGTTAAAAGTGTGCTGCATTTCATCCTTAGAAACTGAATGAATCTCCAAAATGTTATCCAACTCATTTGGAGACACATTTCACATACAGGAAACTCTTTTCACGCTGCAGCTGCCCAGCCTCAGGCTCTGAAACTGTTGTCTTGATATTTAAATACAGTTATGTGTCGCTTAACAATGGGGATACCTTCTGAGACAGGCATCACTAGGTGACGTCCTCATTGTGTATCACTGAGTGCACTTAGCAAACTTAGATGGTACAGCCCGCCACATGCCTAGGCTCTGTGTGTAGCCTAATGCTCCTAGGCTGCCATCCCTATGCAGCATGTGACTGTACTGAATACTGCAGGCACCTGTAACCCAGTGGTAAATATTTGTGTATGCCAAGTATATCTGAACATTAAAAAGATAACGTGTTGTGCTATACCATTAGGAAGGCTACTACATCATCAGGCAATAAATATTTTTAAGTTTCGTTATAATATTATGGGACCATCTCATATATCTTTGGTCCGTTGTTGACCAAAACATCATTATGCTGTGCACGGGTGTAATTGCAGCTAAAGCATTGCTATCCACATTAACTCAAGGCGTTGGGTGTGTAATACGTGCTCCTTGTGCAGAGGAGACCTGTGCGTCATTAGCATCATCAGGCCCTGCAGTCAGTGGATTTCCGAAAGTTCAATACGTTCTTTTTTAAAGTGAAGTAAGTATTTTGAAAGCATTTTTAACAAAACTACTTCCAAGTTGGGAAGCAAGAAACTAGATAATGACAAGGTAACAACAGAATAAGTATATTAGGATAAATGTATATATTATATTGGAATATGAAGAGCCCTAAGGTGTTGCCAGAGTGATCCTATTCAATAACAGATATTATCATGTTGATCCTCTGGGCTCCCACCCATCTTATGATTAGTAATAGAGCAGAAAAGTCCTTAACAACCTGACTCAGCCTGTTCTTCCACCTAAGCTCCTGCACGCACTGCACGCGCTCCATGGTCCAGTCACACCAAGCTGCAGGTGATTTTCCTCATACTTGACTTACTGTTTTATCTGTTGACATTTTTTACAATTTTTGTGGCTACCCGAAGCCTTTCTCCTACTTGCTGTACCTGGTACACTTCCCTACTCTTAAGAAATGTTTCTCTGTTCCCACTGTAGTCATTAGTGATGTGGTGTTTCTGGTTTTTCTCCTGGGTATGAGGTAAGATTGCAAGTTTATGATGTGAGTTGCTGTGATCAATAGCAGGTGGAAGGAAGTGAGGTGTATTACCGACCTGTGGAAGTCTTTAATAGGCAATGCACACTTTCCTACGCTCCCATCCCCTGCTGCGGTGGTAGCCAGTGCTGTTCCGTGTGGCGTTTGGTCTTGCATTCCTGAGTGAGTACAAGGTAGAGGAAGGAGACTCCTCCGAACTTCATGGATGTGGACAGTGAGTGAAAAACCAATCCTGGGTGTTTTCAGTTACTAAAATCCTGGGATAGTTTATTACTTCAGCAACACTTAGCTCTGACAGACTGACACATGCCCCTCTAATGAGCTTCTCTTTCCTCAGTGTTACTGTAATTGTTGGTAGTATTTTTGAGAACTTACTGTGCCCCAGACTGTGTGGCTGGTGATTTATTTATGTTTTTTTTTTGCTTGTTCGCGATGTTAATAATTTGCTCAAGGTCAGACTGGGTGACTCCTAATGACTGCACTCTCCCCAGCTCCCTTGGCTGCATTACTCAACACACATCCCCACGCACCTGCTGCGTGCCCAGCTCTGTACTAGGTCTGAGGATCAAAAGATGAATCAGAAATAATCCCTGTCCATGAGAAAATAAGGATATTATAGGGAGAAGGAGAAATTCAAGCAAGTGAGTACAATGACACATTAATAAAGGTTGTACAGCACAGTGGGTGCTAGAAAGATTTAGAATCAAAACCTGTCTCTTTCATTATGTGGTCTTGGACAAGTGTCTCTCTCCCCACTCTCCAACCTTTCTGTCTTCTATTCCAAAAATGGGGACATTTCTAACTTCTATAAGATGTCGACGGCCACCTACCTCAAAACAGTAGTAGCACTGCATGTGCCAAAGCATTTGAAGCCCTAGGCACTCAACAGCCTGCCACAAATGACAGTTTGTGTGTGGTTTCCGTGTTGCTTCACTGTAAGATTCACCGAGAGCACAACGGAAGGAGCCAAAGACTTGCTTGAGGGAAAAAGATCAGAAAAGTTATGTGGAGGAGGAGGTGGTGTTTGACTTGAGTTCTTAAACAGAAGTAATTCTACTCTGACTGGAGGACAAGGGCAATACATTCCAGGATAAGGGAAATGGCATGAACAAACTGTGAAACATTGGGAACTACAGAAAACTTATTTTTAGAACAATACGGAGCACTGTGGGAGAAATGGTAGGAGATGTACTGTGCAGGTGCCACAGGCAACCCCAGCCGCTTGAACGCGACTGCACAGGCCATTCAGAATGAGTGGAAGGGCTCATTCCGAGCTATGTGGCTTTGTTTGTTTGTTTGTTTGTTTTTTGAGACGGAGTCTCGCTCAGTCGCCCAGGCTGGAGTGCAGTGGAGCGATCTCGGCTCACTGCAAGCTCCGCCTCCCAGGTTCACGCCATTCTCCTGCCTCAGCCTCCCGAGTAGCTGGGACTACAGGCGCCCGCCACCTCGCCCAGCTAATTTTTTGTATTTTTAATAGAGATGGGGTTTCACCGTGTTTGCCAGTATGGTCTCGATCTCCTGACCTCGTGATCCGCCTACCTCAGCCTCCCAAAGTGCTGGGATTACAGGTGGGAGCCACCGCGCCCGGCCTGTTTTGATTTTAATATGGGTTCCAGAAGCATGGAAACAATGTCAAGGATTGGCAGGAGTCACAGATGAAAGGAAGGAAGCCAGTTTGTAGACTGCTGTAGAGAGAGATGATGAAGGCTTAAATTCAGGCAGAGGAGATGGAAAGAGAACAGGTATGAGCAAAATGAAGCAATGAAAAATGATAAGACATATTCCCGTGGTGAAATGTAATGAATGAGGCAAAGAAGGGGGTTCAGGAGAGCTACCACACTTCTAATTTGGTGACTGGAGAGTTGTTTGTAATACAGTTTGAGAATAGGGAAAGTTTATTGTTTTGTTTTCTAACTGTCCAGCTTTCTATGTAGGAATTATTCACTTTAAAAACTCAAACAATGTGGAAAATCTTCAAAGTAAGCTAAGAAATTCCACCACCCACATAAGACCCTGTTAATTTTTTTCCTCTACATTGAAAACCACATGTGTGTGTAATGATCATCTTAAACAGAATGGTACCCTTAGTAGCTTCCTTTTGTGTTTAGTAACATAGCGCAAGCAGCTCTCCAGCTTTCCACTGAAACACCTAAGAGATCTGCTTTACACCTTAGTGTAAAAGGGTAAGTTGTATCCCATTCCATGTAGGAGGTTTCTGGTTATTTCTTTATATCTACTTTTACAAGTAATGTTATCCAGGACGCTCTTGTGTAGCTGTCTCTGCAAACTTTTGACAGTATAGTAACACCTTTTTTTTTTTTTTTTTGAGAGTAAGTGGAGTCTTCTCAGGTAGCTTGTGGACACTCATGTGGGCATGTCAGCTAGTCAGCTGGACCAGAAGGGACTGATGTCAGCTACTCAGCTGGACCAGGAGGATGAACTGGAGCTGAGTATTTGTAAGGTATCAAAATGTGAATGGTGCTTGAAACTATGGTCAATGATTCACTTATTGAAAGTATTTATGGCAGGGTGGGGGGTCTGCTGTTTGCCAGGTGCTGTATTATCCTTGGGGATACAATGGTCCCTAACCTCCCAGTGCTTTACTGCAGACCCATGAAGACAATTAAATGAATAGTCATAAACAAATGTGCTGTTAAGAGTTTACTGATAAAATACATTTGCTGATAAAGATTACAAATGAGAAGAAATGGGTGCTTGGATAGAACCTAAGTTTTAGACTTGGTGGCAGAGGAAGACCTCCCTATTTCTTTGTTATATATTTTTCTTGGTGAATCCTAAATATTTTCTTCATGTGTGTGTCTGATTGTTACACTTTCTAGGTGTCCTAGAAAGAGCGTGATTTGTAAGCATTGGGTTAAACAAGTGGAAATAGCTCCAGTTTGGATGATCAGTCCCATGGTTTTCGTTCCTGTTTCAGCAGATTGAGGGCGAGTATTCAGTTGTTACATATACTACCTTTTATTCATCCATTCCCTAGTGAATAAATATTTAAGTTAGTGCTGATTTTTTGTTGTTGTAAAAAATACCAACTTCAGAAATAACACGTATGTCATTGAACTTGCCCCCTTTCTCTCCATTTTCAATGCCATTAGGGGTCATCGTGCCTATGACCACGGTGAAGTCGCTCTGTGCATGGGACACAGAGCATGGGCCCTCCCCAGAGGCCTCACTGGGACACTGCCCCCTCCTAGATTCTCGGCGGGGCCTTTCATCTGAGCCACTTAGGAGAGACTTAAAGGGTACCTCAGGAAATAACAATATGCCTTAAGAACCAAATGCTTTCTGGAAGACTTTCCTCTATTACTCAGAAGCCTTTTATTATGGCTGTTTCCTATGTTTTCACTACATTGCCTTTCAACTACAAAATGAGTTGTTAGAAGTGTCATTTTTGCTGTTAAATGTTATTTCTCTGATGCTATGTTTTCACTCTTTCCTGCTTACTAACATGTGTGTTACAGGGGCTTTGACCTTATGTCTCTAAAGGACAATGCTAAAATATGATAAAGCATCAGTGAGTTTTTAAAGAGTTGCTAGGGGATAGAACTGCAGACGTCTCCTGCAGGGGTTCCTCAACATGGCTGGATGGCAGAATCGTATGGAGGAGCTTCATGGCCCCTATCCTACACTTACTGATGCAGAGTCTTTGGACAATATAGTTTCTAAAAGATGCCCGTAGCTTGTCAAAGTTGGTTCCAGATATATTTGAAAAGGATGTGCATCATTAGTGACTACTTTTCCTGTTGTTTTTAAAATAAAACATATTTTTACTTCTTATTTTCCCTCTTCTAAAATTTAACCTAATTTTGCTTTCATATTTTGGGGAAAAGAACTTCTGATGTTACATGAAGAAAATGTAATACAAACTAGGTTAGATTTTTTATAGTCTGTCTAGCATAGACTAATAATTATTGCCAACAGGACAGAATGGGATGAAATGTTGCGGTGGTAGATGAGGCTCTTCAGTGATAGGACGCTTTGTTTTTAGGGACTTTGAGAGGAGGCTGTCTACTTATAAACCCATCAAGTAGGTAGGCATGAGGGACCCTCCTGAGCCTCACACTTGTACAAGATATGATTTAGGACTGCTGGATTTTTTGGGGCTTGATCTTTTTATCATATGGGTGCCCTACTTATGGAAAAGAATACAAAAGTACCTTACGTTTTCAAATTTCCCAAAAACGTGATAATGTGAACTCATCGCTGAGGTCATTCCCAGGACCTTGGAAGGGGCCTGTCCACATGCTGGGCCCTGACATAGCTTCCTGCCCAAAAATGCTGTTCCCACTCAGTTTCTACAGTGACTGAAATTGCACATGTGGAAGGGCACTCTGGTGCTACATTTCTTTCTCTGGAATCGAAGTTCCCCTGGGAGAGACTGAAAGGAGACATGTGGATTATTCCCCAGAGCCCACTCGCATGGGCTGGTAGCTGCCTCCTAGGACGCTTGGTTGAGAAAGAGGCATGAGAAAGATTGGGGTGGGCCAAGGCCCACCTCTGCCCGAGTTTGCAGCATGCCTTACTTGATTGATTTATGGCCCCACTTTCTGCTGTCAGTGTCCAAGCCCACGGAGAATGCTGAGGCTGGGGGCTACTGAAAACAGAAATGAACTGTGGGACCAGGGAGAAAAGGGCTGAAGGAAAAGACTCTGACCCAAGGACAAACTTACTAACCTCTTTTGCTTAGTGGATCCTGATCTTAGTGTCTGTTTTAAATATATTGGTTACAAAAAGGATTTTTCCCATGGCTTTCTGTCATCCAGCATAGAACAATAATTATTGCCAACAGGACAGGGCGGGATGAGATGTTGCGGTGGTAGATGAGGCTCTTCTGTTACGGGACTCTTTATTTTTAGGGGCTTTGAGAGGAGGCTACATAATTATAAACTATAATTAATTAATGGGATAGGCATGGTGGACCCTAATGATTCTTTAATGTACCTAAGAGCAAATAAATGAAAATTTCAGAAAGCAGAAGAGAACCTCCCTGACTAATCTATGTAAATTTTGAGAAACACTAAGTAGTTATCTGTTAGCAAGTTCTTAACATGAAAAACTTTAGGGGGCTGTGGCATCTAAAGACTAGGAAATCTTGAAAATAATTACTCTTGTGAAAGGAATTTAAAGGACAGGGCAGTTGGATCTTAAAAGTATGGGAGTCTACCAATTCTTTCATTTATCTACCTCATAGGGCTGGTATAAGTATTTCATATTACAATGCCACTAAGTCACATAAAATACTGTGTAGTACACAGCAGGCACTCAATGTTAGCAAATTATGTGTAATATAAAACTGTAAAAAACGTAATTGTTATATTTGGGTAGCTAAAGAAAAAATACTTTAATCATATTATATTAGTCCTTTTTCACACTGCTGATAAAGGCATACCCGAGACTGGGAAGAAAAAGAGGTTTAATTGGACTTTCAGTTCCATGTGGCTGGGGAGGCCTCAGAATCATGGCAGGAGGTGAAAGACACTTCTTACATGGTAGTAGCAAAAGAAAAACTGAAGAAGCAGCAAAAGTGGAAATCCCTGAAAAACCCATCAGATTTCATGAGACTTATTCTCTATCATGAGAGTAGCATGGGAAAGACCAGTCTGGGAAAGACCAGCTCCCATGATTCAATTATCTCCCCCTGGGTCCCACCCACAACACTTGGGAATTCTGGGAGATACAATTCAAGTTGAGATTTGGGTGGGGATATAGCCAAACCATATAACATATTTAAACCTTTGAGCACTGGACTTAGCTAATCTTGCTTCCAACATCAGATATGTTTAAAGAATTCGGTGCTTATTTGTGAGTCAGGAATGGAGGGAAGAGAGCAGGAGCAATTTTTGAAAATACCACTGTCTGACTTTACTTGATGCAATCATGTCAGAGTAGTTAAAAGGAGTTTAGCAGGTCCTTCAGGTCCTGCTGAAGGCAATTACCGTGTGTCCTTGATAAAGCAGTCTCAAGGCCATTATACAGCACATACTGTGAGAGGGAAAGGCTGCTGAGGACAGCTGCAGATGTAAGTCTGCCGGTGGGAAAGCTCAGTGAGACGCAGAGAGAAACATCAAATGAGGGAGTTAATGCCGGAAAAGATGGCTGGATGCTGCTGGGGTGAAAGTGAGCGAGGAAGAGGCTTGGCTGTGCAACAGTGAAGAAATATATGCCAGCCTGTACATGGAAGGACACATCAGAACATTGACGTGCCTGTGTGTATATGCGTGCGCAGCCACACACACACAATTTGGTTTCTCGAACAGAAAGAAGCAAGCGTTCTCAAAAGACAACCCACTTTCTCATTGGGTTCAGTTGGACTCTGAGCTTCAAACCTGACTTTACAGAGAACTCATTCACTCCATTTTCCTGGACAATCGTCCTTCAGAGCCCTGCCCTGGCCGGCCACGCTCCCTCTCCCGGGTGGTGAGCGTCTTGGAAGGGCTGCAGCCTGTTTGGCAGTGTGTCCCCAGCATGCAGCCCTGAAAAACGAGGGAGTCTTCTGTGGTTCGTGGGATCCTCGGTGGAGGAGTGAAGGTGATTATAATGTGTCAGATTCTCATTTGGGGTGGGAGGTGTTGATTTGACAGAGATGAAAGCCTTTGGCTGGGGAGGGGTGTGTGAGGTGCGGTGTGGTGAGGATTCCCGGGTCGGACTGTGATGTCAGTGGCGCCGGAGGGAACAGCTTACACTCAGCCTTGAGCAGTTGGAATCTGTTGGGAGGGCAGTTGGCCAATCCTAGGCCTGAGAGTTGGGCAATGGGAGACCCCATCAGTGTGTCACCTTTGCCTCCAGGTAGAAAGAAAGTAATCTAAGGGTGTGTGCAAGACTGCGTTCCTAGGCAAGTCTGTGTAACTGATGCCAAACCGGGGAGGAAGGCTGTGGAGGAGGCCGTGGAGGCCCGCTCACCAGCTCTGTACTGTTGGCCAGAGACGCACTCCCACTCCCGCCTGTGACGCAGCAGTTGACGGTTAACTGGTATGGCAACATTATATGGTGAGGAGGGTGCTTGCTTGCTCATATGATAATAACAAAAATATTCATGAAGTTCTTACTGTTACCAGGTAATCTATTAACACTGTTTAAAGACCCCGAGGCTCTCTAAGAAGTTTTACGATACTAAAATGTAACTGAGGCATACCTTATATTTTCCTAATTGACATGGGTTAAGTGATGGAAACAGTGACTCTACGGGTTCCTCTGACTTTTCATTACTCCAAGAAGTCAGAAGGGAGACTGGTGAGAAAATGAAAACTAAAACTGAAATTTGCCAGAAGGAAGCTTCGGAAAGGGTAGTAATGAAGAAGAGAAAACTATGCAGGCACTCTGCATTTGTGCAACAGAGAAAGAGTCATTGCTATTGCAAGGGAGTGAGTTGAATTGAGCAAGGACTGTGCATAAAGATTTGTTTGCCTTGTAAAGGGGAAGGCTTACGTTTTGTGTCTGCTTCTTCTTGTTTGCTTGTTTCAGTATGCTTTTGTTTTCAGCAAAGCATTTACTGTTTGCCAGAAATGCTGGCAGTCACAGTAGTGGAGGAGTTGGCATACAATTCATTAGGATTATTTCCTTTACAATTCCTTCACAGCTGTCTTATGGCAACTCTGAAATTACCAATGGGAGATAGATTAGAGTATACGAGAATGTCTAACTTAGAGTTAAGGCTGATCTGGAAGTACTAATAGTAGGTCTGCTTCTCACCTCTTCTGAAGGACCGGAGAGGCAGTCTGCATAGGATAGAAAAGAGAAAAGAGAGCATTCCATAGAGAAAACTGGACGTGTCCAAGGAGCCAGAAGTCCTGACCCCATCCCCTCATCTTACAGAAGGCAGGTCCATAGCCAGCCTCCCAGCGGCTGGCAAGAGCGGGCCCTCTAGGTCCCAGTGCAGAGCTATTAGTTTTAAATTTTCCTAATTTATTTGAAACTGTATAAGAGTAATGGATTTTTTTCTTTGAAAATTAGTTTGGGATTCTACCTATTGTATGAGTTTAATAGAAGAATCCAAGGAACCGTTTATTAATTGCCATGTTCCAGATGGCATGTTAAGAATTTGATGTGCATTATCCTTATTAGTCTTCATGATAATCCTTATAAGATTGATACTATTATTATCACCACTTTACAGATCTGAACCTTAGGATAAGTCCATTGCCCAAGGTCACACAGTAGGGGCCACACCATTTGTACCCTGATTACAAAGGAAGGTATGAACTTCCATTTTTCATGATATGGAACAACTTCTGTACAAGTGTTTTAAGTTTAGAAAATTTTAAAGACAGTTTTGCTAAAAATGCCTTTCCTTTCTTCTCTTTTTGAAAAAATTGCTTATGTGTTGCATGTAACTGTTAAACGTTCTGTTTTTAAGATCTCGTTGATATTGTTGGTGCTCCCTCCCTCTCTCTAAGATCTGTTAATAAGAAGAATAGAAATTCAATACTATTAGTAAAGTATGCTTCCAAACTTTGTAACGATAAGTTCCACCATTCTCAGATATACTTAAGTAACTGCTAAGATGTATGTGGGTATTGTAAAACCTAATCGGCAAATGGAGAGGTTTGGGTTTTTTTCCTCAACAAGAAAGCAAGTGGAAAAAGACTCTCTTAAAATGAGAGTTGTGAGTGGTTTGTTGTCTTGCCTCGTGGCATTGAGTGCCTCAGGTGAGCAGACACCAAAGTGTGACCTGTGCTAGTGGAGCTCTTGTTGCCGTAAGTGTTTTGTTCACAGGGAGACAAGTTCGACTTCAGTCTTACACGTGGGTCACACACAGCTGACCTCAGATTGCCATTTCTTTTCTTTTCCATTTTACCAGCCTCACAGTCTTTCTTCTGTTACTTTCTATTTACATTCCATTATATTTAAGTGGGACTTAAGGGCCTATGAAGGACACACAAAAACTGTGAGTAAACCTAGTATCATCTGGCTTTTCTCCTGTCTTTGACAGTTTGATGTTGCTGAGATCTTGTCCATAGCTATTAAGCTATCTGGAAAAGAATTAACTGGAACATGTAGTCATCCCGTTTCTAAAGTGGTTTGTTTTTTTCTGTCCTGTAAAATGCATATAAGTCTTTGTGTGTGTGCTACGTGTGGACATATTTAAGGGAGTATTTCCTTCTATTTATTGGTCACATTTAATATCATACCTATGTCACTTTAACAATCAACCCAGTTAGCCTAAAGGGAGAAACCATTTTTGTGACCAAAACCTGAGTTTTACATAGGAAAATGCTTGGGTGCAAATATAACCAAAGACCCATTGGCTTACTTTTCTACATACAATTTGAGAATTGAGATAAATTTGTGACTAGTTCTCCATTAAAACCTGATTTGGCTTTTAGTACTCTATATTAGAAGAAAGTGAGTATAAAAAAACTTAATCCACAGGATAATTTTCTTAATCCATGGTCTGTATGTGTAGGTTTATCATGTATTTATTTATGTAACAGATATCAGGTGTCTACTATGTGCCAAGAACTTTTTTAGGAATTGGGAATACAGCAGTGAAGGAACAGATTAAAATAAAATCACTTTCCTCCAGGATACCTGCATTAAAGGAGAGGAGGGATAAGACAGAAATAAATCAGGAAAATATGTGGTGTGTCAGATTGCTGATAAGCGTTATGGAGAAAAAGCAGTGAAGGGCAGTTACCATTTTAATTAACATGGGCAGGGAAGGCTGCACCAAGAAGGTAAAATTTGAGCAAAAATTTAAAGCAGGTGAGCCAGACAGACAGCTGGTAACAAGTTTCAAGCAGAAGGAAGAAAGAGCAATTGCAAAAATTTGGCCTCAGAATATGGCTGGCATATTTGGAGGCACTGCAAGGAGGCCATGTCAGTAGAGGAGGAGAGCAAAGTCCTCCTAGGATATTCAGGACCCCGTGAAGGATTTTGTCTGCTCTGTGAGTAAGACAGGAAGAAACTGAAGAGTTTGTTTATTTATTCACTTACATATTTTTTTGAGACAGGGTCTCACTCTGTTGCCCAGGCTGACAGCAGTGGTACAATCATGGCTCCTTGCAGCCTCGACCTCCTGGGCTCAAGCAGTCCTCCCACGTCAGCCTCCCAAGTAGCTGGGACTATAGGTGTGTGCCACCACACCCAGCTAATTTTTAAAAATTTTTTATAGAGAAGGGGTCTTGCTATGTTGCCCAATGTGGTCTGGAACTGCTGGACTCAGGTGATCCTCTCACCTCAGCCACCAGAGGTGCTGGGATTACAGGTAAAACCATGGCACCTGGTTCATTGAAGAGTTTTAAGGAGAGAAGGAGAAGTGACCTGATCTGACTTCCTAAGATCACTGTGACTACTGTGTTGAGAATTGACTGTAGGAGAAAAAGGGCAGACACAGGGAGACAAGTTAGGAGGCCAGTGGCCAACCTAGGCAAGGGCTGGTGGATGCAGTAGACTGGATGAGAAATGAAAGGATTGTGGATACTTGTTCAGGGTACGGCCAACAGGATTTCCTGATGTATTAGCTGTAAGGTAGGAGAGAAAGATGCCAATGATGGCTTCAGGGTTTCAGCCTTGATGGAAGAATGGAGGATCAGTTTTAGGAAGAAAATCAGGTGTTTGGTTTTGGCCATTTCTGTGGTCTGAATATTTGTCCTCCCTTAGCCCTGGATTCATATGTTGAACATCACCAAGATAGATGGTATTAGAATGTGGGGCCTTTGGGAGGTGGTCAGGCCATGAGGGCTCCACCCTGAGAATGGGATTAATTAATGCTCTGATAAGAGGCCCCAAAGACCTGCTTTCCCCTTCAGCCATGTGTGGACACACAGAAGGGCTCATCCATGAAGAAGGGGCCTTCACCAGATGCTGAGTCTACTGGTGCTTTGATCTTGGATTTCCAGCCTTCAGAACTGTGAAAAATAAGTTTCTGTTGTTCTTAGATTACCCAATCTAAGGTGTTTTGTTACAACAGTCTGAAAGGACCAAGACAGGCATATTAGTTGGAGATAACGGAGTAGGTTTTTGGCTGTATAATGACAGAAGTCTGGGTGTAAGTTTATTAAAATAAGGACTGATTTTCATTTGAGGCCCTGATAATGGAACATGGGCAAGCATTTCTTGGGTATGTCACATGTTCAATTTCATTCATTTAAATGAACTAGAATGATGAAATGATAATAATTTAATTTTGGTTGTTCTACAGGCCTGTCTTTTATTAACTTTGCAGATGTCCATCTGTGTGATAATTGAGCCAATTTTCTTAACTCTATAGTATAGCCAAAGGCTTCCAGCCATCTTTTCTGTAACAGTGATGTTGCCCAACTTTGGTGGGGAGGCAGGTTAGTTTGACTCCCAGGAGAGGACTAATCCAGAGACAAGTAGGCTAGCAAAGGACGGACTGAGGCTAGGGCAGGTGAGCTGCAGGGCTGGCCCCTAAAGTCGCTGGCTAGGGCTTAAGGGAGCCATTTCCATATGGCTGGACCTGGGCCTTAAACCCAGTGATGGCTGGGATTGCCAGGCTCCTGCAGTCCAAAGAAGCTGAATTTCAGAATCGACTCACTTTGTTCAAATTCCAGCTTTGCCGATCACTAGATACATGAGTTTGACAAAGTTACTTCTCTGAACTTTAGTTTCTTCACCTGTAGATTGGGGATAATCATAATTCTTGATCTGATCTTGTTTACCACACCAGACTTACCTCCTGCCACCCTTTTAAGTGTCCTTTTTAACATTATGCACGTGAGTATATGATTCTTTGGCTTGGCACAAATTACCATTGCGTTGTATGTCCTTTCTATTTTTGGTGATGCTAAATTTGCTCACTAGGTTCAGATGGAGTCTGCCAGATGTCTCCACCAGAAAGGTATCATTTCTCTTTTGTGATGAGTAATCCATGGAATGATTCTTTGAGATCTTGTGAATATATATTTCTCAACACCCTGTCATTCAGTGGTTTTACTGTTCATTGATGATCTTTGCCTGAATTATTGCTTTGGGGCTTAGAAAATGATGATTTTTGAATGAATTCTGCTATTCCGTCTATATTTACAGCTTGAATTCTTCTGAGAGAAAAGAACTTCCCTCACTCTGCTCGCACTTTTTTGTTCTGCTTCACTTTGGGTATCATTAAGGACTCATGGATTCCTTTTCTATTCAGTATTATAACACATTACCATGTCTATTCTTTTTTATATTTAATGTGTTATAATCTATTGCTGTATTTATTATTTCCAGTCCTCAAATTACCCAGATTTGGCCAGTATGCGTTCTTTGAAACATTTTCTTACTGTATTTCATATGTCTTTATTAGTCTCAGAAACAGTCGCTCTCTTCGCACAACATTCCCCTTATTTACTTTGTATGTTCCTATTTCAGACCTGGAATCAGCCACTTCTTCAGGGAACTCTGGTTCTGTTCAGTGTGAAATGGTATTTAGTAGCTAAGACCTGAGCACTAGATGTGCTCATTGCAACTTGGATGTTATTCCTTCTAGGCCTTTACAGTGGATAAAGCTAGGAAATGTATACTTAAATGATAACTTATAATGCTATCTCCAATTCAAATCCAGTACCATAAGGTTCTTCCTAATTTTTGTAAAACAATATTATACAAAGTAATTGGCATAGAAAGCAATTGTTAGAAAACGTATACATCACAAATTAGTATGATTAAGAATGTTGTCACCCAGCACTTTGGGAGGCCGAGGCAGGCGGATCACAAGGTCAGGAGATTGAGACCATCCTGGCTAACACGGTGAAACCCCGTCTCTACTAAAAAAATACAAAAAACTAGCCGAGTGAGGTGGCGGGCACCTGTAGTCCCAGCTACTCGGGAGGCTGAGGCAGGAGAATGGCGTGAACCCGGGAGGCGGACCTTGCAGTGAGCTGAGATCCGGCCACTGCACTTCAGCTTGGGTGACTGAGCGAGACTCCGTCTAAAAAAAAAAAAAAAAAAAAAAGAATGTTGTCATATGGTGCAGGTTTTAATATTGGTTATTTAGCTCACCTACAATAATTTATTTTGTGTGCTATGCCTGAACAAGGAATCTGAGCAAAGTTTCCAGTCTTCGGAATTTTGACTGGATTTTGCATCCTTAACATACTCAGAATGACCCACGTACCACATAATATTAGTAAGTGTCCTTACAAGGTGGATAGTTTAGAATATCATCATTTAAAAATATCTTAGCAAGTTATAATAAAATGTCTTTATTATAAAACATAAAGGTTTACTAGAAAGACTTTAAATAAATTGAAATATGACTAATGTAATGTCTCAGTATTAGCGTAGATTTTGCTGATGGAGTGGTCAATATATGCAATTTTCATTGATGGCTCCTTTTAAAGGTTTTTTTGTAGTACCCCATATTTGTGCTGCTTTTGATCATATCAGAATACCGACTCATGCCATCAACTTTCTTAGCTAGGACATTTTGAACTTTTTTTTTCCCCATTATACTTTAAGTTCTGGGATACACGTGCAGAACGTGCAAGTTTGTTACGTAGGTATACACTAACCATGGTGGTTTGCTGCACCCATCAACCCGTCATCTACATTAGGTATTTCTCCTAATGCTATCTTCCTTAACCCTCTTCCCCTCAACAGGCCCCGGTGTGTGATGTTCCCCTCCCTTTGTCCATGCATTCTCATTGTTCCGTTCCCACCTATAAGTGAGAACACGCAGTGTTTGGTTTTCTGTTCCTGTGTTAGTTTGCTGAGAATGATGGTTTCCAGCTTCATCTGTGTCCCTGCAAAGGACATGAACACATCCTTTTTTATGGCTGCATAGTATTCTATGGTGTGTACGTGCCACATTTTCTTTATCCAGTCTATCGTTGATTCCAAGTCTTTGCTATTGTGAACAGTGCTGCAGTAAACATATGTGTGCATGTGTCTTTATGGTAGAATGATTTATAATCCTTTGGGCATATACCCAGTAATGGGATTGCTGGGTCAAATGGTATTTCTGGTTCTAGATCCTTGAGGAATCATCACACTGTCTTCCACAATGGTTGAACTAATTTACACTCCCACCAACAGTGTAAAAGCATTCCTGTTTCTCCACATCCTCTCTAGCACCTGTTGTTTCTTGACTTTTTAATGATGGCCATTTTAACTCACGTGAGATGGTATCTCATTGTGGTTTTGATTTGCATTTCTCTAATGACGAGTGATGATGAGCTTTTTTTTCATATGTTTGTTGGCCGCATAAATGTCTTATTTGGAGAATTGTCTTTTCATATCCTTTGCCCACTTTTTGATGGTGTTGTTTTTTTCTTTTAAATTTGTTTAAATTCCATGTAGATTCTGGATATTAGCCCTTTGTCAGATGGATAGATTGTAGCAATTTTCTGCCATTCTGTAGGTCACCTCTTCACTCCAATGATAGTTTCTTTTGCTGAGCAGAAGCTCTTTAGTTTACTTAGATCCCATTTGTCAGTTTTGACTTTTGTTGCCATTGCTTTTGGTGTTTTAATCATGAAGTCTTAGCCCATGCCTATGTCCTGAATGGTATTGCCTGGGTTTTCTTCTAGGGTTTGTATGAGTTTAGGTCTTAGGATTAAGTCTCTAATCCATCTTGATTTAGTTTTTGTATAAAGTATAAGGAAGGGGTCCAGTTTCAGTTTTCTACATATGGCTAGCCAGTTTTCCCAACATCATTTATTAAATAAGGAATCCTCTCCCCATTGCTTGTTTTTTGTCAGGTTTGTCAAAGCTCAGATGGTTGTAGATGTGTGGTGTTATTTCTGAGGCCTCTGTTCTGTTCCACTGGTCTATATATATCTGTTTTGGTACCAGTACCATGCTGTTTTGGTTACTATAGCCTTGTAGTATAGTTTGAAGTCAGGTAGTGTGATGCCTCCAGCTTAGCACATTTTGAATTTTTAAGTTTATCATATATATGTAAGGATTTGAATTAAACCAATGCTGTAGGGAGTGTTTTTGGTATGCTACTATAGCATTTTTGTCTATGTGTGTTTTAAAATGGATATTTGGTTTTCTGGGATGGACATATAATAGAGCCTTTTAAATAAAAAGCATTGATGAATGAATTGGTCAACTTTATTTCTTCTTGTAAACAGCATAAAAACCGATTCAAGGCAATGTCAGGTAGATTATATCCTTAATTTATATTGGGCTAAAATACATTCAGCAGCTAATTTAACTTAAAAAAAAACAAAAAACAAAAAACAACACAACAACACACATGTTTTGAAGAGTTGTTTAAGCTTCATTTTGGGTGTCCCAAGTAGGAGGTGAACTTACCATTGTCTTTTTGCGAAGACTACAGAGCAGGGCAGGACCAGGGAGTAATGCTTGTGGAGGTTCAAATCTCTGGTGACCCATTCCATACAACTGTGGTTCTTTTTATTGGGAAACTTGGGTTTTGAAGGGGACATGGCAGCCGGGACTGACAAATTTTACAATAGTAGAGCAGAGTACAGCAAAGCCAGCAGTCAACAAATAATTTCTTTATTGACACCAACTACACAATCATGCTAATTTTATTCCAAGTGCAAAACTTAAACCTCATTCCAGTTTCTGTTTTTGAAGAATAACAGAAGCACAATGAAAATACTTGTCAGAGAAAATGCTTAAAATTCATTTGGCCACTTCTTTTTTTTTTTTTTTTTTGCTGTGAAAGAAAAAGCCCCCTTTGTGCTGGCCATTAGGACTTACAGATATGGCTGCAACACAATTCACTTTTTTCCATGTTACCAACTTTAAAGTGAATTACACATGATCTTTTGATTTCCTGTCTTTCATGC
Organism: Colobus angolensis palliatus; assembly: GCF_000951035.1. NCBI lineage: Eukaryota > Metazoa > Chordata > Mammalia > Primates > Cercopithecidae > Colobus > Colobus angolensis. The sequence goes on from NW_012114488.1 coordinate 10,978,345, forward strand.
CATCCTATGCTCCTCCTTTTTTCCCAATAAAAATACCTCTTCTTTTGCTTTGCTGTTCTTATAATCCAGATGACTAATATAGTACAATGAGAAAGTATCAGGGCAAAGCAACTCTGTCTAATTTTCTAATTTATTTTGATTTAAATACTTTTGTTAGCTGAGGGGAAATTACATACATATCTATGATGTCATCATGTCAACGTTGTTGTACTTGAGTTAAATGTCTCATTTTTTTTGTTGTTGTTTTTGAGACGGAGTCTTGCTCTGTCTTCCAGGCTGGAGTGCAGTGGCAGGATCTAGGCTCACTGCAAGCTCCGCCTCCCAGGTTCACAACATTCTCCTGCCTCAGCCTCTGGAGTAGCTGGGACTACAGGCGCCCGCCACCACACCCGCCTAATTTTTTGTATTTTTAGTAGAGAGGGGGTTTCACCGTGTTAGCCAGGATGGTCTTGATCTCCTGACCTCGTGATCCGCCCACCTCGGCCTCCCAAAGTGCTGTGATTACAAGTGTGAGCCACTGCGCTCGGTCAACTTAAGTAATTTTTTAGTATCTACTCAAAACAGATTGTAAATTTAGCATTACGTGAAGTAAAAAGGAGGCTACAGTTTTGCAGCTGGCACATAATAAACACTCAAAAGGTGTTTGTTGGGTCAAAATGAAAAGCACATACTCTTTATGTTTGCTATGAATTTGCATTATGGTTCAACTTGATTCAGTATGTATTTCTACTCTCGTGTCTGCAAGCGGGACTCTGGAAGCAGACGCCTGGGTTTTAATTGAGCTTTGCCACAGACTAGCTGTGTGGCCAGCTATTTAACCTCTCTCTGCTTCAGTTTCGTTCTCTAAAATGGAGGGAATAATACTAATTCTTACCTTATAGAATTTTTGTGAAAAACACATGTGAATACCCAATGAGTATTAGTTCTTATGACTACTTTCTTGTAAATCAGTATAACCTGCCCTCTATATTCTATCCCTGAACCTTTTCTAGTCTTCATAAACACTCCTGAAATGTTTTTGCCAATAACTTTCCTCAACTTCAGGTGTGTACAACTGAAAATCCAATTTTTTCAAGTGACCTTCAGAAGTATCTGCTGTCCTTTGTACTTTTTATCTCAGTTTGTCATAAAAAGTGAAATAATATAATATGCATATTTAAACTTAACAGTTTGCCTTTTGAGGTATTTTTCTTAACTCTTTACATTTTTCTTTAAATGAAATTTATATTTAAAGGTAGAGTTTTTAATGTATCTGCATTTTTTTTTTTTTTTTTTTTTTTAGTGGCTGGTTGGTTAGACTTGTTTAAAATGTGTTCCCTTGCTTTCTAACTTGTTACTTAACCTGCAGTTCATACCATATACAGATAAGTTATTTAGCCTGGAATATAGACAATTTCATTCTGTGATACTTTTTTCAAATTTATAATTTTGCCCATACATCCATTTGCCTTTCTTCCCTTACTCCAGGAAGGCCTCCTTTCCTTTCTTCTTTCCATCCATTCAAAAACAATCTCTATGCCAGGGACTGTTATGTGTCTGAAGATACATGTAATTAATTTAAAACGTGAATAAGTGAATACCCATGCACTCACAAACCAGCCTGAGAAAATATTCACTTGATTTTCAAAGTTTTAAAAAAGGTTCTAGTGTTCATTTTCATTTTTGATTGTCTTTATTTTACTTAAAGCTAAATGAAAAATAAAGAAATAAAACATTTTTTGAAGTTTTAACCAATGCATTTTAAATATAAAGTAATAAACCTTTAAGAAAACAACTAAAATTGGGGAAATTTCATATTCTCTATTCCACAAGCATGTGGAGGCCATGCATGCTGTGTGCTATATTGAACACAGCAGGCTGTACGGGACCTTATTCAGCTGATACTCATTGTCATTTAAAGTAATTTTACCCAATTAACTTTTCCCCTGTACCTTGCTTGTAAACAGAATTGGAAGCTATCTAAAGGCCTATAATATTTTGCACGCTCTGTATGTTTGCAGTTGATGAAATTTTATTTTTTGGACTTCAGCAGTTTGTACAGACATGCACAAGTGAGCTTGTATATGCTGGCAATATATTAATCTGTGTTAACTGTGTTAGTTTTGTGGCCATGGCTGATTTGAAAAGAACTGGTTTCTTAATGCTTTCATTGGGTGGTAGAATATTTGGAAAATAAAGATACTTAAAGAGACTTTTATGAATATTTATTTTAAATATTTGTTGAGTACTTCCTGTGTATTAGGGCTATGCTAGAGTCTTAACATTACTTACCTCATTTAACATTCACAAAAACTGCATAGTGTAGGTGGGGAAATTGTCCAGAGAGAGGTTACATTAATAAGTGGTGGATTAGAGATTCAAGCTCACATTTGTCTGCTCCCAGAATCCATGTCTTCTTCACTGTACTAGTATTTCAGATGTGGATTTCCTGAACAGTAGCGTCATATTTTCTTAACATGGCAGACGAATATAGGTTTTCCCCTTTTTAATGGAATATATCTGAAAGTACTGACTTGATAGCAGGGGACAAATTAAAATCATAAAGCTCACTTTAGGCTGGGAGCGGTGGCTCACGCCTGTAATCCCAGCACTTTGGGAGGCCAAGGCAGGCGGATCACCTGAGGTCGGGGGTTCAAGACCAGCCTGACCAACATGGTGAAACCCCATCTCCACTAAAAATACAAAAATTAGCCGGGCATGGTGGTGCGTGACTGTAATCCCAACTACTCAGGAGGCTAAGGCAGGAGAATCGCTTGAACCCAGGAGGCAGAGGTTGCAGTGAGCCGAGATCACACCATCGCTCTCCAGCCTGGGCAAAAAGAGAGCAAAGCTCTGTCTCAAAAACAAAAAACAAACAAACAAAAACAAACCTCACTTTATTTCCCTCACTCACCAACAGTTTACTACCACCCCCAGGATAATTTTTTTCTAATATTAAGATGGGGAAGGAAAGTATTTTCACCCAGTGTCAATTTTAAGAGTAACTTAGTTTGAAAGGTATAGACATATAGTTATACATGTCAATTTTTTAGAGCAATATTTACCAGCATTATAAATTACTTTAAGAACAGAAGAACATTTCTTACTGATGATAAGGAAAATATAAAGTCTAACACTAGTAAAACAGCATAGAGTCATCTAGTTTTATTGGAGTGGTAACAAAAACAAAATTTAAAGCAAGCATTGTAATGAATCTTGGTTTTGGTTGCTAGATCTCTGAGCCCTCCATACCAATGACAGTCATCTGTCAGCAGTGTTTTCTGAATGTTTCTGTGTGCAGGGACCTTTATGAGGTGTTTAACATCATTTAACCTCTGTGGTTTGCAGCTTGAATTTTAAAAGGCCAAAAATAATGGTTGTTCTTTCCTGGAAGACATAAGAAAATTACGTGTTGCATTTTTTTTTTCTAACAGTAATTTCCCAAAGTCCTTACACCTTAGTTCTGCTATCCTATCAATCAGGTAAATAGGAAAAAAAAATCATATCTGACATTTAGAGAAATCTCCCAAATATTGGGTGAGTCTGGAATTTGCTAATTGCTAGGTTTCTTCTGCTTTAACTTAATGAAACATGCAAGGATTAAATTTTCTATCAGTACTGCTAGTGTTAGTAAGATGAAACAGGGAATTAAATGAGAAACTCCTTTGTCTGTTCAGGGAATACATGCTAAAATTTTACAGCAAAAAATAGCTTACCCCCATCTAATACCCAAGAACCTAAGGAAATTACTCATTTTATTTTCCATAAACTGCTGCTGTGCATGAGACACGTATTAAATTTCAATTTGAGAGCTGGGTTTTGGTATATAACTTTCTCCTTGTATCCTTCTAATTGCCTTCTCCCCGTATATCCTTTCAGAAAATTTATGTTCCTCCCGTGTTTACTTCTTTCTTTCATTCCTCCACCCGCATCTTCTATGCATTGACCTGTTCCACGGATATGTACTGTCTTCTTTGTTCCACATGTAGGTGATATGATGAGAACGAACAGGACAAAAGCTCTGCCCTCCAGAAGCTCACATTCCACGCGCCGTTCTGCTCTCTGCTTTTCCCTCCCCTGCTCTCATCCTCTCGAGTTAGTCACCCTCTGGAGATGGCTGCGAGGTTGTATGGGAGTTCCATCCCCCAGAGCTTGAGTGGATGCCCCACAGCTGGCGAGGTGCTGATTCCAAAGGTGCTGCCACCTGAAGTTTTGCTTGCATGCTGAGTCTCCACCCTCAGATTTTAAGACAAACTCCCCCAAGATTGTCTTTTGTCATTAGTTCAGCATTTTTTTTTCAAGGCAAATGTAAAAGAGCTATATAAGAAAGACTGCTGTAGGTAACATTACCGAGTTCTAGATGTTGGCTTCCCATCAAATTTCAAATCAAGGAAGTGAGCTGGTATTTCAACCTCTGAAGCCAACTAACATTCTTATGAAAGGTCACTTAAAAGTATTAAGAATCATGGATTTTGGTGGCTTCTAGACCTTACTTGTGGTTTTCTTAGTAAATTACAATACGGTGGTATGATTTAGAATATGATTTCTGTATAGCTTCAGGGGTTTAAACTATCATTTGACCCTTGTGGATGTTATTAAAATTTTTAATTAGAAGTTTGCTTTCCTTCTTTTAGGCCTTTTAATATATAGTATCAGGTCTCTTCTGGGACATGACTATTTGCCCCACCCGGTCAGATCTCTGAGGAGATGGCAAAATGGGAAAGGAAATATTGAAGAGTCATAGGTTTCATGTTGTGTGGCATAGTGGGAGGGAGGACATCTTAACTATCGGTGTCTCAGTAAGAATTCAATTTTGAAAACTTGTTTTACTTGTGCAGTAGCTTAATGGAAGCATGTACTATCTCATTCTTTCTCTACAATATGAGGCCCAAAATATAATTTAAAAAAATACTTGAGCCAAGGTGAGAGGACAGCCACCTGGAACACTCAGACCCAGGTCACCTTGGATATGAGCTCTGTTTGGCCTTTGTTAGAAGCAGGTTTTCCAAAGTAGAAAGGGGGACAGGGAGCGGGCTGATACAGCTGTTTGTCAGGAATTCCCATTGGTTAGACAAATAAGATTGATTAGTGATTGACTATACATTGGTGAAGTGTGGGATATGCGGTATGGTGTCCAGTGAGTGGCCTTGCTTGGTTAGTTGATAGCTGCTTCTGGCGGCAGCTGGTCTAGCGTCCACATAGCAAGCAGCTTCAAGAGCTGATTACTTAGCTCAAGAAGGGGAAGTGGGATGCGACTGCTGCCTCACCCTCTTGCCTCTGTGGGTCTGATAATTTATAGCAGCCTCGCATTCCTCAGATAAAGTTTCTTTTCTTACTGTATTTTATTATTAAGTACCTATATTAGTTTTCTGTGGCTGCTCTAATAAATGCCACAAACTTTGTGGCTTAAAACAACGGAAATACATTGTCTTATTCTGGAGAAGAGAAGTCTGGAATCAGGGTATTGGCAGGGCTGCACACCCTCCAGAGGCTCGAAGGGAGAGTCCTTTCCTGCCTATTCCAGCTTCTGGTGGCTCCAGGCATTCCTTGTCTTATGGCAGCATCATTTTGTTCTCTGCCTCTATTTTCACATCCCCTTCTCCTCTGTGCACTTCTCTCTCAAAACTTGCTCTGCCTCCCTCTTTTAAGGATACATTTGATTGCATGTAGGTCCCCCTCAGATTATCAAGGATAATCTCCTTAAAGTCAACGGACTGTGATTGCTAATCATACCTACAAAATACCTTCACAGCAACACCTTGATTAGTATTTGAATGAGTAACTGGGAATATTAGACTAGTCAAATTCCCACATAAAACTGGCCATTACCCCTTGTAAACTTGGCACTCATATACTTCTCTTTAAACTATGACTAATCTCCAAATAAAGACACCCACAAAGTCATACTTCCACAGGACATGATGCAGCTCTCTTACTTACAACCAAAAATGTGTGAACCCTTTCCCCAGAAAGGTATGCCAAAGTTCCTGGTTGGTGTTCATTGTATTCCTTAACATCCTAGAACTTAAATACTGTGATGTAAAGTTCACTGTTATTCATGCATCTTATGTTAGATGATATGAAAGGGATAAGAGCAGGAAGAATGCAGAGATAATTGCTTAATTATTTATATACCCACATACTCATAACAGAATAAGAAATACTCATAAACATTGCAGCCCTTATTTCTGAAACTGACTGCCTGGTCCTAGATAGTGTTTATAGCTACTTTCTTCCATTACTCATTCTGTATTCCCTTTGCCCTCTGGGAGCACCACAGCCTGTTGTTCAGGGTTCTTTGCCTGTAGGGTGACCCAGACCCTCATTCCTGAGGGGCCTGGGTCATTCCTGAGGAGCCTGGGTCATTAACAGTCCTGCCTGAAAGGGGTTGTTGGTTTTCCATTGACTTCAGTCACAGGGCATGGTGGCAGATGCCCTAAGGGGCATTCTACATTCCAGTCATGTTCTTCCTAACCTCCTTTCTGTAGCCGAAAAGCAACCAGGTGTCCAGGCGGTTCATTAGGACAAGGGGCCGAACCAAAAGGAATAACTAAGCCTTTGTTCACTTGCTGGGACAGTGTAAGCAAGAGACACAAAACGGTGCTGGCTCCCCAGAGATGCTGGCTGTCAATCTGCAGAATGGCACTGGGTGAGAGTCAGATGGATCAGCTCAGATGAGGGGTGCATTTCACTGCTGGAAAGTCTCAAACAAAAGGCTCCTGCCTCTTTATGGGCCTGTTGGCTGGGAGAAGGGCTAGGTATGGGAAAGCACCGAAACAAAGGGGAGAAAAGCACGTCCTCCAGGCCCCCAGTAAGAAGGCGGCTGAATAGAAGTGCCTGGACAAGGAAGGAAGATATGTGAACAAGCATCTGGCCCAGGGGTCAGGGAAGCCTGAGCCCTCAACTGCAACTCCTTCCAGAAAACTGCAGTGCACTGACTGTGCACCAGGCATGTTGTATGGCGGGGTCAGTTTTTCTCCATGGGGGCTGCCAGGCACAACTTTGTAACGGCCTATGTTGGACCTGAAAGATCACACAGAGGATTTGGGCCTGGACCCAGATTACCCGATAGTAGCAGCTCCATTTCCTCTTGGCAATCAGGATCCATCACCCCAGCCAGGACTTTGCCTATTGATTCAGAGGCCTGAGGAGCCCAAAGTGGCTGGGTGGTGGTCTCAACTTCCAGTTCATTGGAGCCATTGGGTCTTCTGATAGAAACATTCCTTCCTTTGAAGCTAAGGACCAGCAGAGCATAAGGTTGTGGGAACAGGAAGTGAACATTTTAGTAGTAAATCACCAGGAGTAATATTAAGGGGTGCCATTCCTATTCCTCCCCACCCTTGATTCCTGAACCCATGAATCCCGGCTATGGGAGAAATGGTATTATACATTAGACGCCAGTTTAGTACATATACAATCTCCCATAGAATATTGCGCCAGCCCTGCACGATATCCCACCTACCTGCTGCTGAGACTTCAAATACCATTTTTCTTTTCTGTCAAACCAGCTGCTTCAGGATATGGGGACATGGTTTGAACAGTGAATTCCATGATCATGGGTCCATTGTCATACCTCATTTGGTATGAGGTAAATTCCTTGATTAGAAGGAATGCTGTGTGGAATACCTTGAAGTGGTATCATTTAGGGCCCACTTGGATAATACAGGGTAAACTCCTCCTCTCAGGATCTTTCACTATCATCTCATCTTTTGCCATAAGGCAGATATTCTGTGGGTTCCAGGGATTTGATGTGGGTATCTTTTGGGAAGTGATTTTTGGCCTCCTAGAGTATCTGACTGTTTTACTTGCAAACTTTGGAGAAGCAGTAAGGCTGAAGAGGTAGTAGAGAATATACAGTAAAGAGGATCGGTAGTCACACTAATTTGTTTTGAAACATAGCTCAGGTACACGTTTGCTATGTTAACTTTGGCAAGTGACCTAACTTCTTAATCCCGTTTCCTCTTCTGTAAAATGAGGATAGTAAGAATCATTTATCTGGATTATTTTGAAGATTAAATGATTTAGTAAATGGAAAATGATGAGTATACTGCCCCACACATAGTAGGCATTCAACAAATTCAGACTAATGCTATCACAAGCAGCTGGCTCAGAAAAGCTTTGCATCTATCAAGCAGCTGTGGAGGCCGGGACTTGGTGGTTGACACATATGGATATGTTTTGTTTGTATTTATAAAAATTTTGAGTTATTTGCCACATGAAGAAATACTGGTAAGACACACAGGAAAACATACTTGTGTGTTTTCTTGGGGGAGAAATCTGGTGGGAATGAGACTTCTTAATATATATATTTTATATTGTTTTAATTTTTGAATGTGTAACAATTTGAAAAGGACCACTAAATAAAGAACTTCGAGGGATAAAAATTCATAAATAGAGGGTCATCTATACTTGTCTTGATTAAAAAACAAGACAAGCTAATACAAATCCCCAAAGATTAAAACTGTTGTTTTTTTGTTTGTTCTCATGACCCTTGAATCCATGGTGTTTCTTTTGGTATATAGTTATATTTTTTCCTTTGAGTTGAGTGAAATTTTTATATATATATATGCATTTTTTTTTTCTTAGCGGTCTTCCACTTAAATTTCACTGGTTGTTTTCATTGTGCATTTAAACATAGGTAGATTTATTTTATTTAGACTTGACAATTAGATCATTTGATGTGAACAACTGTACCTTAGAAAAATGTACTTAATTTGAAATATAGTCCTGTTATTAGATTGACATAGAAATCATATGCTTGTAATGATTTTAAAAATATGCTTCTGCATACTTAAGAAGCTCTCACTATACAGTTATTATTTTTCCATTGGTTGTGACTTTTGATTTTTTGGGCCCTGTATTTCTACTTACCTCATTAAGCTCCATAGTGACTACTCGAAACAGCCTACATAGAGAAATGTGCTGTTATGGTGAATATCTGCCTTCAAATATTAGCACTTTACTTCTGTGGAGAGCTGTATATTTTTGAAAAGAATTCAGTTTGTTGCAGCTTCATAAAAGCCCTGGGAAATAGGTGGGTCAGGCATCACTAATGTTATTTATCTTCATCTGTTCTATGTTGTCTACCAGCTTAAGTAAAAGGCAGGGACCATGCTTTTGTCATCCTTAGATTTCTAGTATCTAGCATGTTGTTAGTGCTCAAAAATAGTTACTGAATATACAAATAAGCATATAGTCAGATAAAGAGGTAAGAAAAATCACCAAAACCTCATTTGGTGGCAAGTAAATGAAATAATCAAAACTAGGATCCTTGTTGTTAGGTGTCTAGTCCAAATGTTCCTCTCAGAACAACTGACTGATTCATAGTCTCTGCTTTAAATATGAGATCAGTTGAGGGCTACTTAAATCCTTTGTGCCAAAGAGAATATATTAATCCCCAGTCCGAAGAGGATTTAGCACTTTTGTCCACTAGAATAATCAAAATTCTCAAATTGTAAAAGCCTCAGAAACACATAATGAGAAAATGTTTTTTTTCTGTTTATCAAACTTTTAAACAAAATGCTTATGCTTACCTGTCTTAGTAAATTCGGGCTGCTCCAACAAGTACCACAGACTGGGTGACTTTTAAACATTTATTTCTCACAGTTCTGGGGGCTGGGAAGTCAGAGACCATGGTGCTGGCTGATGCAGTTCCTGGGGAGGGCCCTCTCTCTGCTTGGCAGATGGCTGCCTTCTTGCAACAGAAATGTTTTGAGAGACAAATCCTCTCTTTCTCATTTCTTATTAGGGCGCTAATCTCTCAGCTCTTATGAGGGCACTAATCCTGTCAGTGAGGGCTCTACCCCTCATGACCTAATTACTTCCCAAGGACCCCGCCTCCAGATACCACTGCACTGGGGATCAAACCTTCAACGTACGAATTTTGGGGGGACACATTCTGTCCGTAGCACTGTTCTTCTATCAAAGCATGGTTAGGTTCTAATTAGTATTAAATGGCCTAAAGTATTCTTTTGGAAAGGAAAGATTTAAATTAACACCTGAATATTTTTTATGAGTGGTAAGGTTAGAATGGAAACTTGACAGGTTTTCTTACCTTATATTTTCTCCATCATGTCACCATAATGGATCTAAAAAGGAAATTAATGTTTATTTCTATCACCATTTTTTTCTAACTTAATGTGATAAAATTATATAGTTTAACAAGTCAAAAACTGAACTTACCATCTTCTTTCTCATTGGGTAGGACACTTACCATCTTCTTTCTCACTACACCATATATACGTGAGTTTGAAAGCTGGTACTTATGTTTATTCTCATTCACCACTCTCTCCACAATCAGTCCATCCAACAAGTCCTAGTTATATTTTTAAAATATCTCTCAACTACATCACCACTACCCTGTATGTGCACATTACTTTTCCTTGAAACTAATTGTTGTCACTAAAGTCTGATGGATGTTTCAGAAACTCACAGTAAACTTACTTGAGCTGGAATATAATCAGGACCTTCCACTAACTGACAAGAACCAGCCTTATTTCTACCTCTTTGCCTCTTATTTAAGCTCTGGCAACATCAAACTGTTTGTAGTCCCGTGCCCTTCTTGCATCTCTACCTTCTCATGCTGTCATCTCTGGAAATTCCAGACCATTTACTTGCTTGCTTAATTTCTTCTCATGAAGGCTCAGCTCAGGTGTCATTTCCGGAAGATATACCTGACCCGTTCCTCCCCATGACTCTCTCCTGACCCCAAGTATTGGGTTCATTTATTCAAACATTCATTAATTTAAATATGCATTGAGCACCTACTGTTGACCAGGCACTGTTCTAAGTGCTTGTGATACATCAATGAACAAAACAGAAGAGCCCCGTCCTTGTGAATTCATATATTCTAGTAAAAGAAATGGACAACAAATAAAAGTAAATTATGTAGGATATTCAAAAACTTAGAGTGCCACAGGAGAAATGATGTAGAACGGAGTGAGGAGGGTCAGGAGTTGGGGCAGTGGGGGCTGGGAGACAACAGTATTAAATACCATGTAGCTCTCATTTGAGATAGTGACATTTTGAACAATTGCTTGCAGGGGTGTGATGTGGACACCTGAGGAAAGAACAGTATTCCAGGCAGAGGCACAAGCCAGGGAAAAGGCCAGGATGTGGATGTATGCCTAGTTTGTTCAAGGTGAGAGATGTCATGAGGACCAGGCCATGTAAGGACTTTGGCCTTTGTTGTGTGAGATCAGGGGAAGTTGGAGGGTTTTTAGCAGAGCTGCAACGTGATCTAGCTTATGTTTTGACTGGGTACTAGATTGAGACCAGACTATAGATGTATGCAGGTTAACCAGTTAGAAAGCTATTGCAGTAGCCAGATAGATGAAGGATGATAGTGGCTTGAATTGATGGTGTTGACTGTGGGGAAGGTGAAACATGATTAGGTTTTGGATGAATTTTGAAGTTTGCAACAGCAGGACTGCTTAATGGTATGGATATGAGGTATGAGAGACAGCAAAGAGTCAGGGAGGGCTTGAATCTTCCCTGTCATTCTCCCTAATCTTGTGCATGTAACTGGTCATCTAGTCTTGTCAGCCTGCCATTTAATTATCAGTTTTATTCTGCTACTGTTTCTCAACTGCACTGCTGCAGTGGCTGAGTAATGGGCATTTCCTGGCTTCAATCAATTCTTTTGATGGGAGTAAAGAGCATTCTAAAATCCACATCTGCTTATATCATTCTCAAAGTGAAATCCTGCGTATTTCCATCCACCTACAAATAAAATTCTGAAGTCCTTAGCATGGCATATGTATCCTTAAACTGCCTTTGCTTACTCTGAGCACCTATCCTCCACCTCTTCCACATGTCTTTTATCATATGTAATTTTTGAATTTCCGAAAAGGTTGATCCTTCATGCCTTCTTGGGAGGGTATGTGCTGTTCCTCCTGTCTGGGATGCCCTTTCCATCTTGTCTGTTAGTGGATTACAAGGCTAAATTTGGGTGTCCATTTGTCTGTGAGAAGCTTCTCTGACCTTAGTATCTCACCTAGTCTGTTGCTTTTCTTCCTTTTCCTATAAACCTTATGTACAGTTATTACACTTTTTATCCCACTGATTTGTAGCTGTTTGTGGTCTATCTTCCCTTAAGGGAAGCAAGCAGTAGTTTTATTTTATCATTTTTTATCAAAGGCCCAATACATGCATGATTGACTTTTGGGCAGTTGGGACAGTAAGGCAGAAATGGGTAGAAATAAATTGGAGAGACTGACTTTATATTATGCCATGTAAGAAAAAAAAAACAGAAAACGAGTTTGGCGGCCAAAAAGGGCAAATGCATTTAGTAGGAAAGAGTTGAGGTGTAGGTGTGGGTTTTATGGAAGTCTTGAGGACCATAGGAATGGGGAGAATAGTGGAAGCTGAAGGTTGTTTGGGGCCAGATAGTGGAGATGCTTCCATACTCTGTTTTTCTTCTTTGTTCTGGAACAGTGAGGAACTGATCAGATTTTTTAAAATAAAAATCTGAAACAAAGTGTTGTTCTTTTGGTTAAAGTGGACTTTGCACCTATCATGTTGTTTCATTACGTTGTAGCATTTGCAAAAGATAATCTATAACAGTCAACAATACTTCTGGATTCTTTCAGGGAGGGTAGGGACTGTGGGGAGGAGTAAGTTTACCCTTATAGAATCTTGACTTTATTTGTCATAGGGGGGGAAAATAAAACAAAAGCTCTTGACAGTGCAGCCATCCAGAGAAGAAGAAAAGCTGCTGTCTGTTGAACTAAAAGAGATGCTGGGCTTCCCTTAGGCTGAGGTTGGCAGCTCTGAGCATCTGGGCGATTCAGCCCACAATTGGGATCCCCGTATTTACCGGAAGTCGGTCCGGATTGAATAAAGCGGGAACTTCCTGCTTGTACTGAACTCAAGGTCATGGCTCATCCAGCGGGCACTCCTGGTTCCTGTCTCTAGCCAGGGAGAGGAGAGGCCCATGGAGATGCCACAGAGGTGACCCGGTGCAAGGAACGGAAGGGTCCATGTTTAGAGAGTTTCCCAGGTTTCTCTAGTTTTGTGTATTTTCTATTGCGTCCTCTAGCTAGCTGCTGGACTCAGGTCTTGGGCCCTCCCCAGCCGTAGGAAGTTTCCCGCTTGTCCAAGGAAGCCCAGGCCGGAAGCAGGTGGGCAGAGGTTCTGGGGTGGGCATGATGTCATCAGAAGTGCCTGTGCCCCCCTGTCACGTGCCACCTTCACTGTGGCTGCTGATTGCCTGAGGGCCGCTCTAATCCAGTCTTGAAGTGGATGGCGGCAGGGAGGCTGGGACTCATAGCAGGGGGCCCACGTGTGGGGAGCGCCAAGAGTGAGGGGACCCGGGGTGGATGGGTGCCTCAGGTGGACTCCAGAACCGTGGGTGTAAAGCCCATTGGCAGCTCCTTGGCTTGGCACCCAGAGATGGGGATCGCCTGTGCCCTTGGGGGCGTGGGGCCTTTGCAGCCCATTCAGCAGCTGAGTGGTCCCAGCTTCATGCTGTGCTGAAGCCCTAAAAGACTTCTCAGAATTTCTTGAGCATGGAGTGTTGAGTGCTGCCCTGGAAGGTCTTGGAATGCCAGCTGGGCATGGGCTGGTCACAGACTTTTGGTTCCAAGGATCACTCTGCGTCCCCCAGGAGAGTACTTCTGAGAGTAGAGTAGTGTGAAGAAAGATTGATCAGGAGCCCTGAAACCAGAAAGGCAAGTTGAGGGAGAAGGCTGTGCACTGGCATGGTTCTGCTCAGTTAGAGCACCTTTTGGCTGCAAGTAACAGAAACCCTGCTTCAGATTACTTAAACAGTAGGGAAAATTTGCATCACAAAACATGAGCCTTTGAGGAAGGGCAGCTCCAGGATTGATGGATTCAGTTACTCATACCCGTGGATCTGCTTCTTTACCCTTCCCACTTTGCTAATGGACTTTGTTTTGATGGTGGCAAGATCAGCTCTTTGGCTGTAGGCCTGGTATGCACATTGGAAGAAGAGTGGACTTTTCTGTGTGGAGCTAAACTAACAACTTTCAGGGAAGGAGGGTATTACCATGACTGATTTAGCAAATCAGGATTTATTCTGAGCTGGAGATGGTGACCTTCCCTGAGAGGGAAAAATGATGGCTAACTGTCTGAACAAAGACAATAGCAGTGGGAATGAAGACGGTTTAAAGGAGGCAGAAACACTGAAGGTACGGTTGACAGAAATCAGTGATTTGCATTTAGGGATTGAAGAAGAGGGCGGATTGGAGGATGACTGGGATATTTAGTTTAGGTGATTAAGAGGAGGATGATTTAACTTAAAGAGATGGGATATGAAAGAGGGAGGAGAAGGAGAAGAGGGAGAAGATTCTAGTAGGTTAAGGTGTAGCCATGCTGAGAATTGTCTGTTAGTTATTTGATATTTTTGTTTTGTTTTTGTTTAGAAGCTAATGGTATAGATATAGAAGTCATCCACAGAGATGTTACAGTTGAAGAGATGGGGGTAGAGAAGACTTTGAAGGAAAAGAATGTAGAATGAGGATAGAAGAGAGGAAATCCCAACATTTAACAGGTGAGTAGAGGACACTAAGCCAGCAAAAGAAATTTAGAAGGGACATTCAGATAGACAGGAAGCAAACTAGTACTCTGTAGCTCTGTTTTGATCTGCCAATTCATTAAAATGATCAATTGACGAAAACTTTGTTTTGTTCACACCTTGAGTCTTTTTGGTGCCAGCGTTCACTCAAGACCCCTACAGTATCATTGACAGGGTTTCATTGCACCAAAAAAGTTTACAGTGTTTCATTCTGGATGGGTTAGTTTTAATGGCTTTTGAGGATTTCTGTGATGTTCTAGTTGGGTGATTTTTCCCTTTATTTTTCATAGGGTGGTTACATATCTGCTTTAGGCAAATTGATTATTGGCTAAATGACCTGCTTTACTATGTTATGTGGAGAAATTTCCAAGAAACTAAGGGATTAGTTAACAATATCTGATACTACTGAGACCAAGGGAGATGAAGACTGTGATAATGATATTTAGCAATTTGGAAATTTGGTTTAACCAAAAAATGACTTTAGTGCAGTTATGGGGAATGAAATCATTGGGTGATGATTAATGCGTGAATTAGAATTAAGGACATTAAAATAAGCACTGGACTACTCTTTTGACTTTGATGGTGAAAGAAAAATAGAAGGTGTGGTGGGTTTACCAGGTGTGAAGGACGTTTTGTTGTTGTTAATCATGTTTCAGGATTGGTGGAAGTATGAGTGTCATAGAAATCTTTACATTAAAAGGGGTAAGGAGAGTTTGAAGACATGAGACATAAAGGGGAAACAACTAAGTGAGCAATTAAAATAAGGAATCAAGAACCAAAAAAGAGAGCCAGCTGAGTTAGGAGGGAAGCTAGAAAGTGGGTAGAGGTTCAGAGAAACATTGCAGAGGAAAAATAAAGGATCCTCTGAGTAACAAAAGGCTAGGTCATGTGTCAGGGTGATCATGCCATGTCCAGATGCTTATGAGTAATGGAACAGTCTTGGTCCGGCTGCTGTGGGATCAGCATAGGGATCCATCTAAGAGACGGAAAAGAATTGACACGACTGCATTTTTCTCTAACCAGTTAGAAATGCAGATCACAAAACTCGAATGGTTAGGTTTCCTTAGTGTGGGGGTGGGACTAAGCAAAGAATTCTGTGGTGTTTGCTGAGGTGTTATTGCAGTAATTGGCAATGGTTTTTAAACTCAATAGCGAGGCAAAGTTAATTCAAATGGGAGAGAAACTAGATGAACAGGGACCACAGTGTACAGTTGAGGGCAAATACCTGACTCAAAAGTAGTGAAAGGAAGAATGAGGTGTAAGGATAGGATGGTGTCACCAGAGAGGGGAATTTTGTCACAGGAGGGAGTAAATAATTTTTCTCCTTATTCATGGTTTATAACGGCATGACCTCTAACCCACATAGAGGAGTAGCAGGGAGCAAATGAATCATATCCTGTTTTAACAGGTAAGCTTGAGGGAATAATAAACAGTTATAATGTAATATCAGAAATCTATTGTTTTATTAGCTGTATAACCAGGATGACAGTTTATGAGGTGTATTAGTTTGAGATACTTGTAAATTATGGTATAAATGCATTCTCACTTTTAATAAAGAGCTTTTTAATGTACAGTCTGAGCCGAGACTAGTAAGTAAAACTCTTATTTTTGTCATTCAGAATGTGTTGATTACGTTGACCAGATTAGTTTTCAAATAGCAAGTGTGACATTTCTCTGAGTATTTTTAAGTTGTTTTAAAATGATTTTTAAGTCAAGGATAGGGTTTTTGAAAATTAATTTTGAGGTGAAATAGTTTTTCTGAGACAGTTTCTGTCTTTAGCAGATTCTCTTTGGATCCCTCAATCCTGGATTCACTGGTGTGACTAAGCTCCACTCGCCTAAGTGGCTGGAACTCTCTCCCCTGCCTTGTGTTTAGAGGTGCAAATATTGGCCAGCATTTGAAAGCAGTTAACCTATTCCCAATCCCCAAGCACCACTTTTTTTTTTTTTTTTTTGAGACAGAGTCTCGCTTTGTCACCCAGGCTGGAGTGCAGTAGTGCGATCTCGGCTCACTGCAGGATCCATCTCCTGAGTTCATGCCATTCTCCTACCTCAGCCTCCCGAGTAGCTGGGACTACATACAGGTGCCCGCCACCTCGCCCGGCTAGTTTTTTGTATTTTTTAGTAGAGACGGGGTTTCACTGCCCCAGCACCATTTTTAGTAGAGCTAATATAAAAGGCACACGTACATTTTCTAACAAATTGCTGTTTTTCTTTTTTTAATAAGGTAATGGAGTCAGTGTTCTGAAACTACAACTTTGACATTTATTTGCATAAGTAGGAGGGGAAGTGGTTCCCATATGCAGCTAGACCACCCCTTTAAAAAAACTCACTTTCTCTTAAGTTTGAATTTGAAGGCAGAGGCTTTTAGTATTATTAATGCCGTATGTTGGAGAGTTTGTTTTGTTAATAAGTTGCTAAAACCTGCTTAGCTCCTAACTTTAACCTACACTCTCACAATTACACCTTCCTTCCTCCAGGGTTCACACAGTAATGGCCCAAGTGCCAGGCACTATAAGCTGATAAGATAAGAAGCACATGGCACATTGTCATAAGCCAGGGGTCCCTACTGGGCCGGCTGACGCACACAGTCTTCCCCTGATGTCAAAGGGCTGAGAAGTAGCACCTTGGCGCTTTTCCCGAATTTTGTGCCAGAGCAGGGGAAAAGACTCTTTGTTTGAAAAAGCAGCTATTGAGATATTTTTTTTAATTGCTTTTCTTGACTGTAGGCCAGATTCCTGTCTGTTTAAATGGTTTGGTATTATTTCTGAGTTGTTTGGCAGGAATAATGTTTGCTAGCAAAAATACGTTTAATTCATTTATACATAATATTTTATGATCAGTTCATTGCCACTTATAAGACTTTGAACTTGGCACTTTTTGGTGAAAAAGTAAGTGTGGCAAATTGGATGAAAGGCAGAGTTCAATATGTCTCACATATAAGCTCTTAAACTCTGTCAGCAGTATTTGGACAATGAACCCTGTCTTAATAAATCTATGAGGAGAGGGAAAGCTAAATGTAGACAAAGGTCATTTCAGTAACATTTAATGCCTGACAAGCTGTTTATCTCAATTACTTATTGGCATTTATACTGAAATATGAAAAATGTTAGATTCATGAGATGGAACTGTTCAACACTAGTAGTAGTCTACTAATGCATATGCCAAACGCATTCTCTCTACTGATTAAAAAAAAAAAATCCAGACATAGGTGAACATGCTCTATGGCCAAATTGTCATCATAGTGAAAAGTCTGCACAGTACATTATTCCATAAAATGTCGTTTAATTGTTTTATTGGCTCCTTATGAAGTCCTAAAGAATGAAGATAATTACAAACCTGTGATTTTATGGCTGCCTTGTGGAAAAGGGTAGACCAAAGTGCCTATATCAGGATGAAAGACCTGAAAATCTAAATAGCCTAGCGTATTATATATAAAATTTTTCATAATTAATTATGAGATTAGCTCAGATTAGTGAAATATAGCAAGTTTTGCATTGTCATTTAAACTTGAAATTTTAACATGAACGCTACTTGAACAAAGTTGGCAGTGAGAATTGTGGATTACAATTAGCACTCTACAGAACGGTGAGACATACTGGAAGTAAAGCTGAGGATTACTGCTTTTTTGTTTGTTTGTTTGTTTGTTTGAGATAGGGTCTCATTCTGTTGCCCAGGCTGGAGTGCAGTGGCACAATCATGGCTCACTGCAGCCTCAGCCTCCCTGAGCTCAGATGGTCCTCCCACCTCAGCCTCCAGTGTTTCACTTTGTTGCTCAGGCTGGTCTCAAACTCCTAAGGCTCAAAGAAGCCTCCAGCCTTGACTTCCTGAAGTGCTGGAGTTACAGGAGTGAGCCACGGCACCCAGCCGAGTGACTATTTAATGTTTACATTTTTGTTACCAAGGAAGCAAAAGAAAGTATTTTAGGAATTTAGAAATGCCACTGAATTGTTAAAATGACATTTTTGAATTAAGGTATTTTACAGAAACCACTTTATAACAATGTCATATTGTATCTTTTGATGAATGTTTTGTTGACTAGGTATAAACTAATTTTTTTATACTTAGGTGGTAATAAGAGCTGACATTTTCTGAATTTTTTAAAGCAATTTTCATGTATGAGGTGTAGATATTATTATCTCCATTTTCCAAATGAGGAAATTGAGGCATAGAAATGTTAAGTGACTTATTTCAATAATTCTGTAAATGGTAGAACTAAGAGTACCTTGGTAGTCATCATTGATAATTAGAACTTTCTGTTTTAAATTAAATGCTGCCGTAGAGACCAGAATAATAATGCCACCTTTCTTCAAGCACTAAACTTGCTTTCATGAAAAGATTAAGTATTAGGGAAGGAAATTGGAGTTTTAGAGGTAATAGGTGACATACATACATGAAATTTTCAAGAAAGCGGAAGTGCCATGCTTAAATCTTTCTCTTATGTTAAGATAAGCGGACACAATTCTTCCGTGCTTCACTGCTCTGTGCAGTAAGTTCATGTTAGTAGGGTGTACAGCTTAGATGCCTGTGTTTCTACTCATAGTATTTCTTAGTCACTAGGGACAATTTGGCTCCTAAATGTTAAGAAAGAATTAGCAGCTGTTAAAGTGGAGGAACAAGATGTTTGACAGCAGCATAGCAAGTTGGGGGCTGTGTAACGAATGATCTGAAGTGGAACAGCTATAGTGTGAACAAGTGAATAGAAACTTTTGAAGTATTTGCAGCACAGCTTCAAACAGTGTAGCATGACTGTGGATTATGAGAAAATAAATACAGTCAGGTCAACTGGTACTAAACACTTATGAATGGGGATTTCTTTTTAAAAGCCAAATCGGTTTGCCTAAGAGGTGAAGTGTAATGCTTCCAAAGAGTGTCACAATGTGTTAAAATGGCTAAGGTCACAAATTAGAGAACTATCTCTCCAAGAACAAAATGTGGAGAGAACTGTCTTAGGAACTCTGGACTGTCTCACTAAGATAGCATTATCCATAGCAGTGATACTGACTCTCAAGCATAGGGATGTTTAGAGTATCTCACTGATGATGCCTAAGTGGTGTGTAATTTCTCGTTCCAGTCTATTGGCAGGACTTGAATTCTTAGGTTTCCCAACAGAATTTCATGGTGTGTGCTTCTCCAGTATTTTCATATTTATCAGCAAAGATCTAGTAAAATAAATAATGAAATCAATTGTTTTGCAAAGTAAGCAAGGCAGAGAACAGATGTGGTTCCCAAAGACTCAGGTTGCTGTTCTGCTAGCAAACAGCTGGAAGATTCAGTGTCATATAAGTGTCTTAGATGCGATCAAAATAATGAAATTACTAGAAGTAATGAAAGCACCTCAGTAGGATAATGGTTTTATCCGTCTGTTCATTTGATTCTGAAACATATGTTGAATGCTTAGTGTGTGAAAGTATAGTTGATTCTCATTATTTTTGAATTTTGTATTTGCTCATTTGCTTACTCACTAAAATTGATTTGTAACCCCAATCCTCACAGTGCTTTCACTGTCATTTGTGGACATGTGCATGTGCAGAGTAAGGTTACAATCAACTGATTGGTTGATGAAAATGTCACTAAAGGCTTGTAGGAACCTAACCTTGTATTTCCACTAGGAGCAAGCATTGGTCAAGTATTTGCTGATTCAGTGTTTGTGTGGGCTTTATAGAACATAATGCTGCTAATAATAATAGACTGTAATTACTAGCACTCAGGATAAGATGAATAAGACGTAGTTTCTACTTCAAAGACCAGAGAAAGACTTTATATCAATGCTTAAGAAATTGATGTATGTCTTATATAGCACTGATTTTCTGGCAGACCCTTTTGTGTTGAGATGCCAGCTTATCATTAAAGAAAATCGAGTTATTTCCTATTTTAAAATTAAGTAGTGTTTGAGAAGATTGGTTTTGATTTTGAAAATATCATACAGCTTATAAAAAATATGCTGTTTTCTTGATATTAACAAAGCAAAATCATGTGAATTATAAAATTCAAGTGTGTATGTTTTGAAAGTATATGAGAAAATATCACTGTTGGTCTGGTATTAATTCTTACTCAAGGACTGTCCATTTGTTATGATTGTTTCTCCTAGTGGCTTGAGCTAAATGTAAGCATTAGGAACACGGTAGTGCTACATTTGCTTGTTTTAGATATCAGATCAGATTGATGGTTTTTGTTTTTGTATGCTTATTATTTTTGACACAATATTTGTCCCGTTATTAAAAGATTCATTCTGCCTTTTAAACAATTTTAAGTCTACTTTTTTTCAGAAAGGAGAGCATGAGTTTTGCTAGGACTGCCTTTAGGATAGTAGTCATATTGGATTAAGGACTCACCCTATGGACCTCATTTTACTTCATCATCTTCTTTAAGATCCCTTCTCCACACAGAGTCACATTCTGAGGTACTGGGGGTTAGGACTTCAACACGTGAATTTTGGAGGAACACAATTTAGTCCGTAACAGAGAAGAATGTACATTGTGGTTTCTGTTCCAACTTTTCTTGGCTCTCCATTGGTTAGAACAGGTAAAAAATTTTTGTGTAGCTTACTTTCTAAAAGTTTTTCCTGCTTAATTTTTTCCTCTCCAGAAAACAAACACTTCTGGCACTTTCAATTTTTTTTCTTTTTCTCTTAACAGCAAAGAACATATGTGGGTTTATGCAGCTTGATGCAGTTCTGCGTTTCCTTCAACATTTATTGATAGTGCCTACACACAGGGAACAGTAAACCGGAATGAGAGTAGGGAGTAACATTTCCTGTGAAGCATTCTTCCTTGGTTAAAAAACAAATTTTGGGAGGAGATTTAAGAAGAGGGTATGAGTTTAACAAGACAAGAGGAACATTTCCTATAAAGAGACATGAAGCAAGCAGTTTGAACGGAGGGAAGACTGTCACAGTCTGTGAAGGTAAACAGAGATAATTGTATTATACTACAAATTTGAACATAAGAGTTTTGGGAAGACAGAAACATTCAGACCCACAGCAGTCACTTAAACAATGGTGATATCAAGGTTAATTGTTAAGCACATTGGAAAGGTTGGAATATGTTCTTTGAATATTGACACAGTCTTACAACACTCGTGCAAAAGAAGAAAGAATAATAAATTCATTTCTTGATGTGGAACCCAGGACAAATGATGGCAGTTATATGGGCTGTTTACACTGTGCATTTTAATAGTCTCAGTTAGGGACAATTTAGATTATGTCCTTGAGTGAGGAGAAAAAAAGGCCCCTACAACAATGCTGTTCAACAGAAATGTAACGTGAAATAAAGATGACAGATGTAAGTTAAAATATTCTGGTAGCCACTTTAAAAAGTAAGTGAAATTAACTTAATAATAAAATGGACTTAATTTATTCCAAAATATTAGAATTTTAGCTTCTGATTATTAAATAATTAATGAAATATTTTACAATCTTACATTTGTACTGTTGTCTATGAAATCCAGTATGTATTTTACACTCACAGCACATCTCACTTTGGAGTAGCAACTTTTCAAGTCTCCAATAGCTACTTGTCAGTAATGGCTATTCTGTTGAACAAGCATAGCTGTATAAACTGTGACTTTCCAGAATAGTGTCTTTTTCATTTTCTCACCAATAACATTTTCAACAGCAAAACTAGCATAAATTTCTTTTTGCTTCTTCACGATTTCTTGGATAGATTTACTCTTACTGCAGATCTTAGCAAGCTCAGCATACCTTTGGTTTTTGTTATTAAATCAAGAACTTGCACCCTTTAACTTAAAGGAGCTACTTTATGGCTTCTCTGTGATGTATCTGAATTGCCGACATCACTACTCTTGCACTTTGGGGTTATTATTAAGTAAAATAAGGGTGACTTGAACACAGACACTGGGATACCATGACAGTTGATCTGATAAGCAAGATGGCTACAAAGTGACTGAGGGATGGGGAGTGTCTATGGCATGGGCAAGCTGGACAAAGGGAGAATTCATGGCCTGGTTGGGACTGAGCTGTACCATGTGAGATTTTATCATACTACTCAGAGCAGTGCACAATTTAAAATTATGAGTTGTTTACTTCTGGAATTTTCCATTTAATATTTTGGACTGTGGTTGACGATTAACTGAAACTGAAGAAAGTGAAACCGTGGATAATGAGTGGGGGCTACTATACTTAGTTCTTTTTAAAAAATGCCTGTTGAGTACCTATTGTCTGCTGGGCACTTGGCTTAGGGCAGATGTTATAAAGGTAAGTAGAGACTCTTAGCTTCCAAAGAAATAAGAATTTTGTGGTCAAAGCAGACAAATAGATTATCAGCAATAAGATAAGCTGAAAGATGGAAACATAATAGAAGGAGCTTTGGATTTGCATTCAGAATGTTTTGATTTTGATTCTAGTTTTAATGCTTTTTAGACATGTGACCTTGGATTATTTATATCTTGGAACCCCTTTATCCTTATTGGGAAAAGACCAATAAAATGCCTGATTTTAATAAGCACTCTATAAATTATATATATATATATTTTAAAAAAAGTATTGAGAGAGACAAAACACCTGGTTACTGGGTCTGTTAAGTATATGGGGAGAGATTGGGAATGGGTTTCATAGTAGAAGTAATAAGCAGGTGTTTACAGGGAAGTTATCAGTGAAGAAAAGGCACTATTAGCAGTGGAGTAAGTGTGCATAAAGGCATAGGACAATCAACATTGGTTGCAGAACACTTTGACAGTTTCTCCAGGTTTTTAGCCCATGGCTATGTATTTTTAAAAATCAGGCATAGATTTGAATGCCATTTCCACAACTTACTAGTTGTAAGTAATTTTACCTATGAATTTTGGCTTCCTTGACTGAAAACATAGAGATAATAGTGAAAGCCCCTCTTGTGTCCCCTTCCAGTTTCTAACCCCTTAAAGTAACACTTTTCTGACTTCTTACAGATAGTGACATTTTTCCAACTTTAAATAAATAGAGTCATGCAGTATTTATCTTTTGTGTCTGGTTTCTTTTGTTCAACATTATGTTTGTGTACTTCACTGCTATTATTCCATGCAGTTCTGAATAGTTTATTCTCATTATTGTATGATATTCCATTGTGTGAATATACTAAGGATTTATCTGTTCTAATGTTGATGAATATTTGGTAGTTTCCATGTTTTGGCTATCATAAATCGTGCTTCCTTGAATATTGTAATAATAGATATGGCTTTTGATGGACGTAAGTATACCATTTTAAGGGTGTAATTTCTGGATCATGGAATATGCATGTGTTCAGATTTTTCAGTAGATTGCTGCCAAACAATTTTTCAGTGTGATTATATCAATATAGACTCTTACCAATAGTGTATGACAGTAAGGATAGGCATTTGGACTTGCTCATTTTTTCATATTTTACTTACCAGAGTTGAGTTTGCTTTTTAAAAATATGATTATGATCATGTCACTGAGCTGCCTAAGTAAAGCCCTTTAGCAGCTGTTGGTTGCCTTTAGAACACAGCATCTCGTGACTTATTAGGCGCTTTGTGATTTGTCCTGGCTTTGGAGATTTTGGAGATTTCCTGTCCTGTGTTTTCTGGCATTCATTTCCAGACATTGACCCACACTGTGACCTTTGCCAGAGCTGCCAAACTATCTTCCAGAGTACCATTTCACATTCACACCAACAGTGAGTGAGATCCTGTTGTTCCACATTCTTGCTGGCATTTGGTGGTGTCAGTGTTCTGGATTTTGGCCATTTAAATAGGTATGTAATGGTATCTCGTTGTTTGAATTTGCATTTCCCTCATGACATATAATGTAGAGCATCTTTTCATTTGCTCATCTGTATATCTTTTTTGATGACATATCTGTTAATGTTTTGGACTGCTTTTAATAATCAGGTTGTTTTCTTATTAATGAGCTTTAGAGTTCTTTGTCTATTCTGGATAAGTCTTTATCTGATATGTGTTTTGCACCTATTTTCTCCAAATCTGTGGCTTGTCTTTTTATTCTCTTGACAGTTTCTTTTGCAGAGCAGAAGATCTTAATTTTACTGAAGTACAGCTTATCAATTCTCTCTTTCATGGATCGTGTCTTTGTGTTGCTTCTAAAAAGTAAATGACATGCCCAAGGTCATCAGATTTTCTCCTATGTTATTTTCTAGGGGTTTTATCATTTTGTGTTTTACATTTAAGTCTATGATCCATTTTGATTTAATTTCTGTGACTGGTTTAAGGTGTTCGTCTATATTAATTTTTTGTCATGTGACCGTCCAGCTGTTCCTGTACTATTTGTTGAAAAGATTATCTTTTCTCTACTCTATTGCATTTGCTCCTTTGTCAAAGATCAGTTTCATATATTTATTTGGATCTGTTTATAGGCTCTCTGTTTTATTCCATTGATCCATGTATCCATTATTTCCCTAATAACCACACTGTTTTGATTATTGTAGCTTTATTGTATGTCTTGAAGTCAGGTATTGTCAGTCCTCCAACTTCGTTATTCCCTTACAATATTGTGTTTGCTATTGTGAGACTTTTGTCTCTCAATATAAACTTTAATCAGTTTTCCAGTAACCGCAAAATAACTTCCTGGCATTTCTATTTTGATTGCACTCAGTGTATAGATCAAGTTGGGAAGAACTGACATCTTTACAGTATTGAGTCTTCCTATCCATGAACATGGAGTATGTATCCACTTATTTAGTTGAATTTTTTTCATCAGAGTTTTGTAGTTTTTCTCCTATAGAGTTTGTATTTATTTTGTTAGATTTATATGCAAGTATTTTATTTTCTGGGTGCTAGTGCAAATGATACTGTGCTTTTAATTTCAAAATCTACTTGTTCATTCCTGGAATATAGGAAAGATACTGATTTTTGTGTTTTAACCTCATATTCTGAAAATCTTGTATAATCGCTTATTAGTTCCAAGAAGCTTTTGTTGATTTTTTAAAAAAAATTTCCATATACACAATCATGTAATCTG
The DNA here is from genome assembly GCF_000951035.1 of Colobus angolensis palliatus. Classification (NCBI taxonomy): domain Eukaryota; kingdom Metazoa; phylum Chordata; class Mammalia; order Primates; family Cercopithecidae; genus Colobus; species Colobus angolensis. The sequence goes on from NW_012114488.1 coordinate 11,003,787, forward strand.
CAAACAGTTTTATTCCTTCCCTAACTGTAAACCTTTAGTTTTCTATTCTTGTCTCATTGCATTAGCTAAGACTTGTAGCTCTCTTTTGACTACTTTATGAATAGAATATCTTTCCCATCCTTCCACTTTCAGCCTATTACCTATTTTTGTCTTTGTATCTAAATTGGGTCTTCTATAGAAACATATAGTTGAGTTATTTTTAAAAAACCCATTCTGCCAATTTTTTGTTTTTTAATTGGAGATTTTAATCTATTTACATTTGAAATAATCAGTAAGTATGGAGTTACCCCTGCCATTTTGTTTTGTTTTACATGTTTCTGTTTTTTTGTTCTCCATTTCCTCCATACGCCTTCGTGTGTGTGTGTGGTTTTTTTTTTTTTTTGGTATATTTTTTTTTTTTAGTTTCTCAATTCCTTTGAGGTTTATATAACAAGAGTAGTCTGCAGTTTACAATTGACCCATTAAACTTACAACAAATTATTTTGAATTAATATCAACTTAACATTAATAGTACAGATAGTCCCTGAGTCACAGTGGTT
>NW_012114488.1:11004375-11020482 GCF_000951035.1 Colobus angolensis palliatus
TTTTTTTTTTTTTTTTGGCATATTGTTTTTGTTAGTTTCTCAATTCCTTTTAGGTTTTTATAAAATGAGTATTCTGGAGTTTACAATTGACCCATTAAACTTACAACAAATTATTTTGAATTAATATCAACTTAACATTAATAGTACAGATAGTCCCTGAGTCACAGTGGTTTTTACTGATTATGTTTATTCTTTTATAGCAGTGCAAAAGTGATACACATTCAGAATGCTTCTTGACTTATGATGGGCCTATGTTTGGATAAACACATTGTAAATTGAACATTTTATAAATTGAAAACATACTTCCAATTTATGATATTTTCAACTTAAAATGTGTTTATTGGCATGTAACCCCATTATAAGTGGAGGAACATCTGTATACAGAAACTCTGTTTCTATACAACTTTGTTACTCCTCTTTTATTTTGTGGCTATAAATTATATTTTTACATCTATGCTCAGTAACAGAGACTTAATTTTTGTTGTATGCATTTGGTTTGTAAATCACATAGGGATAAAAAGAGGAGTTACAAACAAAATACAGTAATACTGGCATTTGTATTTGCCCATGTAGTTGTTTTTTAATCAGTGTTCTTTATTTCTTAATATTGCCTTGAGTTACTGTGGTCCTTTCTTTTCTACATGAGGGACTCACTTTAGCATTTCTTGTAGGACAGGTCGGTTGGTGACAAACTCCCTCACTGTTTATCTGTAAATTTTTAAATTTCTACCTATATTTTAAAGGGTAGTTTTGTTGTATAAAGAATTCTTGGTTGGCATTTTGTTTGCTTTGAATGCTTTGAAAATGTCATTCTATTGCCTTTGGCCTGCATAATTTCTTCTGAGAAATCAGCTGTTAATAATAATTTCATTGAGGCTCCCTTTTTTGTGGTGAGTTGCTTCTCTCTTGCTGCCTTCAAGGTTCTGTTTTCGTCTTTGTATTTCAGCAGTTTGATTATAACATGTTTTGTTGGTGATCTCTTTGCATTTATCCTCCTTGGAGCTCATCAAGCTTCTAGGATGTATAGATTAATGTCCTTTATCAAAGTTAGCACTCTTTGGCTATTATTTTTCGAATAATCTCTCTACCCCTTTATCTTTTTCCTCTCCTTCTAGGAACTCCTGTTATGCATATTTGGTATGCTTGATGGTATTCCACAGTTCTTTTGCACTAGCTAAGACATATACCTCTTTTTTGGTTATTATATGTCTGGAATATCTTTTTTCATCCTCTCAATTTCAATCTATTACCTGTTTTTGTCTTAGTATCTAAATTGGGTCTTCTATAGAAACATATAGTTGAGTTATATGCAATGGTTCTCTTAGGCCCTGTTAATTTTTCTTCATTCTTTTTTCTTTCTGCTTGTCTATCTGTATATATTCACAGTATTTACTTTCTGCTTGTCCATCTGGATAGTTTCAGTGTACTTACCTTCAAGATCAAAGGTAAAGGATATGTCACCAATAAACCTGTCTTACAAGAAATGCTGAAGTGAGTCTTCTGCCTGCATGTATCTGCTGCTGCAACTATCTAGTGAGGTTTTTAGATAAATTATTTTTCTGTTCAGCACCAGAATTTCTGTTTGATTACTTTTATAATTTCTGTGTCTTTATTGATATTCCCAAATTTTGAGACAATAATCTCTTGGTTTCCTTTAATTCCTTGTCCATGATTTCCTTTAACTCTGTGAGTATACTTAAGACAACCGATTGAAGTATTTAGTATGTTCCAAATGTGCTTCTTCCAGGACACTTTCTGTTCATTTTATGTGTGTGGGTGAATTGCTTATACCATCTTTTTTGCATACTTCATAGATTTCTGTTGCAAACTTGACATTTTGAATATCATAGCTCTGTAAAACAAATTTTCTTTCTCTATATTATTTTTGTTTCTTACTGTGGGTTGTAGTTGTTTGTTTGGTGAGTTTTCCTAATCTATTTTTGTTGTCTGTTTTATAAACTACTTAATTGCATTCTTTGTTCTGTGTGGTATCAGAACTCTCTGTTATTTTAAATTTGTTTAGTTGGTGTGTTGATAGAGATTTTATTGAATATTTAAAGCCATAAAAGGAAGAAATAAAAATAAAATCTGTCCATCTCTGCATATTGGCTCTGAGTTAGCAAAGTCCTTCAGTGCTTAGCTAAGCTTTTCACAGCTCTGCCTTAGCCTCCACTTCCTGCTCTCTCACTGAGGCTAAACATCAGCCAGAGGTAAGAATTTGAGGATTTAGTGTTTTCTCAGGTCTTATTTGAGCATGTATCCTTCCCTGGGCATGCATTTGGCTTTCTAAATTCTCTTGTATATGCCAGAGCTTTCAGTGCCTTACTTCCCCTCAAAGAATATCTCTTCCGAGCTTTTCTTTCCAGTGTTTCAGTATGTCTGTTGTTGGCTTTAGCTGCAGTCTTTTGCCCTCAGGAGAAGTGTTACCAGGATCACTTTCTATGCAGCCACCTGTCTTTCTGAGAGAGTTCTGAGTTAGGTGAAGTGAAGTCATATACTTAATGTCAGACAGATCAAAATAGAAAACCAGATTCTTTGAGAACAAGATCTGCTCTGTTCCATGTGAAATTAGAGACCAAATTCCCATGCTTGGAATGTGGACTGCCATCTTCAAGACTTCTGCTGACCCAGGGGGTTGGAGTGGGGCAAAGGTAGATTAAATGCTACAAAGGTCTTTTACTGGTTTTAAGTTGCCTATTTCTGGATTCAATGTTTGCCTGGTTGCTGTAAACATTGGACTGTTTTCTGGAGTTCTGACAAAGTTGATTTTGACAGTTTTAGCTTGGTTTTTGGTGTTTTTGTGGAAGGATAGGCCCTTTGAATTCTCTGCATTGTCGTTTTTTTTTTTTTTTTGGTTATTCTAAATGCTTTTTGAAAGTGACCTGAGTTGATTTCTACTTACTCTCTTAAACTTGAATATACTGGAGTGAGAATTACTATAATCCCCCATGCAAGCATTCCATAGATTATTCAAGAGGTGCAACATTTCTTTATTTAAAAAAAAATCTTTAGTTGTGTCCAAAGTATTTCCTCTGTGCAATCTTTTGTACCAGAGAGTTTATACTAACCTATCAGTGTATTGTAGCATTAGATTCAAGACATGTCTTGATCATCAATAACCCTATGGGACTCAGCATTTCATTTGAAAGCCACCAATGGACTTAAGAAGGGCCAGGAAGATTATTATTATTATTTTTTAAAGACATAGTGTCACTCTGTTGCCCAGGCTGGAGTGCGGTGGCGTGATCTTGGTTCACTGCAACCTCTGCCTCCCGGGTTTAAGTGATTCTCCTGCCTCAGCCTCCTGAGTATCTGGGTTTACAGGTGCGTGGCACCACACCCAGCTAATTTTTGTATTTTTAGTAGAGATGGGGTTTCACCATGTTGGTCAGGCTGATCTCGAATCCCTGACCTCATGATCCACTCACTTCGGCCTGCCAAAGTGCTGGGATTACAGGCATGAGTCACTGTGCCTGGCTATATCTACCATTTTTGAGCCATGGTTTATTTCCTTTGCATATATTATGTTTAAATCTCATGAGAGCCATGAGTTAGAGGTATAATTTTTATTTTATGTGTTAGATAAATAGGTGAGAAAGTCTGTATCACTTAAGAAACATTCAGCTTTTAGGGGCAGTACCAAGAAATGATGTCTATACTTAGTTTCTTTGTCAGTGCTAAACATGATACTTTCTTGTGCCTCTGGTTTCCATATAATTGGGAATTAGAAGCAAATAGCTTAAGTTTATCTACAATGCAATAGCATAATAACATCTTGATCGCATTACTAAATCAATCCTTCCTTCCTTCCTCCCTCCCTCCCTCCCTCCCTCTTTCTCTTCCTCTCTCTTTTTTTCTTTCTCCCCCTCCCCCTCCCCTCCCTCCCCTCCCCTCTTCTTTCTTTTTTTCCCTATATTTGATTGTGGGATATTTAATTTATGTGCCATACTTTTATAATAAGTACTGAAATTATTCCGATTGCAGTATTTTATACAGTTTTGTTGTCTTCGTAAAGTCCACATGCATACACTTGTTGAAAACAGGGTTTCTCAACATGAGCACTGTTGATGCTTTCTGTGGATAATTAATTATTTGCTATAGGAGGCTTTCCTGTGCACCATAGGATATTGGGCAGTCTCACTGGCTTCTACCCACTAGATGTCACTAGGTGTCAGTGGTACCCCCTTCCTCTTATGACAACCAAAACCCATGATGTCAGCAGACATTGCCAGATGTCTCTTGGGGGACTAAAGATTCTCCCAGCTGAGAACTTATAATTTAAACTTTACTACGTGCCAGGCCAGGTAGGATCCGACTGTGACAATTCTCCTGTCCTCAAGGATCTTTAGGTCTAGTAGATAAGAGAACCATCTCCCTGCTAACCTACTATAACATGGTCAGTACAGGGCGGTAGAGGAGCAAGCAGTGCAGTGTCAAGGAAACTTGGAAAACAGAATTGTGACTCAGATTGTAGCCTAGGTGAGAAGAAAGTGGTAAAACTAGGGACTGTAGATGCTAAACAAAAAAAAGAATCAAATATGTCTTGAAGAATTGTTAGTTGCTGTTTTTAGTGGTTAGGACTTTCTTTTGATATTTTCTAGATTTTTTCATCTTTGTCTTAAGTTATAGTTTAAATATTCATCTGAAAATTATCTTGAGCTAATACTAGTGTTTGTGTTTTCATGTAAAATACTTGGAAAATTGAGTCCTTTTGTGTTGACTTAAGTCTAATTCATTACTTTTCTTCAGGTATATAGATTTAATAACAGGCTGTATTCTATTTTATACATAATATGAATTATACCCTTTAAATATAAATTTGGCTTATATCTTTTGAACTATTTTAACATTATAATTGTCTTAATTATTAAAATAATACATAGATATAGTGTATCTAGTAAACTAATGATGGTCATGCTGGTCTAATCATTTAGTTCTGCTCCCAAGGAAGATGCTTTTGAAAGGTGATAGTTGCTTTTCCAGACAGTAGCCTTAAAGAGATAGATCATGTCTGTGCTTTTTATTTTATTTTTTTAAAATGCAGTTAGATTAAGAAATAGATTTTTTGGCAGTCTTTTTATCTGAATATAATTAAATTACGTTATAATATTTAAATCATTTAAATTTCTAACATTGGAATTTTGAAACACTATACAGAAGCATTGAAAAGTAATGGAAGTGACTCTATACATGATTTGTGAAATCTAATCTTAATACTTCATAAAACTTTCTATGTTGGAGGAGGGATTTGGGGAGATTAAATATAGACTTGAAGTTAATATGGTGAATCTTCTGTGAGTTGATATTGGTGATTATTGACCTAATTTCATTCATCAGTTATCAGCATAATGTTTTAGAGGAATTAAGATCTTATTATTCATAAGTATTAAAAGCCCTTTCAACATTGCAAGTCACAGACAGTTTAACCTTACTTCTAAATGGACCTATCAGTTTCCTCTTTCGATTTTCTACTGAGTTTACTTGCTCTGTTCCTGCAAACAGGGAAGGTACTAAAATGTATAGGCATCCTACAGAACAGAGGGACAGTGAGTCGTATGTATTTGCAGATAGGCTCAAAGCTTTCAGTTATTTGGATGAAGACTTGTTGAGCAACAGAGAAGGTCAAACTTTGGAGACAGAGGGCAAATAAATATTTTTTCAAAATTATAGTCTTGAATATACTGTTTTCATGTATGATAGGTTTTAGATTTTTATAAATGATCCTTCTGGAAATCAAAAACAGGGCTTTTATTTTTCATTTAACTTACTGAAAGAAGAGTTGCACATAGTTTTTCCCTCCATGGTAATATGAATCTCTTTTTCTCTCTCTGTTTTAAGAGACATTGTAAATATCAGTTTATATAGCAATGTAAATGCGATTTTAGTATTTTTTTCTCAAATGCATTTCTCTAATTGACTTGTCAAGGACTGATTTGGTTAACTTTTATTAGAACCCTTTTTTTTTTTTGCCCAGAAATATTAGTTGTTTATTATTATTATTATTATTATTGAGACAGGGTCTCACTGTGTCACCTAGGCTGGAGTGAAGTGGCATGATCATGGCTTACTGTAGCCTCAACCCCCCAGACTCAAGTGATCCTCCCACCTCAGCCTCCTGAGTAGCTGGAACCACAGGTGTACTTTCTTTTATTTTCATTTCTTGCTGTATTGCACAGATGGCTCTTGAACTCCTGTGCTCAAGTGATCCTCCTGCCTCGGCTTCCCTAAGTATTAGGATTATAGGCATGAGCTTCCACACCTGGCCAACATTTATTTTCTGAAATTCAAATTTAATGATTTAAAAAAACTTTATCTTATTTCTCTGCCAGAATTTGATAAATAATGGTTATAATTTGGCAACTATTAAAAAAATTGCTAAAATTTGATAGCTCTGTAGTTCTTTAGATTTTTTAAAAATATGAGGTAGTTTTTTTTTAATAAACTAATAAGTGAATGTTGACAATCTGCAACAATTTTGGTTATTTCAGTTTACAGTTAAGACTTACATCTTAAAACACTCAAAACACATTAATTTGTTAGGCCAGAAAAAAATGTTGTGCTACCCTTCTATAGCAACAAATGTTATGTTTTTGTTATTATTTCCCTTTTCTCATGGTGTATTTGTGATTCTTTTGGCTTACATGATTTTAATCAAGTTTTGCATTGAACTGTATGCTTATTGTATTAGTCTGTTCCCACACTGCTGTGAAAACTATCTGAGACTGGGTCATTTATGAAGAAAAGAGGTTTAATTGACTCACAGTTCTGGAGCCTGCATAGGAAGCATGGCTTCCTGTGTCTTCACGTGTCTTCACATGGCAGCAGGAGAAAGAGCGAAGGAGGTACTGCTACACATTTTGCTACACATTTATTTTTATTTTTTTGTTTTTATTTTTTGAGATGGAGTCTCCCCTTGTCACCCAGGCTGGAGGGCAGTGGTGTGATCTCAGCTAACTGAAACCTCCTCCACCTGGGTTCAAGTGATTCTTCCGCCTCAGCCTCCTGAGTAGCTAGGACTACAGGTGTGTGCCACCATGCCTGGCTAATTTTTTGTATTTTTAGTAGAGACAGGGTTTCACCGTGTTAGCCAGAATGGTCTTGATCTCCTGACCTCGTGATCCGCCTGCCTCGGCTTCCCAGAGTGCTGGGGTTACAGGCGTGAGCCAGCGCACCCAGCCAGTGCTACACACTTTTAAACAACCAGATCTCATGAGAACTCTATCACGAGGCAGCACTAGGGGATGGTGCTAACCCATTAGACACCATCCCTGTAATCCAGTCACCTCTCACCAGGCCCCACCTCTAACACTTGGGGCCACAATTCAACATGAGATTTACAAAAGCATAGCTATTCTCCCCTGGGTTTGTGCTTACACTAAACAAAGTATTGTTTACAACTTGACAACTGTCAGCAGTTATTGTTTTTGCTTAACTGGTTAAGGGTGACATAGTTTGGAAAATATGTTTCTTTTTACTTAACTGGATTAAATACAAATTAATTCAATTTGTAAAGGTTTGTTAGTTTTCTGTTGTCTCATAACAAATTACCACAAATTTAGTGACTTAAAACAACACCCATTTATTGGCTCACAGTTCTGTAGATCCTGTGTAACTATTTTATTTTTTCAGAATGTCACAAGACTGAAATAAAGGTGTTGGCCTTACTTACTTCTCATCTGGAGGCTCTGGGGAAAGCTCCAGTCCCAAACTGATTCTTGTCATTGGCAGAAATGAGTTCCTTGTGGTTGTAGGACTGAAGGTCTCTTTTTCTTACTGGCTGTCAGTTTGAGGTCTCTTCAGCTCCTAGGTGTTGGCTGCATTTATCTTAGGATATGGCTCTCCATCTTCAACCAAGCAATGAGTCTTCAAATCTTTCTTATGCTTTGAATCATGAACTTCTGCCACCAACAGGAGAAAGCTATCTGCTCTTAAAGGACTCATTTGGTTAGGCCAGGCCCAGTTAGATAATCTTCCTATTTTAGGACCAACCTGCAGCATAACATGTCCTATTGTGGAAGCAAAATACATCCTCACAGTCCTGGAGATCATGCAGAGTGTGGATATCAGGGAAAAGTCTTGGGGACTGTATTAGTTCGTTTTCATGCTGCTGATAAAGACTTACCTGAGACTGGGAAGGAAAAGAGGTTTAATGGACTCACAGTTTCACATGTCTGGGGAGGCCTCACAATCATAGCAGAAGGTGAAAGGCGCTTCTTACATGGTGGCGGCAAGAGAGAATGAACGAGAAGCGAAAGCAGACATCCCTTATAAAACCATCACGTCTTGTAAGACATAGTCCCTGTCACAAGAACAGTATTGGGGAAACTGGCCCCAAGATTCAGTTATCTCCCACCGGGTCCCTCCCGCAACATGTGGGAATTATGGGAGCTACAATTCAAGATGAGATTTGGGTGGGGACACAGAACCAAACCATATCGGGGACTGTCTTCGAATTCTGCCTACCACGAAAGGTTATCCTGTATGATGCTATATTGGTGGTTTTGAATCTTGATGATTTGAATAAAGAAGGGATTTATTAATGGGCTTACTGTATAATCTTGTTGAAAAAAATTCTCATAAATGTTTCAAATCGTTGTAGAATGACTTGAAATATTTCTAATGAGACAGTATATAATTTTTTTTTATGATTTAAACCAATAATATAGGACAAAGATGCGAATTCACTTTTTCTTTGCCACATAGGATACAATTCAGTATTCCTGGGAAATCTAATCCATTTGTAAATCTTCAGCTATTATCAAAATGGATGACTTCCACGTATATTCCTCTTAGCCCCTATTTTCTTCTTTTCAGCTGCACATGTTTATTTCCTGCTTCTTATTAGAAGTAACCATATAGCCATCCTATGGGCAGCTACATTTAAGCGGATCCCAAACCAAAACAATTTTCTTTTCCATGAATCCTTCACGCCCTCTATATTTTCAATCGTGTTCTAACATCGCTGCCTGGTCACTTACCTAAGCTAGAAACTTTGGAGTCACCTTTGACGTATCCCACTGCTTCATTATCTATAATTTGTCACCAGTTTCTGTTGGCTAGGCTTAGCGGGTATTAAAGAGAATTTTAAAACTCCATAGGTTAGGCGTATTGTTTATTATATATTGCATATCAAGATATGCCTGATTCATAGTAGGCACTCAGTAAACAATTACTGAGTAGAAAGAATCTCAACACTTATAATTAATCAAGTCAGCTATACTTCATGTTTCTGTTAATTGTACCCTTATCAACCTTGCAGCATGGTTATCCATCTAACTATTCATCTTTATTTGTCTTCATTTTTTGAGTTCCCTTATTCATCCTAAAACACAATATAATGCCTGACTCATAGTCAGACTTCACAGTATTTTTAAATGAATTACATTGCATTGGGGAAATATAAATAGTAGTATCCTTTTATAGAGGAAGTCTAAAAAAAGCATTTTGGGTGAATTGATAATCAAAACATTTTTAAGAAGGTATATTTGCTAGCAAAGAAAGAAAAAATATGACGGCTTATTTTGAGAAAGCCTATATATTCTTTGATTTTTCTTTGTTTCGAATCTGTATATGAATATCATGATTTTCAAAAAACATATTTTGATAAGTGGAAAGGAATAGTTTATAGAATGCCTAACATATGACATTCATTTTTAGGGTATAATTTTTAAAGTCTTTAAATAAATGATAATGTTCATTTTAAACAATATTTTACTAAATGTCCATAAAAAATTATGGTTGTTATTCTTCTTGCTTTCTTCAAATCCCAGTTGAAACTGTGATTATGAGGTTATTAATTATGAATCTGTATATAAGTCTCTTTCTTTGGTCTCTCTTTTCTACATTTTTTGTTTCTTTTCCCACAAGATTAAATTATACTACCAGAAACGTATTTTCTTGTCTTTTTTCTTTAATGTATTTTAATCTCTCTTAAAACAGTGGGTACTGTAAGGTTTATTTCTGTGGGAGCATTTATCAGATATATATATATATATATTTTTTCGACATGGAGTTTTGCTCTGTCACTCAGTCTGGAGTGCAGTGGCACGATCTCGACTCACTGCAACCTCTGACTCCTGGGTTGAAGCAATTCTCCTGCCTCAGCCTCCCAAATAGCTGGAATGACAGGCCTATGCCACTATGCCTGGCTAATTTTTGTATTTTTAGTAGAGAAAGGGTTTTGCCATGTTGGTCAGGCTGGTCTCGAACTCCTGACCTCAGGTGATCAACCCGCCTCAGCCTCCCAAAGTGCTGAGATTGCAGGCATAAGCCACTGCACCCGGCTCAGAATTTTTTTTTTTCTTTAAGATTTACCAAGGCTTCACTGAAAATCTCAGTAGACAGTCATAGATTTTTAATTCTTATTTCAAATGTGGAAAGTGATTCTAGACTCCCAGGCAAGGTTCTACTTGACCTTTCGTAGCTGATACGTTTGTCCACAGGCTCATTGCGTCCATTGTGGCTGAGGTGCAGAATTTACTTAGCATTAGGCTTATTTGTATTTCATGGCTATTGTCCAGCACTTGAGAATTCACTTTCCCTTTCAGGTGACAGAGCTGGGTCTTTGTCATTTGGTTAATGTTATCATATAATGTAATAACATATCTGTTACCTTCAAAGTTAGTGACTGTTGTTCCCTTTAATCCAAATTAGCTAGCACATCTCAAGAACCATTTGAACTATGTCACAATACAAAGAAGGGAACCGTGTCCCTCCCAGCTGTCTTTAAGGCAGAAGCCTTGGACTTCCTTATATGACTTTCACCAAACCCTTGGCCCCTTATTCTTTTCCTGTTTATACCCCTGTTTTGATTCATTGACTGTTTCATGAACGCTCATCTCTCAAGCTTGAATATTTCCCTTAAGCTGGTCTTAGCCACCAGCAGTCTGTGGAGTGTTGTTTTATGCAGTTGACCCTTGAACAATGCAGGGATTAGAGGTACCGACGCCCCAGCTCAGTCCTGCATATAACTTTTCACTCCCTAAAAACTTGACTACGAATGGCTGAATGTTGACAGAAAAGCCTTATCAGTAACATAAGTTTATTAACACATATCATCTCCACGTATATTTCATGCATTTATGACATACCTATTTTTTTATTAAAATTTTCAGGATTTCTAGGCTCTGCAGTTTGTCTGCAAGTTTTTTCACATTGTTGAAAATCTCCAAAATTTTTTCCAATATAATTACTGAAAAAATTGGCAGATAGGACCAGTGCAATTCAAACCTCTGTTGTTCAAATGTCAACTGTACTTGTCTTTGACTTCACATTCCTCTGACTTGTTCCCTGTAGCAAAATGACTGGATCCAGCCTTGGGCACCCATGTCTGTGGGTTCTGCCCGGAAGCTCTCACTTTAGGCTGTCTCGGTGTCCTTGAGGTTAGAGTTTGGATACGCATTCCAGTTAATATGATGGCTAACTAGACAGTTTTTGGATTTGATACTTCTCAATATAAGCATCATGGATGTATCTAAACCATTAATTATTCTGAGACACACCTAGATGAAATATTCTTAAATATAGGTAAATAGAGATTTTATTATCACTGTATCTAAAACAGAGTAGCATGGTCTTTTCTAACAGGAAGGCATTTCTCTCACAATCTTAATCTCATATTTCTTGATATAACGGTGCTACTGTTTTGATGAAGATAGATGTTATTGAATTGACTGTCACCAGTCACTTAGTATGTGCTCAGATGTTTGCGTGAGTTATAACCCTATGAAGGAGGTACTGCTATTGGGCCCATCTTTTGTTTATGAGGACAGTGAGGCTTATAGGGTTAAGTGACTTCCTTTTTTTAAAATTATTTTTTCTAATTTTTGGGTACATAGTAGGTGTATATAGGTATGAGGGACATGAGATATTTTGATACAGGCATGCAATGTGAAATAAGCACATCATGGAGAATGGGGTATCCATCCCTGCAAGCTTTTATCCTTTGAGTTACAAATACTCCAATTACATTCTTTATTTTAAAATGTACAGGTAAGTTATTATTGACTATAGTCACCCTATTGTGGTATCAAACAGTAGTTCTTATTCACTTGTTCATTTTTTTGGTGCCCATTAACCATCCCCGCCTCCTCCCAGCCCCATACTACCCTTCCTAACCTCTCGTAATCATTCTTTTACTCACTATGTCCATGAGTTCAATTATTTAAATTTTTAGAACCCACAAATGAATGAGAACATGCGATGTTTGTCTTTCTGTGCCTGGCTTATTTTACTCAACATAATCATCTCCAGTTCCATCCATGTTGTTGCAAAAGACAGGATCTCCTTCCTTTTCATGGCTGAATAGTGCTCCATTGTGTGTATGTACCACATTTTCTTTATCCCTTCATCTGTTGATGGATACTTAGGTTGCTTCCAAACCTCAGCTATTATTGTAAACAATGCTGCAACGAACACAGGAGTTCAGATATCTCTTCGATATACTGATTTCCTTTCTTTTAGGTATATACCCAACAGTGGGATTGCTGGATGATATAGTGGCTCAATTTTTAGTTTTTTGAGAGATCTCCAAACTGTTCTCCATAGTGGTTGTACTAATTTACATTCACTCTACAGTGTATAAAGGTTCCCTTTTCTCCACATCCTCACCGGCATTTGCTATTGCTTGTCTTTTGAATATAAGTCTTTTTTTTTTTTTTTTTTTTGAGACGGAATCTCACTCTGTCTCCCAGGCTGGAGTGCAGTGGCGTGATCTCGGCTCACTGCAACCTCCGCCTCCTGGGTTTAAGTGATTCCCCTGCCTCAGTTTCCTCCAGAGTAGCTGGGACTACAGGCGCACACCACCATGCCCTGGTAATTTTTTTGTAGTTTAGTAGAGACAGGGTTTCACCATGTTGGTCAGGCTAGTCTCAATCTCCTGACCTCGTGATCCTCGTGATCCAGCCTTCCAAAGTGCTGGAATTACAGGTGTGAGCCACCGCGCCCGGCCGAATATAAGTCATTTTAAACTGGGGTGAGATGATATTTTAGTTTTCATTTACGTTTCTCTGATGATCAGTAATTTTGAGCATCTTTTCATATGCCTGTTTGCCATTTGTATGTCTTCTTTTGAGAAATGTCTATTCAAATCTTTTGGCCATTGTTTGATTGGATTATTAGAATTTTTTCCTATAGAGTTGTTTGAGCCCTTTATAAATTCTGGTTATTCATCCCTTCTCAGAGTGATAGTTTGCAAATATTTTCTCCCATTCCATGGGTTGTCGCTTCACTTTGTTGATTGTATCCTTCACTGGGCAGAAGCTTTTTAACTTGATGTGATTCCATTTGTCCATGTTTACTCTGGTTGCCTATGCTTACGAGGTATTGCTCAAGACATTTAAGTGACTTTCTTAAGGAAAATAGCCTATATTTGAGCATCTGGTGACTCAGAACCCCAGTGCCCCACTGAGTTACTGTAGATCTGGAACTATATTTATGCTGAAGGGATGGGAGCACTGAATCCTTTGTATGACCTAACCTGTGCCTGAATGTCTTGTCTTCATTTGAGACTTCACTGTGGAGATTGGTTTTCTGAGTCACAGAAAGGGTACATTTTGGTGGGTTTAAGCTTACGCCTAATAGTTCTATCAAAACATATTTTTCATCCTTATGTTATCACTTTGAGCTGCTCAAATTTGTAGTTGACTTTCTGAGTTCAAAGCAACTTTCATTTATGTCCTTAGGAGAGAAAGCAAGTAATTAATTTCACTTTGGTTTAGAAATACAGCAGTATGAAATCTATCTTCTGATAAATGCAAATTATGAATGTGGGAAACAATACCTTCTCTGCAGCGAAGGCACCCCTTAGGCTGTTAATTCATGTGAAATAGGTAATCAATTATGTAGGTCAGAATACTGGCAGTATATTAAACCAAGGTTCATTAGATAACTGCTTTCTGGGTCATAGGCCAATTCTCTTTCAGTGGAATGTACTTGGATAGAAAGAAATTATTTTAGGTGACATATGTGGGGACAAGGATAATTATTATAAGGCATTTGCTTTTAGTTTGCTTCCTATTTTTCCTTCTTGGTTAAAAATGGTATCAGTACTAGTCTATGGAATTAACCAAAAAGCAGCATCTCTTTGTTTCTATCAAAACTTTAAAGTTATTTTGATGATAGTGAAAATTGTTTACATCTGTCACCTGGATAACCTCCATTCATTCCATATAAATGACTTTGCCTTTAAAAAAAAAGCTCCCCCCAACCATGAAAAAAAAAAAAAAAAGAAATTTAGAGCCTATCTATCCCTTAATCAGTAAGTGGTTAGGAAGAACTGCTATATAAATGGTTATGTTCATGAAGTTTTTTTTTTTTTTTTTTGAGACGGAGTCTCGCTCTGCCACCCAGGCTGGAGTGCAGTGGCCGGATCTCAGCTCACTGCAAGCTCCGCCTCCCGGGCCTCAGCCTCCCGAGTAGCTGGGAGTACAGGCGCCCGCCACGTCGCCCGGCTAGTTTTTTTTTGTATTTTTTAGTAGAGACGGGGTTTCACTGTGTTAGCCAGGATGGTCTCGATCTCCTGACCTCGTGATCCACCCGCCTCGGCCTCCCAAAGTGCTGGGATTACAGGCTTGAGCCACCGCGCCCGGCATTCATGAAGTTTTATGTAAAGGGTGACATATTACGTATCTAAACGATTTAGATAAAAAAAGGAAAGTGAAGATAGAAGTAAGAGCAAGAAAATCTCATCTAGGCTTGGGCAGGAATGGGAATTTAAGTAGGTACAGCAGGCTATGAAAGGAGGGGTCTTTTGCTCAGGCACTTGCTGTGGGATTTGGGATTCCTGGTGGGTCTGTCTGTGATCTTGTGAACTGGGCAGTTTTCAGCAAACAAACCTATACCACTCCCTTCTTAGTCTTCTGTGAAATCATACAAGACAAATAATTACTAATTAATTAATTCAATTGATGATAGTCTCTGTGTTTAGGGTCCTCAGAATTACCCCTCAGTTTGGTGATTTGCTGGAGGTACTCACAGGACTGGGCATGTAGTTGTACTCAAGGCTGTACTTGATGAGAGCCGAAGGTACAAAGCACAATCCACAAAAGGAAGGGGTGCACTGGGTGAAATCCAGGAGAGACCTGGCACAGCCTTCCGAGGACACCGTCATTCCTCCAGCAGTGACTTCTGACAATGTTTGTCTAGTGTTACCTACCAGGGAAGCATGTTAGAGACTTAATTCCCAGTTTTCTTGTTTGTGGTTGGTCATGTACACACCCTTCGCGTGGTATGTTCTAAACTTCCAGACTCCCAGAAGGAATGCAGGTGTTCAGCATGAACCCATATTGTTTGCACAAACAGTCTAGGCACAGTGGCCTGGTCTTCAGTTAACTGTTGACTGGGAACACCCCCAGAGCCAAAGTCCTTGATGCCAGCCAAGGGCTGACCTTGCAAGCAAGGAGCCCTCTGTCCGGTCTGCTGTGTTAACCCTTTTTCTGCCCAGAGCCAGGCACTGTGCCGTGTAGAGAATGAGACAGATCATGGGGTTTATAGTCTAGCTGAAGAGGCTGAAGTTTAATAAATTCCTGCTAATAAGTAGGAGATTTCAGCTTGTGATGAATGTCTGGAAGTGGAAGAGGAGGAGGGTACAATGAGAGTATAGTACAGTGAGGGGAGAGTGTGTGGCTAGTGAAGGTGACTCTGGTGAAACTGCCTTTAAATTGACTAAATGTCTCACTGAGCCCTAAGAGAGGAGGGGATTGAGGGCAGGTAGCAGCGAAGACCGTGGATGAGGAGAGGAAAGGAAGGGCTTGGCAAGCTGGAGGAATGAAATGGGAGAAGCATGGGGCTAAGTGGCACCATTGCTACTGACCGCTCCCTTTCCATCCTCCAATTAGACTTATTTTCAGCACTAGTCTTGTGACTCCAGGGGGCTTCTGCTGCAAAGATTTCTTACCTCCTCTTTATCAAAGCCTGAGACTAGGCTGGGCGTGGCTTGTGCCTGTAATCTCAGCACTTTGGGAGGCCAAGGCAGGCGGATCACGAGGTCAGGAGATTGAGACCATCCTGTGAATGGTGAAACCCCGTCTCTACTAAAAATACAAAAAATTAGCTGGGCGTGGTGACGGGCACCTGTAGTCCCAGCTACTTGGGAGGCTGAGGCAGGAG
>NW_012114488.1:11020532-11070356 GCF_000951035.1 Colobus angolensis palliatus
AAAAATACAAAAAAACTAGCCGGGCGAGGTGGCGGGCGCCTGTAGTCCCAGCTACTTGGGAGACTGAGGCAGGAGAACGGCGTGAACCCGGGAGGCGGAGCTTACAGTGGGCTGAGATCGGCCACTGCACTCCAGCCTGGGCAACAGAACCAGATTTCGTCTCAAAATTAGCTGGGCGTGGTGACGGGCACCTGTAGTCCCAGCTACTTGGGAGGCTGAGGCAGGAGAATGGCGTGAACCCGGGAGGCGGAGCTTACAGTGGGCTGAGATCGCGCCACTGCACTCCAGGCTGGGCGACAGAGCATGACTCTCAAAAAAAAAATAAAATAAAATAAAGCCTGAGATTAGCAATCAGATTTTTCAGTTTATAATTTGAGGTAAAATGTGTAAAATATAATTCCAAATTGGTGGTAGCCCTGACTAATAACACTCCTGTTAAAGTGTAATGAGCTCAGACAGGAGGAGGTGTGAAGAAACACAACGCGGTTTGGCCTTAAGAGCTGACATCCTGGGCTTGTATCTTCATTCCAACCCTAATTATTGCTTCTGTGGCCAATAGAGAACTACCGCGATTATTTAACTTCTCTGTACTTCATTTTCCTGTTTTATATTTTGGGGTTTATCATTCATTTATTAAGTAAATATTTTGAACATTTTCTGTGTGCCACATGCTTAGTTCTATGAGGCTTAACTGGGCTAGTATGTGTAACGTGTATAACATAGTATCTTATATGCAGAGAACATTGAAAGTAGGCCAACTATTATTAACAAATGCTATTAACTGTTTTATCTTTTTGGTGGGGAAGGAGGTGAAACAATTGTAGTATAGATGCATGAGCGGTAAATACAGAGAAGGAGGTGTATCAAGTTGAATTTTGGGATTCTGAAAGCAAACTTACCTGATTTTAAAGTTATACATCTGCTGATCTTCATTTGCTTTTGGACAAATAAAGGAAGGTTTAAATAGATGCATATGCATTCAACCTAGAATAATTGTGTGCAGTTTGGGAGAACACACACACAAGTTAACGAGAACATTGCTGTTGAGCAGTGTGGTGGTACAACACTGCTTAGTATGACACAAGATACGTTTTGTTTTAACTTGACAGATTTTGTTATTAAGTTGCTAAAATTATTTATACAGAAATATAAAGAAAATTTACTATTTCTGGTACATGCTTTGGAATTGTCTTTTGAAACTAGTAAGATTTTTTAATGTAAATGTGTATGTACACTTATCTCTTGGTGCTTGGAAAATACAAAACCATCTCACGCTGAGAGTTACTGGATTTTCCTTTCATTGAACATTTCAATTGCGGGAGGATGCACTGTCTACTCATGTAGCCCATTACAGTTACAGAAGCCTTGTTTCCTAAACATTCTGCCTGAAGTTGAATTGTTATCTGACTTCCTCAATTATTAATTCTAGTTTTGCCCCCTGGGTTTATGGATGGAAGAAAACAAAACAAGAAATGGATAAACCAAAAAATATCTTAACCTGTGTTACTTAAATAACGTTCAGATTAAACAGCAATGCCCATCAAGAATCTTGTGTTCTTGAAACTAAACATTTGTACTCATTCACCCACTCCTCATATGGCATCCATTTCAGTCCCCTCACAGTTCAAGCTGTTCATTGATAACTGGACTATTATAGTTCAGTAATTAACAGCATGGGATGGTGGTGTTTTCCCCCAAATTTATCTTACAGTTGGATTGACACTGTAAGAAACTGAAAATGATTTTACTTATTGTTTGTATCTGGACTAAACACAGAAGAAATTACAAAATTGAGAGAATTTTTACAATAAATAAAAGATTATTGGCTACATATACCTTAGATTTTTTTTTTTAAGGTTTTCCCTAACCTAGCTGAGGTTAGTTACTGTGAGATAATGGAAATTTAATATATTTTCCCTTCTGTGATTGAGGAAGGACAGAGGGCTTGAGATAAGATACTTAATGTGGCAGGAAATAATTCTTTTAAGGTCAGGAAGACCTGTTTTAGGGCATGTAAAAGCACTATGGTATGGAATTGTAGGAACCAAAACTCAGGTGTCATGGGGAGAGGCATAATGGGAGAGGAGGAATGATATACTGGATACTTGCCATATGCTTTTGACTGTTTTTAAAATTAATACAGACACAAAATTGGGATGTTTCTCCACAATTAAAATGGTAGAATTAATACTGAAAAATGCTTTTGCCTAATTCTTACAAGAGATCCTTTAGTACCTATGATTACTGATTTAGCATTATTTCTTAGAATGAGTAAAGCAGTAATTCTTTAGCCTCTGATTTGAAAGTGGCTTTTAAAATAAATAATTTTTATGGATATTAAGGTGATAAGACTTCAGAAATAAAGACTTTAGCTTATTATTAGTATAATATATTGTTATAAAGACACATTTAAAGATATATCAGAAATGAACCTAATTTGCATTCAGTTGGTGACATAGCCACAGAGAGATGAATATTTCAGGTGACTTTAAAACATAATATTGTGGGCAGGTACGGTGGCTCACGTCTGTAATCCCAGCACTTTGGGAGGCTGAGGCAGGCAGATCATGAGGTCAGAAGATCGAGACCATCCTGGGTAAGACGGTGAAACCCCATCTCTACTAAAAATACAAAAAATTAGCCGGGCTTGGTGACAGGCGCCTGTAGTCCCAGCTACTCCGGAGGCTGAGGCAAGAGAATGGCATGAACCTGAGAGGCGGAGCTTGCAGTGAGCTGAGA
Source organism: Colobus angolensis palliatus (assembly GCF_000951035.1). Taxonomy (NCBI): domain Eukaryota; kingdom Metazoa; phylum Chordata; class Mammalia; order Primates; family Cercopithecidae; genus Colobus; species Colobus angolensis. The sequence goes on from NW_012114488.1 coordinate 11,023,272, forward strand.
TCCGGCCACTGCACTCCAGCCTGGGTGACACAGCGAGACTCTGTCTCAAGCAAAAACAGAAAAAACCATAATAACATGTGTATTTGTACTGGTATATATCTCAAAGGATAAAGAAACCCACCTTATATGTTTGTTGTGTGATAGAACAATGAATGATTATGTAATCTAGTTCCATTTTCCTGAAATTGGAATACTTCTATTCACCGAAAGGAACTAGAGATCCTGAGAAAAAAATGTATGAATCTATAGCTGGGGCAGAAAATGAACAAGAGGAACCTAAGATATCTCATACTAGCAGAGGATGAAAGCTGTTGAGATCTACTAGGTTCTTGTCAGAATGACTGAACCTGCTTGAAGAGGCTCCTCCACCTGGCTGCAAGATGGGACAATTTGAGCACTAGTTAAGGATAATAGTTACAATGTAAGGAACAGATCAGATTTATTCAAATATGTGGTTTCATAGTAATCCTATTATTTTTTAGTTGTTTACCCATGGGAGAACATTGCTGTATCCACTCATTATTTTCAAAACTGGTGAACAGAGGGGAACAAATTAAGCATTTATCTTGTTTGATCTAAATGAATTGTCCCACTGGACAACCACATAGTAGATGAAGCTAAGTTTCTCTTCATATTATTTCAGCTAATAAATGAAAAAGGCATGATAGAATGAGGAGCATCACCATTGTCAAGCCCTACTGAATTAATCACTCAGGAGCCTCTAATGCTGCTGACATCACAAAAAACTTCCGACAGAAGTGTGCAGTAACACTGGCCAAATTGCCTGTACCCCCAAATGGAACCTACATCTCTTCAGGCCTTGAGGTCTAATGTCAATTTTCAAGAAATGCAGAGAGCGGAGGAACATGCTAAGCCCCACAGGGATAAAGTCAGAGAAATCCAGATTGAAGTAAACCATAGGACTAAAAACCTATTTTATTCAGAAATAAGTTATAATGGGGGAAAATAAGAGATGGAGGGGAATATTATTGGACCAAAGAGACCTAAATATAATTTTAAGAATGAAATACCAAACTACTGCAACATGTTGAATTTACTTGATTTACTTGTGTCCTAGTTCAGACTAACAAGCTATGAAAAAAAAAAAAGAGAGATTTAAAGCTTGGATATTTCTGATGGAATTAAAAATAATAATGTCTCTTTAGGTGTGATAGTAGCATTTATGGTTAGAATAGTTTTATCTTTTGGAGATACATATTGAAATGTATTAATATATCAAAATAATTTCTTGGATTTGCTTTGAAATTATATGAGAGGAGAGTAGGTGGTAGAGATGGAAAATGTTGGCTATGAATTGGGAATTGTTGAAGCTGGCTGTTGAGTACATAGGGCCATTACATTTTTTGTGTGGTTTGATAAAAGTTTTAAATGTATATTTATACATATGTGTACATAGCAAAATCTTCATCTGAAAAAGAGTTGAATTTGTGGCTTGTAGAAAGCAAAAACCAAAAGGGTAGCATAATAATGTGTTACATTATTAGAAGCTTATAAGATTTCTGTGAAGACAGGAGAAAAGTAGCCTCAATGCTACTATATTTAACAACAAAGATACAAAAATGTATCATTGTTGACATTGTTTTTTTACTGATATTTTGCATTACTATGCATGGAAACTCAAAGATGCCAATCCTTTTCATCACTGCTCTGTGTCTCAATGTCAAAATGTTGAAGTAGAGATATTGATGTGATGTTTATCTATTTCTTTAAAAGAATTACTCAGCAAGAAAATGAAGTTAATTATTATCTACCCCTCAGATTGCTGGCTGTTAGCCACAGAAGCAATTATCTGTACTAAAATATTCATCAGTCTTTATTATGCCTTTTGTTACGTATCTTCAGGTCAGTGTTAAATCTGACCGATACATGTACCACTCTGCTTTTCAGTGTGGTTTTGTTTAGATTGTAATTCTTCATGACATTTTTCATGGGCACTTGCAAAATGCATTGTGAAAATTAATGAAATTCATCAGCTCTTTCTAACTTACCCTAGATAGATCATTCAGTCTATCAATAACCATGTGCTTCTCTTCTATCATTTATTACTTTTAACCAGCCCATCCTCATTAGTACTCCTGCCAGCTGTTGAAAAATGAAATGAAGATGAAAGTCAGTTTAATTAGTTTTATCTGTTTGCACTCTGGCAAAATGTTACGTAGATGAAAGGAGGTAGTTTATTAGTGTGAATGATATATTTTAAAATATACTCGCTCAAATATACACAATTTCTTTGGAATAGTTATCTGTATTAGTCTGTCTGTACGATTTACTGGTATCAGATTTTAAATCATTGGCTACTCCAAGCTTATGTATTTTCTGTTCTTACCCTAAATTTAGCTGTTTCTTCATGGAGTCTTGGTTCCTTTTGTTGTAGACTGGTACTAGCAACCAAGCTCTAGGTGCTATATATATGCAATTATACCAGGATATTGTTGCTTCTAGGCTCTCTCCGCTAACATAGCAAAGTGAGACTTGTAGTGTATTTACGAGATATACGTATCTACCAGTATTCCTATATGTAACCGTTCTTATTTGTATTGTCATACATGAGTTCACTGATACCTCCAACTCTAATTCATTACCACATGGATCATTCTGAACTCTTCCTTTTGTTTATCTGTAACATCCCATGCTACCATTGAGAAATCTTGTTCCCACCATCTGCCACTCATTTGTTTAACTGACCAGTGTTAAACTGTACCCTCTTGGGACAACAACTTTACCAACTAGAGTGTGGTGCTTATGTACCGTTTATTTTGCATTTTATTCTCACAGATCCCACTTGTTTTCACAGTTATATAGGTTAGCACCTTATCCTCTGCCACCGGCTTCAGGGAGGTTGTTTTATATGTGTGTAACATATTTAGATTCTTTTGTTGCATTATGCTTTCCATCCTGAGACCCCCTGACCTTGTAAGTGAGTTTTTAAAAATTTGCATACATGGTTGTTTATTCTTTGGGCTATAAAGTTCTGCAGATTTTTGGCAAATGCATAGTGTCATGTATTCATCATTATAGTGTCTTACAGAATAGTTTCATCATCCTAAAAGATCCCCTGTACTTTACCCATTCATAATTTGCCCTTTCCCATTGAACTCCTGGTAGTCACTGATCTTTTTACTACCTCTACAGCTTATGCCTTTTCTCCAATGTTGTATAGTTGGAATTGTATAATGTGTATCCTTTTTACACTGACTTTTCTTCTCATAGCAATATGCATTTAAGACTCATCCATGTTACTTCATGGCTTGTTAGCCCGTTTCTTTTTAGTGTGAAATATCTAGTCGTATGAATGTATCACAGTTTGTTTATCCAATTTGCGTATTGAAGAATGTCTTGATTGCTTCCAGATTTGGGTAATTATGAGTAAAGCTGCCAAAAACACTCACATGCGGGTTTTTGTTTGGACATCAGTCTTCATATCGATTGGGTAAATGCTTACTAGTGTGATTTTTGGGTCACACAGAAAGACTGTATTTAGCTTTGTAAGAAACTGCAAAACAGTCTTTCAAAGTCACTGTAGCATTTTGCATCCTTATCAGGATTAAATGATAATTTTTGTTGCTTTGCATCCATGCCAACAATTGGTACTGTCAGTTTTTTTTTTTTTAATTTTAGCCATTCCAATAGATGTGTAATATAGTCTCATTTTTGTTTTAACTTCAATTCATGATTAACAGATGAGCATCTTTTAAAATGTTTATTGCCATATCTATATCTTCTTTACTGAAGTGGCCTTTGGCCCATTTTTCAGTTGAGTTGATTGTTTTCTTATTGTTGAGTTTTAAGAGTGTTTTTCTTTTGTTGTTTATTTTGGATGCACATATTTTATCTGACATGTAATTTGACAAATGTGACTCGTGTGGTAATGCACTAAGGTGAAATGAGATGAGAAGGAGGAATTAGTTATTACTATGTTTTTCAGCCTCAGTTTCTGGGAAAATGTAGAGTAATAGTAACACAAAAAGGAAAACCAAGAGTTAAAATCTCTTTGGGAAGAAGTGAGAAGGGGAAAACTCATGTAGTTTTGACTTAAGATGGAGCTTGAGGTGATGGGAAAAGAGCTAGACTGGAGATTAAAAATATGTTAAGATTCCTGATTTAGATTTTGGTGTCATCATTATGGATTGTTGAAGAGAAAGCAGAATTCAAGAGCAATTAGAAAGTTAGGATAAAAATTCTATAGCCTTGTGTCATGGGAGTGGCAGAAAGAAATTTTAAGAAGGAGTCAATACTGAATATGGAGGACCTAGGGAGAGCATGAAATTTGCATTATCTATCTTCTCAAAGGTCAAGTATGCTATTAGCTTACTGTAGTAACCTGCACCTTTTATTTCTAGGGACTGTAATTTACTGTGTCAGGAGAGTACTTACTTTATTGAATCAATTGTATTTAGCATTTTATAGAATTTCTCACACTGAATTTTATACCACTGGGGCCCTTTTGCAGGTGAATATAGCCAGGGGTCTTATTTTCATTTGTCTTATACAACTCTCTGTGTGCGTGTGTGTGTATGTGTGTATGTGTGTGTGTGTTTGTGTTTAAATTGACTATTTAACTACCAATTTCATTGAAATAAGTCATTTTCCTTTTCAGTTATACCATTCTGTTGCAGAATCCCAACAGTTGTGACTTTAGTTCCCAGCAGAATTAATTAACACATATGAATTCTCTGTTTTGTCTGTTTGGGAAAACATACAGCCTACTCCCTGGAGTCATAAAGACATGCTTCCTTTCCTTCTTTTCTTTCTCAGAGTGCAGTTTTTCATTGCCTTTTTTTAAAACCTAACCATCCCTAAAAAGGGTAGTTTATTCAAATAATTCACAGAAAAGATACAGTAGTAAAAATAATTCCCGTCACTGAAGGATAATTATTCAAAGCCTGTTTGTGTTTGGTGTTGTTTAATGAAATGGCATACCAACCCAAAGCACCAGATTGAAAATATATACTTTATATGTGAGATGTGAAAACATGTGAAAATACTTTGTTTGAAAATCTTATGTATCATGTATATGTAATATACATTATTACATATACATTACATAATACATATACATTACATATGTATATGTAAATCTTATGTTTATCATTAGACTATGAAAACTATTTCAGTGAAACTGACTACATACACAGAATATTAATGAATAAATGTCAAGATTATTCTGAACTGAACATTAGTTATACCATTGGGTTTAATGCCTTTGAGAAAAAGGAAGGATTTGTGTTGTAAGGCAATAAAAGATAAAAATTTATTCATTTATGTATTAAATCATTTTTTAGCACCTATAATGTTTCAGTGCTAGATTTTCCTGTTTACTACTCTTGCTAGAGTTTCACTTGCTTTGACCACTAAATCTATGGTAACTATATACCGAAAAAATAAGTACTCTGTAAGCCTTAATGTACAGCATTGGCTCTTGGCATTGGTTCATATGTAACTCTGAAATTTACTGTTAGAAACAGCTGTGTAACATGATGTAATAGCTGTAGTTTAAAATTGCTAAACTAACTACATTCTTTTTTATTGTGGTCATACACACACACACACACACACACACATATATGAAAAATGGTGTTTTAACCATTTTAAATGCTGTTTTAAGCATATAATTTAGTGGCATTACGTATATTCCCCATGTTGGGCAGTATTCACCTGTCTAGTTCCAAAAGGTTGCTGTCACTCCCAGTAGAAACTCTTTGCCCATTAAGCAATAACTTCCCCTTCCTGCTCTTTCTAGCCCTCTCTCCATTAGAAGAGAGGTTGCTGGGTCTTAGCGTAATGTGTTGTGATACTATACCTTTCATTTATATGAAGAAGTTGTATAGGTGAATTTTATTCTTTTCAATTCTTTTACAGGTTTGACAGATGAAAAAGTGAAGGCATATCTTTCTCTTCACCCCCAGGTATTAGATGAATTTGTATCTGAAAGTGTTAGTGCAGAGACAGTAGAGAAATGGCTGAAGAGGAAGAACAACAAATCAGAAGGTAAGATCTCATTTTAAACCAACTTTTTCTATCTTACCGCAAAAGACCAAGCATTTAATATATTCTAGAGAGCGAAATATAACATAGACAAAAATTACCATTTTAATTCTGTCAGAGTTACTCCATTTAAAAAGATAAAATAAGTTAGAGAACAAATAAATGCAAAAGAAAGATCCTTGACTAATTAAAAATGAAAACTTGGCAAATTTTGAGAATTCAGTTGATTAAAATACAACCATATTGAAAAATGCAGAAGTCAATATTATACTTGATTTTATTTAAGGATTACTTTTAGTGATGAGATAAACATTATTCATAGTTTATATTTCAAAGATATACTTATTATATTTTATAAAGAGAAGTGTTTTACAAAAAGAAATCCTTTACAAAAAGAAGCCAATATAAAAACAATTTTTATATTAGGAAAGCACTGTAGACTTGGCATTTCATTCATACTCAGACTCTAGATTTGCCATCAGTAAACTTTCAGTAAAAGAACAGGGATATCTTTTTGATCTAAACTCTCATGAAATGAGAAAAGGAGTGGAGAACCACTGTTTTAACTTTTGAGATCCTGGCGTTTTAAGCACATCGTGGTTTAAATTTTCTGCAAAGTAGCTTTCTTACAGTAGGAGTCTCTTTGCATGTTGTTCTCTTAGTCTCTGAAACACATGTATTTTTAGGGCAGAGACTGCTTAAGAAGCAGTTATATTCACGAATAAACAACTAGGGATGTGAAGCAAAATAAATTTTTCCTCAAATTGAATGTATATTAATATATTGGATTGTTTGATTTGAATATTGTGGTATAATTTTTATTTTGTTTCAAATGGATTTATATTTGGCTAAACTTATTTCTGTGAATATTGTTTTTATTGTGACAATTTTATATGTGTTTTTGACTGTATAACTTTTTTTAAAATTTAAGTTCTGGGATACATGTACAGAATGTGCGGGTTTGTTGTATAACTTTTATATTAAAAACACAAAAATACTATTTTGGGGGAAATTTTATTAATGTAAAACGGTGTTATCTTATAGTTCTAAAATGTCTAATAACAATGAATAAAAATGTATCATTGTTATTAAAATGTTATGGTGTTAGAAGTAAAGGTAATTTTCCTCACTAGTTTTTAAAGTTTCTGAAATTTCGTTATTCATTTTTTATAGTGGTAACTTTTTTTTAATAAGGGCTTTTGTGCTGAAATATGAAGTAGTTTTTAAAGTATGTTTAAAGTATGTGTATGCAAATGTGTTTGTATGTGTATGCCTGTAAGTGTGGATTGTGAGGGAGGGGAGAAGAGAAATAATAAGTCAGAAACAGGCATTGCCTTCTCAATCTTGACATTTAATAACATTAAAAAAAGCTTGACAAAGCATAATTTAGTTTTTATAAACCTCAAACATTTGAAAACAGTTGAAATGTTAGACACTTTGAAAAATGTGGCTCAGCTTTGCTTAAGCAGTTGATATATAAAGATGCAAATTTCAACTTGCTATATAATGGAGGATAATAGTATAGTGTAAGAATATATGGTCTTTGTGGGATATGAAATTGAATACAGGTCTTAGAAAATGAAAAATTCTACCTATAGTAGTGCTGCCATGAAAACTAACTCCTGAATTTTTATAAACATGTCAGTGTGTCATTTCCCACCTCCCAAATCTTTGTTTCCTATATTTATCAAATAATACTTTATTGAACACATGTGCAGAAGAGCTAAATAATTATTAAGACCAGCAGTGTATAACTGAAACCCTACTCAGTTATTGTCCTCCTCACTTAACTTTTTTTTCTTATAAGGAGATGTTTTTTATTTGACCTTGCAGAGGGCTCAGGATGGTGGAAAGAGGCTGAGTGAGATGTGACTTGGAGTTTACCATCTAGTTGTGGGAATAGACACAGAACCACCTAGTAGAGTGCATCAGCAGTAAACAGGGATACAAGCAGTGGAAGTATATACAAAGAAACTTTACATTCTACTGTGCAGCCTAGTAAAATCCCTGTCAGCCTGTCTTCTGAGGGTGTTCATCAAAAGAATGTATCTCATCATATACCGCTTCATGTTCAGTGAAATTCTGTAGGATGGCCCTTGAGGCCTACGTAAAAGCCAGCCTTCCTCCCTTCTTTCCTTTCTTCCTGTTTCTTTAAAAAATGTCCTGTTCTCTGGGCGCTGTGGCTTATGACTATAATCCCAGCACTTTGGGAGGCCGAGGTGGGCAGATCCCTTGAGGTCAGGAGTTTGAGACCAGCCTGGCCAACATGGTAAAACGCCGTCTGTACTAAAAAATACAAAAATTAGCTAAGCGTGGTGGCGCATGCCTGTAATCCCAGCTACTTGGGAGACTAAGGCACAATAATCACTTGAACCTGGGAGCTGGAGGTTGCAGTGAGCAGAGATCACACCACTGCACTCCAGCCTGGGCAGCAGAGCGAGACTCTTTATCTCAGACAAACAAACACAAAACCAAACCAAAACAAAAAGAAAGTCCCGTTCTCAAATATGCCTTATTCTCCTTCCATGTTGCTTCACTGAAAACTTTTTGAGGAAGAAAATTTTTGTGGAGAGGATTTTCAGGAAGTGTTTTTATTCCCATGAGTGGAACCAGAAACAGAAACTGTGACAGATAGAAGATACTGGAGGCTAGCTTGTTGAAAATGAGACAGGCCTATCTAAATTATTTCATTTTTTGTCATTTAAAAAAAGAAAATGAAGTAAAACCGTATAACACACTGTACCCCATAAATATGTATAATTATTGTAAGTCAAAACTAATAATAAAAGGAAAAAACAACTGTAAGCGGTGTGAACACTGACCATGTTTAATTTGAGTATCATAGCAGAATTTTTATTTTGTTTCAAATGGATTTATATTTGACTAAACTTGCAAAGGGAAGCTAAAGGATCACCAAGGGTCCAGCGTCTGAATCTCGATAGAATCATGAGACACTTACTGTGAGATCAAATTGAAGGCATGAACTACGTGTATCATCGTAATTTTTGTATTCCTCACATTTTTGAATGAATGAATAAATTAGAGAGGGTTAAATACTAAACCTCCAAGTGAAGCACCCTGAGGGTCGCTACATTTGATTCTCATACTACAGGGACACAGAGCTATTTTTATGCTTCTCTCCCTCATATTCATTTAATAGCCTCTTGAGGGAAGATACTATATAATAGATTGATTGATTGATTGATTGATTGATTGATTTTTGAGCAAAGTGTTGCTCTGTCGTCCAGGCTGGAGTGCAGTGGTGCGCTCTCAGCTCACTGCAGCCTCTGCCTCAAGGTTCAAGTGATTCCCCTGCCTCAGCCTCTGGAGTAGCTGGGATTACAGGTGCACACCACCACACCCAGCTACTATTTGTATTTTTTTTTTTTTTGAGAAGGGAGTCGTGCTCTGTCACCCAGGCTGGAGTGCAGTGGGGCGATCTCGGCTCACTGCAAGCTCCACCTCCCGGGTTCACGCCATTCTCCTGCCTCAGCCTCCCGAGTAGCTGGGACTACAGGCACCCGCCACCGCGCCCGGCTAATTTTTTGTGTTTTTAGTAGAGATGGGGTTTCACTGTGTTAACCAGGATGGTCTCGATCTCCTGACCTCGCGATTTGCCCGCCTCAGCCTCCCAGAGTGCTGGGATTACAGGCGTGAGCCACCGCCCCCGGCCTGTATTTTTTTTATTAGAGACAGGGTTTCAACATGTTGGCCAGGTTGGTCTCCAACTCCTGACCTCAAGTGATCCCCCCCACCTCAGCCTCCCAGAGTGCTGGGATTACCAGCCATGCTGCACTGCTTCTGGCCAGTATGTATTTTAATTCCCACAGGTCCGTTGTGTTTTCATTCATTCAGCAAACTGTGTGTCAAGTTCTGTTTAGGTGCTGGGATTATTAAATTGTTAAAGCATTCTCAGTCTACAAATAGAAGGAAGGAGTTGTAATTTACTGCTTTCTTCTAGTTAGTCTGGCAGTGGGTTTAAGCAAAGTCCAAACTTGTAGTTTCCCTGTCAGGGAAGAGTCTGACAGTGAAAGGGGAGATTACAGCGAGTTACTGTCTATTTTGTTTCAACAGATAGGGAGAAGGAGGTTTTGGGAAATGTGTAACATGACAAGTCCTCAAAGATTTAAATTTCGGAGTCTTTTTTTCCTAACTCTTCAGTTTAATTATATTGCTTTCATAGCATTTTCATTTCAGATACATAAAATTCTATCTACAGTTGAGAGGAAAATTGCATTTTAAAAGTTGATCTCTGAACCTAAATTCCAAACCACCATTTTTTCAGTGATATATAGAAATTAGAGACTGCATTTATTTATTTTATAACCTGTTGTACTCATTTAGGGAATATATAAAAACTTCCTCAGAAAGCATTAAGGCGGATACATCCTCAGAATAAAATATAGCTTCGAAGCAGAGTTTTAAACAGGTTTCATCAAACAGCTATACATTCATTTTGAAAAAACTTGGGGAAAAAAATAAAATTATCTAGGCATATATTGCCTACTAAATGTTGTATTTTTAGGCAAAGTAAATTTGACAGTAAATTTTGTCCAGCTGGTACCCTTCAAGACTCAGATTACTAAATGATTTAACATTTACACATCTATATTTATACAAAGTATAAATATGTTATTAAATAAACATTAAGATACAATGAAGGTCCATTGTTTTGCATTTCTTATAAGAATATTCTAAAATGGTAAACAGTTTCCCACCACTAATGCCATTCCAGTATTTCAGTTATATATAGGAAGAATCATGAGTTACCTTGACAATCAGCAGTGTCTCCTTTTGGCCCCTAATGTAAAAAATTATGAGTTGACAGTGTTGGTGGTATTAGAAAGGGTGCATGAAGAAGTGGATGGTAGCATGACTATATTTGGCATCTTTTTGTACTAGAATAATATTTAAAATAAGTGGATTAATTTCTTAAAAACCTCAACTGTAATTATAACATTAATTTCTTAAAGGTAAGTTACTTAGTGTTCCAGAGGGTGATTAATGAACCCACAATCATTTAAGAATTGTAAGTAGAATACCACCTTTTGTGGTCAGTAATTTTTATTACTATGATTGTGTCTAAAATATTCAACAACAGACCACATCACTATCATTGTACCTATAAATTCAGATAATTAATAATGAAAATGTTTGTGCTGCCTGATACCTTAAGTTTTTTCCAACAAATAAATGAAGTTTTATTTCTTTCTCAAGTAATGTAGTTATTATATATGTTTTCCTTTCAATGATTCTAGAATTGGGATTTAATTTTCATACAAATAAAGCAGTTAGATATTTTATTCTTAGAATAAGTAGGATTTAAATTATGCCCCCTAAACCTACAATTTGATAGTCTAAAATTCAGATTAAATTGCATTTGTGTGGTTTAATATGTAACAGATGGTTTCTGTGCTAGTATATATAAGGAAGAAGGATATTAAATTAATGGGGCATAAATTACTTTGCCAAAACGTGCAGTGTTGAAAAGTTTAGTAAGTGGGATACTAATAAATAATATATTAACTATTAGTATATTTTCATGATAAGAAACAAACCACATTTTTGAAATGGTTTGCATAGAACCTAATTTTGGACACTTTTCCCTTTTTCCTTCAACTTTTTTGTCTCAGATGTTGAAACTACATTCTTACATGGAATTTTCATATATTTTATTTATATTTTTTGGTAATGGAAACCAGAAAATGTGTTGAATGCCTTGATCTGAATTATAAATAAACATGAGTCCACCATCTGGTAACTAGAAAGAAGATAAAGTTGATACAAATTTATCTATAAAGAGTTATTTGGCATATTCCATTATTTTTGTTAATTGTGTGTTCACATTATCATAAAGATGGATCTTTGGTATTTATGTATTTTAAATTTTAAAATTATGAATATATTATTATGAATACATAGTAATTATACATATTTATGAGGTACAGGTGATATTTGATACAAGCATACAATGTAATAATCAAATCTGGGTAATTGAGATATCCACTACTGCAAACATTTGTCATTTCTTTGTGTTGAGAATATCCCAAACCTACTACTCAGGTTTAATAATTGGTCCCCCTATTGTGCTACCAAATACTAGATCTTATTCCTTCTATATAACTATAATTTTGTACCTGTTAACCAACCACTCTGAACAATTTCTTCTCACTGGTGTTCCCAGCCTCTGGTAACTACCAGCTTATTCTCTTCTTTCATGAGATCCCTTTTCTAGCCTCTCACATATGAGTAAGAATGTGCAATTTTTGTATTTCTGCACTTGGCTTATTTCACTTAACGAACTCTAGTTCCATCCGTGTTGCTGCAAATGATAGGATTGTATTTTTCATGGCTGAATAATATTCATTATATATATATATATTTATATATATATATATATCTCACATTTTCTTTATCCATTCACCCATTAATGGGTGCTTAGGTTGATTACATATTTGGCTACTATGAATAGTGCTGCAATAAACATGGGAGGACAGATATATCTTTGATATGCTGATTTCCTTTCTTTGAGATACATACTCAGCAGTGCCACTGCATTTTATGGTAGTTCTGATTTTAGTTTTTTGAGGAACCTCCATACTGTTTTCCATAATGGCTGTAGTAATTTACATTCCTACCAATAGTATGCGAGCATTCTCCTTTCTTCAGTAGCATTTGTTGTTTCCTGTCTTTTTGACAATAGTCATTTTAACTGAGGTAAGATGGTATCTCACTGTGGTTTTGATTTGCATTTTCCTGATGAGTAGTGATATTGAGCCTTTTTTCATATACCTGTTGGGTATTTGTATGTTTTTCTTCTCTTGAGAAATACCTATTCAGATCTTTTGCTAATTTTTTGCTCAGTTTTTTTTTTTTTTACTATTGATCTGTTTGAGTTCCTTATATATTCAGGTTATTAATTTGTTGTCAGTTGAATAGTTAGCAGATATTTTCTCCTGTTCTGTAGGTTGTCTCTTCACTTTGTTTGCTTTGCAGAAGTTTTTAAGCTTGAGGTGATCACATGTCAATTTTTGCTTTGGTTGCCTGTGCTTTTGAGGTCTTACGCAAAAATTCTTTGTCCAGACCAATGCCCTGTTGCATTTCCCCAATGTTTTTTGTAGTAGTTTCTTAGTTTTAGGTCTTACATTTAAGTATTTAATCCATTTTGATTTATGTATAAGGTGAGAGATAGGGGTGTAGGTTATCATCTTCTGCATAAGGATATCCAGTTTTCCCAGCACAGGAAGAGACTGTCCTTTCCTCATTGAATGTTCTTGGTGCCATTGTCAAAAATGAGTTGACTAAAAAATATTATTTCTGCAATCTGTGTTCTGTTCTCTTGGTGTATATGTCTGTTTATATGCCAGTACCATGCTGTTTTGGTTACTATAGATTTATAGTGTAATTTGAGGTCAGGTAATGTGATGTCACCAGCTTTGTTCCTTTTGCTCAGAATTGCTTTGACTTTTATGGGTCTTTTGTTCTTTCTATATGCATTTTAAGATTGTTTTGTCTATTTCTGTGAACAATGTTATTTTGAGAGAGATTGCATTTAATCTGTAGATTGCTTTGGGTAGTATGGACATTTTAATAGTATATGATTCTTCCAATTCATAAGTATAATTCCATGTTTTTTGTTTTCAGTTTGTTTCATCAATGTTTTATACTTTTAATTGTAGGTATCTTTCACTTCTTTGCTTAAGTTTATTCCTAGGAAAATAAATCATTATATAAAAAAGATACCTGTACTTGTATGTTTATTGCAGCATTATTCACAATAGCAAAAATATGGAACCAACCTAGGTGCTTATCAACAGATTGGACAAAGAAAATGTGTGTGTACACACACACACACACGCACACACCCCATAGAATACTACTCAGCCATAGAAAATAATGAAATCATGTCTTTTGCAGCAATGTAGTTGGAACTAGAAACCATTATCTTAAATAACTCAGAAATGGAAATCACATATTTAGTACTATAGTGAATAAGTTGCGAAAGCAGGCATCCTTGTCTTGTTAGATCTTACAAGAAAGACTTCAGTCTTTCCCTGTTCAGTGTCATGCTAGCTATAGGTTTGTTGCATATGGCCTTTATTGTTTTGAGGTATGTTTCTTCTATAGCCAGTTTGCTATGCGTTTTTATCATAAAGGAATGTTGAATTTTATTGATTGCTTTTTCAGCATCTATTCAAATGATCATGTTTTCTGTCTGATTCTATTCATGTGATATATCATGTTTATTGATTTGCATATGTTGAAACCATCTTTACATGTTTAATATGCATCTTGCTTAATTATGATGAATGGATTTTTAATGTATTATAGAATTTAGTTTTGTAGTATTTCGTTGAGGATTTTTGTATCTATGTTCATTAGTGATACTGGCCTGTAATTTTGTTTTTTCTGTTGTGTTTTTGTCTGGTTTTGGAATCAGGATAATGCTGGCCTCATAGAATGAGTTTGAAAGTATTTTCTCCTCCTCAATTTTTTGAAATACTTCAAATAGAATTGGGGTTGGTTATTTAAGTATTTTGTGAAATTCATCAATGAAACTGTCAGGTTCTAGATTTTTTTTTTTTTGATGGAAGACTTTTTATTATTGCATCAATCTTGTTACTTGTTATTGGTCTCTTCAGGTTTTCTATTTCTTCCTGGTACAATTGTGTTGAGTTATGTGTGTCTAGGAATTTATCTGTTTCTTTTTGGCTTTCCAACTTATTAGCGTATCTTTGCTCATAGCAGTTTCTAATGATCCTTTAAATTTCTGTGGTATCTGTTAAAATGTCTCCTTTGTCGTATCTGGTTTTGAGTCTTCTTTCGTTTTTCTTGGTTAGTCTATGAACATATCACCATAAAATTGCCCATTCTCATCTGATGTATTCTTTCTGAGAGTATTTGGCCAGGTTAGGGGAATCACTTGTGCCTTTTGACCAAGGATTCATAGCAGTTCAACCACATTTATTTGAATTTTGATAATTTTATAGATTGTCATATTATCACAAATAATGTTAGAGAATATGAAATGAATTCAAATAAATATAATAGCTTTGTTGCAGACTAGATTGATTTCTGAAGTGATTTTTAAAAATAAATTAAAAACCTGTGAAATATAAGTGGCAAAACCATTTCCAAGTTAAAAAGAATCTGCTTCTTAAATGCTTCCTGAAGATTTAACAATCATCTAAATTATTTGACCTAAGGTTGAATAATTATTTCTAGAAACATCCACTTGAGAGGGTTGCATCTCTCAAGTAAATGCCAGTACTATTCATTTTCTGGCTAGTCATTTAGTATGCCAATGAACAAGTATTACTGAGTGCCTACTATGAGTGTGTAATTGGAGAACAAGGAATTTGCTATAGTCCACCTCTACGACGGTGGTCCCATAAGACTGTAATGCCATCTCTTTCCTGTGCCTTTTCTATGTTTAGATATGTTTAGACACACAGATACTTACCATTGTATTATAGCTACCTACAGTATTCAGTACAGTCACATGCTATACAGGTTTGGAGCCTGGAAGAGATAGGCTATACCACCTTATAGCCTAGGTGAAGTAGGCTCTACCATCTAGGTTTGTGCAGGTCACTCTAGGATGTTCTTACAACAGTGAAATCCCAGCAATGCATTTCTCAGACTGTATCTCACCATTAAGTGACATATTACTGTATAAACTTGCCTCTCTCAAGAAGATCACTTTCATATAGGGGAAGTCAGATAAACACATCATCAAAGAATAAGGTTATTTTAATATTTTGTGACTATATATTTGAAAAAATCCAGTATAATGTTTAGCAAGTACAAATTTTAAAATAAATTAAATTTGCTTGAGATTGAAGAATCCGCGTTGTTTATTTTTAGCCATTCTGACTGGGCTGAGATACTGAGTCCCTGCTCTCTATCTGCTGTGTCCTGAGTAATTTGTGTCACCAGAGTAATATTTCTGGTGCTACTGACCTTGAGAAACTTCTCATTTTGTGGTGAAAGAATATATGAAACCTTTAGAGAGCAGTGACTCAGGTGTGTAATCAAGTGTTAAATGGGATGGTGTAGATTTATGAAGACAAGACTGTGAGACTTGAAGTCATGAAGAGGCATGAAAACTGGGAAGTATTTTCTTGCAGTTGTTGAACTAGGCCGCTGATTCTGAAAGTGTGATCCCCAGACCAGTAACATGAACATCACCTGCGAACTGGTTAGAAATGTCATGGGTCGGGTCTCACCCCAGACTTGCTAAATCAGAAACTCTGGTGGAGGAGCCTGGAAATCTGTGTTTGGATTAGCTCCCCAGGTAATTCTGATGCTGGCTAGTTTGGGAACTACTGCTGTAGGCACTGGGGGCACATGAGAGAATAAAGGTGGTGCTGTCGTGGCTGGGGAGCAACATGAGCAAAGGCAGGAAAGCAGAGCTCCTGTGATTGACTTCTACCAGAGCCCCAAGGTGGGAGGAGTTGGCACAAACAGTTACGATTAGAAGCCGGTTTCACCAAAACAGAGGTTAGTTTAAAGCCAGTTGGCTAGCATGACAGTTCAATTCAGACAACAGTTTGGATACAGTGAATATGCTCGTTATTCCTTTTCTTAAAAAAGTTTTTGGGTTTTTAAATTGTTGTTTATTTTCGTACCAGTAATTTTGATGTGCTATGCTATGAGGTAGTTTTGCTACAGATTATAAATCTTGAAATTATTTTTCTTATTTTAAGAATGCAAGAAGATGGTTTAAAGTTTTTGTCTTTTAATTCCCATTTCATATATTAGCCTGTTGGTGTTCTACATTGATTGTAACAGGAAAAGTAGAAACAGCATAAATATTCAAAATAGTTATTTAATTGATAGCTTAAATAAAGGATGGTGAGTTGCAGAACTATATATAATTCTTTCCTGTGAGATAATAATCAACACATAAATGCTAATAAAATATGTGATTGTGGTTGTTTTGGATGTGGGATTTGTAGGTACATTTATATGGTTCTTGTAAATATTGTTTTTTAATAGGAAAGAAATAGAAAAAATACTTTAAAGGCACCCGGAAATTTTTTTTTGTTGAAGATTTTGCCCCAACTTCTGTTTCTGTTCAAAGGATAATGAACATTTAGTCTAATTTATGAATGCTCTGTTATTGGTGATTTCCTTTTTTCCCCTCAATAATAAATTATCATTAGTCATTTAGATTGTCACAGAGGAAGCTGATGGCTGAACTGGAATGTAGAAAAGCACACAGCTCAGTTTTGGTCTCATTGGGTTTACACATTAATTTATTTTCCTCGATTTTACCAAATATCTAGTATGTGCTTAATGCTTGCTAAGCATTAGACACAGATTCAGCTCTAATGGAGCTTTGAATCTAAATGGGGCAAAAATAGTAAGCAACTAATTAGACCATAATTATTGAAATCAGTTATACAAGTGCTAAAAGGAAAGGGCAATGTACAATGAGTGCGTGTAGTTAAGAGTATGTGATCTCCTCTGGGGGTTTGGGAAGGGTTCCCTGAGACACTGGAATTTAAGCTGAGGCACAAAGAATGACTAGAGTTGGCTAAATAGAAGGGAGAGGAAGGAAGTGATGGAAAGGCTCCCATGTAGAGGAGGAGGATGGAGAAATGATCAAGGACCTTTTGGGACATGTATAAAGATTTAGGATTTCATGCTGCAAGCAATGTCAAGTTATTGAAAGGTTTGAAGGAGATTTGATAATATATATTTTGAATGAAATTTCGTAGTATTGTTCGGTTTGAAAATATTAATGGAGTGAAGTTTCAGTCTCCTTGGTTGATTGATGCCTCTCCAAAACATCAGTACACTTGTTTGATGGTTTATCATGTCAGTATCAACCGATGACTTACACATATCTTAATGTAGTGACTCAAATTTTTGAAATTGAAGCAAAAACTTTTTATATCTATGTTTGTGGAGCATCAAAGAATAAAGTTTTGCTGGAAATTTTTTTTAAAATTTTAACTTTTATTTTAGATTCAGGGGGTACATGTGCTGGTTTTTTACATGGGTATATTGTGTGATGCTGAAGTTTGTCAATTGATCTCATTACCCAGGTAGTGAACATAGTACTCAACAGGAAGTTAGCATAGTACTCAATATGTAGTTTTTCTGTTCATGTCGCTTGTCCACTTTGTAATGTGGCTGTTTTTTGCTTGTTGATTTGTTTAAGTTCCTTATAGATTCTGGTTATTAGACCTTTTTTGGATGCATAGTTTGCGAATATTGTCTCCCATTTTCTTGGTGGTTGTTGCAGGGGTCTCTAGACACACACACCACACACACACACATATATATATACACATATATGTATATATAAAGGGGAGTTTACTTAAATTATTAACTTACACAATCACAAGGTCCCACTGTAGGCAAGCTGAGAAGAAAGAAGAGCCAGTCCAAGTCCCAAAACTGAAGAACTTGGAGTCCCATATTCCAGGGCAGGAAGCATCCAGCATGGGAGAAAGATTTGGGCTGGAAGGCTAGGCCAGTCTCACCTTTTCACATTTTTCTGCCTGCATTATATTTGCTGGAAGCTGATTAGATGATGTCCACCAGATTAAGGGTGGGTCTGCCTTCCCCAGCCCACTGACTCAAATGTTTATCTCCTTTGGCAGCACCCTCACAGACACACCCAGAATTAATACTTCACATCCTCCAATCCAATCAAGTTGACACTCAGTATAAACCATCACAAATCCACCCCTTGTCAACTTGAACCCATACACATCTCCTGAGATCATACACAATCTTCAAATAAAGACAATAATAAGGTCATAATTACACCTAACATAATACAGCTGTCTTTCGTACAATAGGAGATGCACCAATCCCCAACCCAAATACTGTTCCATAAAGTGAACAATACTTAAATGCTGACATGAAGTCAGTAAGTCTTACATAACATGATAAAAGAAAAGGAAATAAAGTAAGATACTAGTGCAAGTGTGTACATGCACAGCATGTTTTTAACAAAAGAAGGAGGAAATACTCATGACAGTTACAGTCCTCATTTCTGCTGCTGGCCATGTGGTCATAGCTGGTATTGATGACTGCCTTCTTCTACTACTCATTCTCTATTTCCTTGGCCTTCAGCATGCACCTCAGCAGGTCATGGTTTTTTTCCTGGTGGAGTGACCCAAACCTTCATTCCTGAAGGGTCTGGACCATTTGTAGTCCTGCCTGGATTGGGCTATTGTAGTTTCCCATTGACTTTAATCATAGGGCCTGGTAATACTAAGAGACACCCTAACGAATCTCCTGTATTCCATGCATACTCTTCCTTACCTTCGTGATAGAGTAGTAGACTGATTTCATCTTGATAGTCTGGGTCAGTCACCCCAGCCAACACTGTAACTCCATTCTTAGTGTGTTGACTTAAAGGTAGGAGGAGCCCAAAGTGTCCATGTGGCAGTCTTCCAGTTTAATGGAATCATTGTTGTGCGTCCTGGTGGCAGTGTTTCTTCCTCTGGAAGTAAGACCTCTAGGACAGCAGAATGTAATGTTGCAGGAACAGGAAGCCAGAGATTTTGCTAATGGATCACTAGGGGTGATGGTGAGTGGTGCCACTTCCACTTCCACCCGTTGATTCCTGGATCCGTTAATCCTGAATATGGGAGAAAAAGTACCACATATTGGATGCTTATTTAGAGCATACATAGCCTTCTGGAGAAATTTGCCCCAGCCCTGCAAAGTATTGTCACCTAGTTGGTGTTGTAATTGTGACTTCAAAAGGCCATTCTACTGTTCTGTCAATCCAGCTGCTTAAGGATGGTGGGGAACATGGAAAGACCAGTGAATTCCATGAACATCAGCCCACTGCTGCACTTGTTTAGCCATATAGTGAGTGCCTTGGTCAGAGGCAATGCTGTGTGGAATACCATGATGGTGGATAAGGCATTCCAGGAATCCACGGACAGTAGTCTTGGCAGCAGCATTGCGTGCAGGATAGGCAAACCTATATCCAGAGTAAGTGTCTATTCCATTGAGGACAAACCACTGCCCTTTCCATGATGGAAGAGGCTGGATATAATCAACCTGCCACCAGGTAGCTAGCTGATCACCCTGAGAAATGGTGCCATATTGAGGGCTCAGTGTTGGTCTCTGCTGCTGGCAAATTGGACACTCAGTCGAATGTTGCTGGGCCCATGTGTAACCTCCATCCCTGCTACCATGGCCACTTTGTTCATGGGCCCATTGGGCGATGACGGGTGGCTGGGGAAAGAGGCTGAGTGGTGTCCACAGAACGGTTCATCCTAGCCACTTGATTACTAAACTCCTCCTCTGCTGAGGTCACCCACTGGTGAGCACTCACATGGCATACAAATATCTTTACAGTTTTTGACCACTCAAAGAGATCCATCCACATATCTCTTCCCCAGATTTCTTTGTCACCAATTTTCCAGTCATTCTTCTTCCAAGTCCCTGACCATCTAGCCAAACCATTGGTTACAGTCCATGAATCCGTATATAATTGCACATCTGGCCATTTCTCCTTCCATTCAAAGTGCACAACCAGGTGCACTGCTCGAAGTTTTACCCACTGGGAAGATTACCCTTCACTGCTGTCCTTCAGGGATGACCTAGAAAAGGGCTATAGTGCTTCAGCTGTCCACTTTTGGGTGATGCCTGCATATCATCCAGAACCATCTGTGAAACAGGCCCTAGCCTTCTCTTCTGTCAACTGATCATAGGGAACTCCCCATGAAGCCATCAGTGCAGACTGGGGAAGGGAAGGCAGGTGGCAGGAGTGGAGACCATGGGCATTTGAACCACTTCCTCATGTAACTTACTTGTGCCTTCAGGACCTGTTGGAGTCTGGTCATGTATATACCACTTCCATTTGGTAATAGAGTGCCTCTGCGCATGTCCCACTTTATGGCTAGATGGGTCAGAAAGCACCCAGTTCATGACAGGCATTTCAGGTCGCATGATGACTTGATGACCCGTAGTCAAAACATTCAGTTTCCACCAAAGCCCAGTACCAGGCCAATAGCTGTCTCTCAAAAGGAGAGTAGTTATCTGGTGGAGATGGCAGGGCCTTGCTCCAAAATCCTAGAGGCCTCTGCTGTGATTCACCTCTGGGGACCTGCCAAAGGCTCCAAACAGCATCCCTGTCTGCCACTGACACCCGAAGCACCATTGGATCTGCTGGGTTATATAGTCCAAGTGACAGAGCAGCTTGCATATGAGTTTGGACCTGTTGCAAAACAGGACCCCACTCAGAACTGGCAGCCTTTCAGGTTACTCAATAAATGGGCTGTAGTAACACACCCAAATGAGGAATGTGTTGCCTCCAAAATCCGAATAGGCCCACCAGGCATTGTGTGTCCTTCTTGGTTGTAGGAGGGGCCAAATGCAGCAATTTACTCTTCACATTAGAAGGAATATCTTGATAGGCCCCACACTACTGGACCCCTAGAAATTTTACTGAGGTAGAAGGTCCCTGAATTTTAGTCGGATTTATTTCCCATCCTCTGGCACGCAAATGTCTCACCATTAAGTCTAGTGAGTTTGCTACTTCTTGCTCACTGGATCTAATGAGTATAATGTCATCAGTGTAGTAGAGCAGTGAGATAGCTTGCAGAAGCAAGAAGTGATCAAGGTCTCTCCAAATGAGATGATGACACAAAGCTGGAGAGGTGATATACTCCTGAGGTAAGACAGTAAAGGTGTATAGCTGGCTTTGCCAGCTGGAATCAAATTGCTCCGGGTGGGCCTTATGGACAGGTATGGAGGAAAATGCATTTGCTTAGTCAATGGTTGCATACTAGGTACCAGGAGACGCGTTAATTTGCTCAAGCAGTAAAACCATATCTGGTACAGTAGCTGCAATTGGAGTCACCACTTGGTTAAGCTTAAAATAATCCACTGTCATTCTCCAAGGTCCATCTGACTTCTGCACAGGCCAAATGGTAGAGTTGAACGGGGATGTGGTAGGAATCACCACCCCTGCATCTTTCAGGTCCTTGATGGCAGCACTAATCTCTGCAGTCCCTCCAGGGATGTGATATTATTTTCAATTTACTACTTTTCTAGGTAGAGGCAGCTCTAATGGCTTCCATTTGGCCTTTCTCAGCATAATGGCCCTCACCGCCCAGTCAAGGAGCCAGTGTGGGAGTTCTGCCAGCTGCTGAGTACATCTATGCCAATTCTGCATTCTGACACTGGGGAAA
The DNA here is from genome assembly GCF_000951035.1 of Colobus angolensis palliatus. Taxonomy (NCBI): domain Eukaryota; kingdom Metazoa; phylum Chordata; class Mammalia; order Primates; family Cercopithecidae; genus Colobus; species Colobus angolensis. The sequence continues at coordinate 11,045,453 of NW_012114488.1, forward strand.
TGACCACAGGGTGAGTCTGGTGACCCACCAGACCCACTGTAAGTTAGACCTGAGCTGAAACTCCATTAATTACCTGACCTCCATAAGCCCCTACTTTAACTGGAGAACCATATTGATTTTTGGGTCCCCTGGAATCAGTGTCAGCTCAGAGCCAGTGTCCGGTAGTACCCAAAATGTCTGATCATTTCCTTTCCCCAATACAGTTACCTTGGTGAAAGGCCAGAGGTCTCCTTGGGGAAGGATGAGAGAAAGATTCACTACATAAGCTGTCAGTAATATAGTGGGGTCCTTCTTCAAGGGAACCCTCCTCCCCTTCATTTGAGGAGTTCTGGGTCTGTAAACTGGCTGAAGTCTGGAAATTAATTGAGGGGCTGTGATTCTCTGTTTTTATAATTTAAATTACTCTTTTGTCCATTTGACCTAGAATTTTTCTCCTTAGAAAAATTAAGTAGGAATACAATTGACTTTCTATGAATTTCACTTCTAGGAACACCATGATTAATTAACCAATGCCAGAGCTCTACACGAGTAAGAATTTTCTGATTGCTGTTTTGTCTCTGCTGTCCATTATAGTATCTACACCCACCTTGCCTTTGACAGTTGAGTGCCACTACTTGGCCCCTGCCACCTCGGGATCCAATTATTTCCATTGTATTTAAATTTTGTATTTGAGTGACTGTGGTTCCTACTGTTAGATCTGAGTTACAGAGAAGAGCAATTACAGGGCTTTTCAAAGATGCAGGTGCCGCCCTCACAAATCTGTTTTGCAAGGCATTGGTCAAGGGTATATCTTCTGGACCCTCCAAGGCTGGGATGAGTAGGTCTAAAGTGTCTAATCCGCTCCACCATCCCAATCTCCGTAAGCCTTTGGAACCCTTCCTCTACATTAACCCAAGGGAGATCAGGCATTTCCAACTTTCTCATAGTAGGCCATCTTTTCATCCATATTTCAACCAAATGAATAAACTATTAGAACCTTTTCTAACTCCCCAAGCTGCAACATTAAAAACAGAGTCCCTACTTAGTGGGCCCAAATTGATAAATTCAGCCTGATCCAATTTTATGTTTCTTCCACCATTATCCCATACCCTTAATATCCATTCCCATGCCTGTTCTCCAGATTTATGTTTATATAAATTAGAGAACTCCACAGTTCAAGTGTACTGCACCTCCTCATGGGTCACACTCTCAACTTTGCCTCTAGGGGCTTGCCAGAACTTTAGTCTATTATAGGTCGAGAAGCAAACAAGTATTGAGGGTGGCTACTGAGGAGAATAAACATCATTTTGCCTTGCAGCTGCCTCAGGGGAGGCCATCACTGTTGCCTCAGGCAGTGCAGGGTTTATCTCCTGAGACAAAGGTGGAAAGGCTGATGGCAGCATGGGCCAGGGAGGGGATGTTGCCACCACTGGGGATGGGGAAAGCTGTTCCTTCTGGCAAAAAAGATTCATCAGAGTTTACAAACTTGGTGTCCCCAGCTCCTCGGGATCCTGCCACATGTCCCCATTCCAAGTTACAGGGTCCCATTCTTTTCCAATTAATGCCCTCACTTTAACAGCAGATACCTGGCAAAGCTGTGCATGTATCTTTCATTGCAGGTCAGCCACACGCATGATTACTGGGGGAAACCAGCCCCTGATAATTCAACGTTATTTCACGTAGGTTCTTTTCTATTTCCCTAAGTGTCGGCTGGTCTGAGAAATAAAGGGAGAGTACAAAAGAGAGAAATTTTAAAGCTAGGTGTCCGCGGGAGACATCACATATCAGCAGGTTCCATGATGCCCCTCAAGCCGCAAAACCAGCAAGTTTTTATTAGTGATTTTCAAAAGGGGAGGGAGTGTACGAATGGGGTGTGGGTCACAGAGATCACATGCTTAAGAAGGTAATAAAATATCATAAGGGAAATGGAGGCAGGGCGAGATCACAGGACAGGAGCAAAATTAAAATTGCTAATGAAGTTTCGGGCACGCATTGTTATTGATAACATCTTATCAGGAGACAGGGTTTGAGAGCAGACAACCGGTCTGACCAAAATGTATTAGGTGGGAATTTCCTTGTCCTGATAAGCCTGGGAACGCCACAGGAGACTGGGGCTTATTTCATCCCTTATCTGCAAGTGTAAAAGACAGACATTCCCAAAGCGACCATTTTAGAGACCTCCCCTTGGGAATGCATTCCCTTTCTCAGGGATGTTCCTTCCTGAGAAAAAGAATTCAGTGATATTTCTCCTATTTGCTTTTGAAAGAAGAGAAATATGGCTCTGTTCCGCCCAGCTCGCAGGCAGCCAGACCTAATGGTTATCTGCCTTGTTCCCTGAACATCTCTGTTTATACTGTTCTTTTTTCAAGGTGCCCAGATTTCATATTGTTTAAACAATTTATGCAGTTAACGCAATCATCACAGGGTCCTGACGCAACATTCTTCCTCAGCTTATGAAGATGACAGGATTAAGAGATTAAAGTAAAGACAGGCATGGGAAATCACAATAGTATTGATTGGGGAAGTGATAAGTGTCCATGAAATCTTCACAATTTATGTTCAGAGATTGCAGTAAAGATAGGCATAAGAAATTATGAAAGTATTAATTTGGGGAACTAATAAATGTCCATGAAATCTTCACAATTGATGTTCTTCTGCCATGGCTTCAGCTGGTCCTTCTGTTCAGGGTCCCTGACTTCTTGCAACATCTCTCCCTTTCTTTTTATATGAAGTTCCATGATGATGAAGGCTTGTTCATTCTCTCGATTTTGATGCAGGATTCTTTGACTGGTGCGGCACACTAAAGACAAGCCGATTAAACAGAGAAACATAATTCCAAAATTTACTACAGTCGAACCCCCAATAGACTTAATCCAAGTCATGGGGTTTAGTCCATAAAGATTTTCTGCCACCTGATCTAACGCCTCAGCTCCAGGCACAATGGATAAATGAGCTTGAGAGCCTTCAAAAATTTGTTTCTTTAATTTAGTTATGTCCAGTGATAAATTACCTTCCCTACCAAGAAGGTGTCCTTTGACCATTTCCCGTGAATGATCAGTCTTGTTATAGGAATATGGGGTGATATGGAAATCCAGAGTGTTCCAATCGCACTGCATTTGCATGTGATGTTCGAGGCTCACTACCCGATCTCCAAGCCAAATAACAGACTGTCTTAAATCATTAATTTGATTAGCCAAGTTTTGATCAGTGCCTTGTTGAGAATTCCACATTTGGGTGGAATTGGCTTGCCAATCATTAACAAAATGAGCCGTTTAAATAGATTGGTGTAACGCCATTCCGGCAGTGGTGGCCAGTGCAGTGACTGGAATTAGGCCCATGATCACAGCGATTAAAGAGAAAACAAATCTCTTAGATCTTTTTAGAATTCGCTGTAACACTTCGTCAATTAAATGTATCGAGGGGGAGGATTCCCAAGGTCTGAGCAAAGTTACCGGAATCCAGATTCCTTCTCAATCTTGAACCAACGTTACACTTTTCCTGGAGTCAAAATGGGAGTTAATACAAGTGTATAAATGACAATTAATGCATTGGACAGTTTGATTGTCCAAATTTTGATATTTCCCACTGTAAGGAGCTTGTAAGGAGGCTTAACACAACTCTGTATGGGAACAGTCAGGTTGGACGTAAGTAAAGCAGAATGTCTGGATCTACACTGATACTGAGAGATGGGGGTGGTAGCGGGGACAACAGACAGAATAGTTTCCCCTTCCCATACTTGCAGTCCAGACATGGCAATAGCCAATTTCCAAAGTTCTGGGTGTTCTGGGCTCAGAATGGGGAGTATCTTACGAGGCCTTGGTGGGGTAATGCTTTTTATCTTTCCATTTTAAGGGAAAGAATGAGCTGAACCTCCTATGCAAAGTAGAATGATGATTCTTGTTCTCCCAATAAGAAATAAAATAAGTAGCCTCCAGGCATTCTTTTCTACCAGAGGAGCAATTGTTTTTTAAATAGCCCTTTGGTGCCCAGTCTATTACTAAACCATATGAGTCATTTTTTAATATTACTGCGTGTGAGTTAACACCATCTTCCCAAATTAAAATTTTAGATGGGTCCTCAAAATGTTTAGGGCATAGTTTTCCTGCAGGTTTATATTGAAAGTATGGGGTATCTCCCATTACTCCCCCTATCATTTGTTTTAAAGGAGAAAGGGAGAGGCCAGAGACCAAATGTCCCGGTTCCTCTGTAACTGATCTCTCCGGAAGATAAGCAGCCCAGACTTGAGTTTCTAGATGGATACAACCAGGTGTATGTCCGAGGCACAGAGTGGGATGTTTATAATCCATGTAACATTAAATGCAGCGCCTTCTTTTCCTGCTTGAGCAGGGCAACAGTCATCTGTAGCTCCAGGCATCCACACACTATTGTTAGTGTAGATTTCCACAGGAGCATCTATACAGGTGAGAGGTTGAATAAGTGGAGGAAGAGGTACGTAAGACCAATAAGAATAATTTTGTGTAGCAGGTAAATCAGTGTGAGAGGAAACTGGTGAGACAGAAAGTATAAGGAGGAGAATCATTAAATAAGACCTATTGTAAGCAGGATTGAGTGCTGAAGGAGGAAGAGAACAGGGGGATGTTATTTTCAGATTAATAGAAATGGTGAGATTTTTAGGTTTGTAAGGAGAAAAAGAAAGGTAATCAGGAGAAGTGGGATTAGTTAGGTGGGTCTCCATTGCCATCAGGGAGGACTGAATCAGACCCATTGTGATTGGGTGTGCTTGCTTCTGAGGAGTTGGCACAGATCTCTCCATGTCTGAGGGCGGTCTCTGACATGGACATCTTTTCCCTGTGGTTTTCGTTGTCAGTATTCACCTGAAGCTTGAGTCTCCTGGTGGGCACCCAGACAGGGGATTGATAATCTCCTGGTGAAACACAAGCATATCCTCTTCCCCATATCATAATTGTGCCGGGTTCCCAGGTATTGGTTTGGGAATTTTTCTATAACACTGGCTTGCCTTCATTTAGGGAGAATTTTTTGCCTGTATAATGGTGTTTGGCTGTAGTTAGATTATTATCTTTAGAAATATTTTAAAAATTTATAAAGTAAACAATGCCAAATGTAATTGGAGTGGGGGTGGGTAAATTATGTTTTTGTTGTTCAGACTGTTTGGACAATTGGATTTTTAAAGTGCAATTGGCCCATTCCACCACAGCCTGTCCCTGGGATTGTAAGGGATTCCAGTAATATGGGAAATTCCCCCCTGTTGCATAAATAAATCAAAAGCCTTACTAACATATCCAGGGGCTTTGTCTGTCTTTATTTGATATGGAAGCCCCATAACTGCAAAGCAAGAATACAGATGTTTTTTAACATGGGCCGTGCCTTCCCCTGTTTGGCAAGTAGCCCAGATAAAACCTGAGAAGGTATCTACAGAAACATGCACATATGACAGTCTGCCAAAGGAGATAACATGGGTCACATCCATTTGCCATAAAGCATTAGGAGTTAGGCCTCTGGGATTAACACCAGGTTCCTGATTTGGAAGTACGAAGACCTGACACTGAGGGCAGCTGTGAACAATAAACTTAGCCTGTTTCCAGGTAAGAGCAAATTTGTCTTTTAATCCAGCAGCATTGACATTAGTGAGATTATGGAACTCCTGAGCTTCTTGGGTTGCAAAAGAGACCAAGCGGTCGACTTTATGGTTATCGGCAGACATGGGTCCTGGTAAAGTGTATGAGACCTTATATGTGTAATATAGAAAGGGTGTCTATGTTGGCGAACCACCTGTTGTAACCTTGAAAATAAAGAAGCCAATTCAGAATCATCAATATGTTTGATAGTAGCAATTTCTATATTTTTAGTGGCATGTACAACATAAGCAGAATTGGAGACAATATTTAAAGATTTGGGAAAATCCTGTAATGCAGTAATCACAGCAATTAACTCTGCCTTTTGAGCAGAGGTAAAAGGGGTAGAAATAAGCTTGTCTGGAGGACCTATGTAACCAGCATTACCATTACAGGAGCCATCAGTGAACACGGTAATGGCCTCAGGAATGGGCTGATCTTTGGTTAATCAAGGGACCACCCAAGATGTCATTTTTATAAAATCAAATAATTTGTTCTTTGGCTAATGATTGTCAATAACGCCAATGAAATCAGTTAAGTGAATTTGCCACAGTACGGAATGTTGAAAGGCAGCTTGAACTTCAAGCCGATTTAAAGGCACTACAATTAAATTTGGATCAAATCCGGAAATTTGAAATATTCTACACCGAGCCCGTCCAATTAAGATGGCTATATTTGGTCCACATAGACAAAGTTTTTGACACAGAATGAGGAAGAAAACACTGCTCTACTAAATCATTATGTTGGACTATTAGTCCAGTAGGGGAGTGTAATGAAGCGAAAACCAGAAGCTGAAAAGGCTGAAGCGGCTGTACTCTAGAAAACTGGGCAGTCTGGATTCTTTCCTCTACGAATTCCAGTTCTAATAAAGCCTGAGGGGTCAAAATCCTCGGACTGCAGAGATCGGAATCTCCCCGCAGCATAGAAAACAAGTTAGACAGCGCATAGGTTAGAATACCTAAAGTAGGTCTTAAATAATTAATGTTACCCAAAAGTTTTTGTAAGTCATTTAAAATTCTCAAAGAATCTCTCCTAATTTGAACTTTTTGAGGTTGAATATGTTGTTTATCTACCACCATTCCTAAAATATTGAATGGGAGTAGTCTGTTGAATTTTATCCTGGGTGATGTGTAATCCAGCCTCTGTAACACAGCGGCTCAAAATTTGGTAACAGTCAATTAATTCTTTATCAGTGGGGGCAGCAATTAAAATATCATCAATATAATGAATAATATAGGCCTGGGGAAATTGGGCTCGAACTGGTGAAAGCACGTGTCCAACATAAAGCTGGCAGATTGTCCGGCTATTCAGCATTCCCTGAGGAAGTACTTTCTGTTGATAATGTACTGCAGGCTCCTGATTGTTGAGAGATGGTACAGTAAAAGCAAATTTTTTCTCAATCCGATTTATGTAAAGCAGTATGTAAAAAACCAATCTTTAAGATCAACAACGATGAGAGGCCAATTTTTAGGTGTTAAAGCAGGGGCAGGCATGCTGGGCTGGACGGCCCCCATAAGTTTAATTACAGCGTTAATGGCCCTTAAATCGGTTACCATCCACCACTTGCCTGATGGCTTCTTTACTAGAAACACAGGAGAATTCCAGGGGGAAAGAGAAGGTTCCACATTTCCAAGTTGTCGCTCCAGAAACAAATTGAATTAAAGCCTCCAGTTTTTCTTTAGAAAGCAGCCACTGCTGAATCCAAACGGGTGTGTCAGATTTCCATTGTAAAGGGATAGGCTCAGGAGGCATGGCAGTGGCCGCCACTAAAAAGGATAACCTAAACCTGCCCTGTTTTCTTTTATAGTAACTGGGAGGGGTTTAGTAATCCATTCATGTTTTGGACTGAGACTGAGCCCAGGAACAAACCCTATGTTTTCCATCATATGCTGACTGGAAGCAGTGTAAGAGTTATGTGGAATATTCATTTCAGACCCCCCATTGTGCCAGTAAATCTCTACCCCAAAGATTAATGGGAATTGGCATGATGTAAGGCTGAATTGTACCCTTTTCACCGTCAGGGCCAGTGCAAGGCAAGATAAATGTGCTCTCATAAACTTCCTCGGCTTTTCTAACACCTACTAGTCCCATGTTAGTGGGAAGTTTAAGCCAGGAGGAAGGCCATAAACTAGGAGAAACAGCAGAAACATCAGCACCAGTATCTACTAGGCCCTCGAACTTTGTTCCTTGAATGTGCATGATGCAGGTGGGCCGTTGTTTAGAAATGACATTAATCCAGTAAGTGGCCTTTTCACCGCCGGAGCCCATCCCAGGGCCTCATGTCTTATCTCCTTCGTTTAAAACTATATTAGGTAAAAGAAGCAATTGAACAATTGACTCACTGGCCAGGATGGAAACAGGAACCTTAGCAGTCACAATTAATTTAATCTCATCAGAGGAATCAGAATTAATGAGACCAGTATGAATGGTGATTCCTTTAGCAGAGGTGGATGCCCTACCTAACACCAGGCCCACAGAACCTTGAGGTGAAGGGCCAGTGACCCCTGTGGGGACAATTAAAGGCAAATAGGTAGGTGGTAAATTCAGAGGAATAGTACTACAGAGTGCGACCGCCCTGCCCCCTACCCTGGAGGTGGACAAGCATTGTACTGAGACAAAAGGAGAGGCTGGGATGCATTTGGTGTGACTGTAGGTAAATTTGTTTGTGCTGAGGGTTGCGTTGGGACCACCTGAAGCAGAAACGCAACATTGGTCTGAGTCTGAAGCATCCCATTTGATATCGGGGTTTGGGACCAGTTCTGCTCCCCATTTCCCTGGTGGTGTGGCAGAGGATTTACGTCTATATCATACTTAGAGCGGCAATTACTTGCCCAATGCTTACCTTTGTGACAACGTGGGCAAATACTAGCAGCAGCATTTGGCCGTGTTTGTTGAGCCGGCTTGGCCACTTTTAAGTTTTTGACAGTGCAATTTTTTCGAATGTGACCAAGTTGACTGCAATTATAGCAGGCTCCAAGAAAAGAATTAGTGGGACCAGTTTGCTTGGTGTCCTTCATGGCCTGTGCCCACAGAATAGCTTTGTGGGTGTCTGATCCAATGCCTTCACAAGCTTCAATATATGCAGGCAACACCTCATGATCAGGTAAATTTTGTTGCTGGACAGAACGCATGGCCATTTTACACTCATGGTTCGCATTTTCAAAAGCTAACATACGAAGGAGAATACCTTGAGTGTGCTCATCAGAGACAGGTTTTTCAATAGCATCTTGTAATTTAGCTAAAAAATCAGGGTATAATTCAGAGTGACCTTGTTTAACCATGGTAAAAGAAACAGGAGCTTGACCTGGGGTGCGTAATTTATCCCAAGCTCTCATTCACACCTTTGTCACTTGTTCCGAGGTAAGAGCATCAAAGTTTAATTGGGCATAAGTATCAGAGAACCTATCACAGGCTGTGAGCTGAGCCTGAGTAACTAGAATACCATTAGTCTGGTTTAGCTGAGCCTGCAAACGAGCCTCTTCTGACCACCAGGTACGGAATTGTAAATGCTGAGATGGGGTCAGAACAGCTTTTGCCAAAAGGTCCCTGTCTAAAGGAAGTAAAGTGACCTCTGTACAATAAGTTTGTAATACCATTTTAACATAAGGAGAAGTAGGACCATACTGAGTACAAGCATCCTTAAATTATTTTAAAAAGGTAAGATTCAGAGGTACATAATGACGCATTCGTACCCCTTGGAAGTTAGGTGGGTTTAGCACAACCGGATAAGTCCACATGTCTAATCCACTTGTTTCTTTGTTTTGGTGTAATAAGCGTTGCATTGAAGTTTCAAGAGTAGGCATCTGAGATGGAGTCGGCATAGAAGCGACAGGAAAAGCATGTGTAGATAAGGGAAACTGAGGGTGAAGGGGTCGGACCGGAATGAGAGTGTGAGAAAGGGGCAGTGGGGGAGCAGAAGGAGCCGAAGTATACTGGTGATTACCGGCGTTCATGTGTGAAGAAGGGTACAGAGAAGCAGACTGAGTGGATGGCAAAGTGACTGGCTGAGGAACCAAAACGGCAGAAAGGTGAGGGGCTGAAGTGGACGGGGGAGGGCCTGAAGAATTACAGGTAAATTGTAGTTTAGTCCTGGAGCCATTAGGTGACTCCGGAGGTTTGAAAAGAGAAGAATTAGCATATATATGGTCCTGGGCTGTGTGAGTCGGGCTGCGGGAGCTACAAGTACTGGCTCTTCGTGAAAGGAAATAAGATCATCCGGGGGTGACTGTAATCCAGAGTCACCGGAGTTAGACATTGAATTCTTAACATCATCAGGTAGGGGAGGAGCAGCCGAAGGGAGAGGCGGATCAGATAACGAAGGCCATGCGGGAGAGGAAGGTTGAGGAAGAGGTGGAGGTTGTCAGATTCAGAAAACTGTGGTAACTGTAGGGGATCATGGGATTGGTATATCATCAAGATGGCACATACCAAGGCCCAATCACCCCAAACAGTGACAGGAACATAATTCCCTGTGGAGACCAGTTCCCGGAATGTTGTACCAACATGATCCCATAGTTCTACATCTAAGGTTCCTTTTTCAGGAAACCAAGGACAGTATTCTTCCACTGTCCTGAACAGAGCAACCATATTTTCCACAGGCACTCGAACACCACCCTGTTTTAACAAGAGTTTAATATAGCAGAGATAAGCATGATGTTTAGACTCCGCATGACCCATAGTTAACCCGGACCACACACAGACTACTCACCAGTCGTCAGGGAGTCGAACACGCATATCTGTGGGCCAAACCGATTATGTTTCTCTGCACTTACCAAAGGGAATCAGGTTCCCACATGCACTTGGGAAAAAGAAAAAAACCACGTTGGTGTGCCAGGTATCGGGGGAAACCAGCCCCTGATAATTCAATGTTATTTCATGTGGGTTCTTTTCTATTTCCCTAAATGTCAGCTGGTCTGAGAAATAAAGGGAAACAGTACAAAAGAGAGAAATTTTAAAGCTGGGTGCCTGGGGGAGACATCACATGTCGGCAGGTTCCGTGATGCCACCTAAGTTGCAAAACCAGCAAGTTTTTATTAGTGGTTTTCAAATAACTAAAACCCATGTACAAATGGGGTGTGGTTCACAGAGATCACATGCTTCACAAGGTAATAAAATATCACAAGGCAAATGGAGGCAGGGCGAGATCACAAGACTGGGGCGAAATTAAAATTGCTCATTAAGTTTCGGACATGCATTGTTATTGATAACATCTTATCAGGAGACAGGGTTTGAGAGCAGACAACTGGTCTGACCAAAATGTATTAGGCAGGAATTTCCTCGTCCTAATAAGCCTGGGAGACTGGGGCTTATTTCATCCCTTATCTACAACCGTAAAAGACAGACGTTCCCAAAGCAGTCATTTTAGAGACCTCCCCTTGGGAATGCATTCTCTTTCTCAGGAATGTTCCTTACTGAGAAAAAGAATTCAGCAATATTTTTCCTATTTGCTTTTGAAAGAAGAGAAATATGGCTCTGTTCCGCCAGGCTCTCAGGCAGCCAGACCTAATAGTTATCTTCCTTGTTCCCTGAACATCGCTGTTACCCTGTTCTTTCAAGGTGCCCAGATTTCATATTGTTTAAACAATTTGTGCAGTTAACACAATCATCACAGGGTCCTGAGGCAACATTCATTCTCAGCTTACAAAGATGATGGGATTAAGAGATTAAAGTGAAGATAGGCATAAGAAATCACAAGAGTACTGATTGGGGAAGTGATAAGTGTCTATGAAAGCTTCACAATTTATGTTCAGAGATTGCAGTAAAGACAGGCATAAGAAATTATAGTGGTATTAATTTGGGGAACTAATAAACATCCATGAAATCTTCACAATTTATGTTCTTCTGCCATGGCTTCAGCCAGTCCCTCCGTTCGGGGTCCCCTGACTTCCCACAACAGAGCTTGTGTCTGTTTTTCCACAATTTCAGCTCTTCTCTACAGGAGATAAGACTCTGACTCAGGGCAGTCTTAGCAGATTTGAGGCTGAGTATCTGCTTCCGAAGCCAGGAGACAGAATCCCTGAGTTCATCATTTTCTTTCATCACTTTGTCCAATGAACTTAGGAGCAACCAACCAGCTTCATTATGTCCTTGGTTCTCCACATATAGTCAAAGGTATTGTGCACAGAGTCACTAAACTCCTTGCCTCTTATGAGCACTGAATCAGGAGTGTCAAATGCATTTATTTTGCGTAATTCTCTAAACAGTTTATGCCATGGACTATTGGTGTTCTCCATACTATTAGAAGTAGAATGCTTAGCGTTTTTGGGTCTAATTATATTAAGCAGCCAACTCCAGAAACCCCAAAACCAATGAAAGAATTCCATTTTTAATATTCTGTTCCTCTAGAACCACTCCTGGTACTGAAATCTGTATTAGTCAGGGTTCTCTAGAGAGACAGAACTAACAGGAGATATATATCCATAATGGGGAATTTATTAAGTATTAATTTACAGGATCACAAGGTCCCACAATAGGCCGTCTGCAGGCTGAGGAGCAAGGAGAGCCAGTCTGAGTCCCAAAACTGATGAACTTGGAGTCTGATGTTCGAGGGCAGGAAACATCCAGTGTGGGAGAAAGATGTAGGCTGAGAGGCTAGGCCAGTCTCACCTTTTCATGTCTTTCTGCCTGCTTTATATTCGCTGGAAGCTGATTAGATGGTGCCCACTTTGTTAAGGGTGGGCCTGTCTTCCCCAACCCACTGACTCAAATGTCAATCTCCTTTGACAACACCCTCACAGACACACCCAGGATTAATATTTTGCACCCTTCAATCCAATCAAGTTGACACTCAGTATTAACCATCACAGTGGTCTGTTTGTTAATAGTTTATTTTTCTGTGCAGAGCTCTTTAGTTAGGTTTTTTGTCAATTTTTGTTTTTATTGCAATTGCTTTTGAAAACTTAGTCATAAATTATTTGCCAAGTCTGATGTTCAGAAGGGTATTTCCTGGGGTTCTTATAGGATTTGTATAGTTTTAGGTCTTATATTTAAGTCTTTAATCTCTCTTGGGTTAATTTTTAAAATTTGGTGATAGGTGGGAGTCTAGGTTCTTTCTTATGCGTATAGCTTGCCAGTTAATACAGCCTCACTTATTGAATAGGGAGTCCTTTCCCCATTGCTTATTTTTGTCAACTTTGTTGAAGATCAGATTACTATAGGTTTGTGGCTTTATTTAAGGGTTCTTTATTCTATTCGTTGTTCCATGTGTCTGATTTTGTACCAGTACTATGTTGTTTGAGTTACCGTAGCCTTGTTGCATAGTTTGAAATTGGGTAGTGTGATGCCTCCAGCCATATTCTTTTTGCTTAGGATTGTTTTGGCAATTTGGTCTTTTAAGTGGTTCCATATGAATTTTAGAATAGTTTTTTTCTAATTCTGTGAAAAATGATGTTGATAGTTTGATGGGAATAGCATTGAATCTATAGATTACTTTGGGTGATAAAGCCATTTTAATTATATTGATTCTTTCAATTCAGAAGCATATAATGTTTTTTCCATTTCTTTGTGTTATGTAATCATTTCTTTCAGTGTTTCATAGTTCTCTTTGTAGATAACTTTCACTTCCTTAGTTAGATGTATTCCTAGGTATTTTTTTTTTTTAATTTTTTGTGGCTATTGTAAATGGGATTGCATTCTTGATTTGGCTCTTGGTTTGAATACGGTTGGTATGTAGAAACACTATTGATTTTTGTACATTTATTTTGTATCTTGAAATTTTATTGATGCTGTTTATCAGCTCTAGGAGCCTTTGGTAGATTGTTTAGGGTTTTCTAGGTATATAATTATATCATCAGTGATGAGAGATAATTTGACTTCTTTTCCTATTTTGGTGCCTTTTATAATTCTTTCTCTTGCCCAACTGCTCTGGTTAGGTCATCCAGTACTATGCTAAGTAAGAGTGATAAGAGTGGACATTCTTGTCTTGTTTCAGTTACTAAACTAGAAGCAAAAGCATCTAGCTTTTGCCTGCTGGTATGATGTTGGCTATGGATTTGTTATCAATGGCTCTTATTACTTGGAGGTATGTTCTTCCAATGCCTAGTTGGTTGAAGGCTTTTATGATGAAGGGATGTTGGATTTTATTGAAACTTTTCTGTATGTTTACTGAGATGAACGTTTAAAAATACCTTTTTATGTGGTCTTTTGTGTGGATTTGTGTATATTGAGCCAACTTTGCATCCCAGGAATAAAGCCTACTTGATTGTGGTGAATTAACTTTGTGATGTGATGCTGGATTTGGGTTGCTAGTATTTTGTTGAGGATTTTTCCATTTATGTTTATCAGGGATGTTGGGCTGTAGTTTTCTTTTTTCATTGTGTCTTTCCCAGATTTTGCTATCAGGGAGATATAGTCTTTGTAGAATGAGCTACAGAGCAGTCCCTCCTCCTTGAATTTTTTTGGAATTGTTTCACTAGAATTGGTACCAGCTCTTATTTGTACATCTGTTAGAATTTGGCTTTGTATTCACATACACAGGACCTTTTCTGTGGTTGGTAGGCTTTTTGTTATTACTGATTCAATTGCAGAACTCATTGTTGGTCTGTTCATGGTCAAATGTGGAAGCAACAGAAGCGTCCATGAACAGAAGAATGGATAAACAAAATGGGATCTAGTCATAGAATAAAATATTATTCAGCCTTACAAAGGAAGAAGGTTCTGACACATGCTACAACATGGTTGAACCTTGAGGAAATTATGCTCAGTGAAATAAGCTAGTTACAAATGGACAAATATTATATGATCCCACTTATATGAGGTACCCAGAGTAGTCAAATTTATAGAACCAGAAAGCACCAGGTGTAGCCACCTTTGTGAATCATCTTGGCTGGATCATCTGGATAACTTCCTGCAGCTTCTGTATCAGCACTCGCTGCTTCACATTGTGCTTTTATGTTGTGGAGATGGTGTCTTTCCTTAAATGTCATGAACTAACAACCTCTACTAGCTTCAGACTTCTCTTTTGCAACTTCCTCACAACCTCTCTCGGCCTTCATAGAACTGAAGAGAATTAGAGCCTTGTTCTGGATAGGCTTTGACATGAGGGACCACTGTGGCTGATTTCATCTTCTACCTTAGATCACTAAAGCTTTCTCCTATCAGCAATAAAGCTGTTTCTCTTCTGAATCACTCATGTGTTCACTGGAGTGGAACTTTTAATTTCCTTGAAGAGCTTTTCCTTTGATTAACAACGTGGCTAACTGGTGCAAGAGGCCTAGCTTTAGTCCTGTCCTGGCTTTTGACATGCCTTCCTCACTAAGCTTAATTATTCCTTGTTTTTGATTTAAAGTTAGAGACACGTGAGTCTTCCTTTTGCTTGAACAAATGGAAGGACATTGAGGCCATTGCAGGGTTGTTAGTTGGTCTAATTTAAATTTTGTTGTGTCTCGGGGAATAGGGAGGCTCAAGGAGAGGGAGAGAGATGGCAGGGTGGGGGAACGGCCAGTTGGTGGAGGAGTCAAAACACACACAATATTTATCAATTAAGTTCACCATCTCATGGTTTGTAACTCTCCAAACAATGACAATAATATCATCAAAGATCACGGATTACCGATCACTATGACAGATATAATGATGAAAAAGTATTTTGAACATTGTGAAAATTACCAAAATGTGACACACAGACACCAAGTTAGCACATGGTGTTGGAAAAATGGTGCTGACAGACTTGCTTGCTGCCAGGTTGCCACAAACCTTCAATTTGTAAAAAAACAACAACAACAAAAAAAACATATTATCTGTGAAACACAATAAAGCAAAGCACAATGAAATGCCGTATGCCTGTCCTAGGGCTCTTCTGAGAGCCTGAAGGGGGCTCCTATAGTGGGAGGTTTTAGAGAAAGCTTCCTTTCCTCACTGGTCTATTTCTGGGGATGTAATTGTCCAGTCCACTCAATGCACTCATGGATCTTGGAGAACACAGGGTGTGTCATATTCCAATCTTGTTTCTTAATTCCTGGCCAACTAGTAACTCAGTTAATGTTGAACATATGAATTCAGTAATTGACCGACAGACTCACTTTAAGTGATAAAAGGGCCATTGAGGACTTCAAAGGAACATTTCTCTTATTTTTACTATTTGGCCTGTAACTAGCTCCAGGCCTAGAGGTTAGGAAGTTCTTAGTGCTTGGTCTGAAAAATCTGTGGGCTCTACTCTCTTAGATGCTCTGTCAAATCACTTAGGTGCCCAGGGTAGTAGCTGTCCTCATGCCCATCCCTCCCCTTGGAATTTGTTTGAGCTGTCGAGCATGAAGTAGTTTCAAGTCTGCTCCGCAGATGTTATGCATATTACTAATGTCAAGAGGATTCTCTATAGTTTATAAAATGACTTATTTGGTAGGATTGAGATTACTTTTAAAAGTAGAGGTGGTACATGAAATTGCTGATGTTACTCACATCTTGGAAGTTAAAACAATTTTCAGATCACATTGGGGCTGTTTATTAGGAATTTTATGATAGAACATCTTCAAATGATTCTTTTCCCATGAGAAACAAAAGGAACTCTATATAAGTCAAGAAGTACTTAATTACTTTCTAGAAGGAACTTACTGGTGTTATAATTTAGCATTGACATTGGTTCTGGGGATATCGTGATTGTTACTTCAAACAGAATTTTAAAACTTGAAAAGGCAGCTTGGTGTTTTAGGTCTGGATTCAAGAGAAATAAAAGCAAAGTGAAGACCACTGAGTTCCTTTCCACTTACTTGATTTTCTGAAGTAGACTTTCAAAACTGTAGAGCCCCAATACAAAAAATTGGTGAGCATTTTGAAAAAGGTAACCGTCAGATAGAACTTCGGTATTTCTTCCCTACCCTGTGCATCACCAGCCAGTGGTAAGAATATTAAAAAGAAAACCAGAAAAAGTCAAGCTACATAATTTTCTACACTTCAACTTAAAAATATATAAATATGTTTATTAAACAGTCACATGTGTTATCATAGGCACCTCAGGAGTTTTAAGAAATCCCTTTCATAGCTTGAAAGAAAGCTAAGGGATGAGTTTGTTCTGTTTTCTTCATATATCTGGGAATACTTTTAGCATGAAGCCAAACACATGTTCTATGAAGCAAGGCAAATGATAGTTAAACAAATTGAGCAGCAGGAAGTATTTGGCTACTAACCACAGGTTGGAATAGATGACGGCACACAGGAGGACCTCAATCTTTCCTCTGCTCAGCCTTCTCATTTTTCTTCTGACTTTTTTTTTTTCCCCCTCTCCTCATCTCAGTCTCCATGAGATTTCTCAGTTATTACCCTGGATGAGATAGACATTCTGATATTTGTTTGTTTGTTTAAACAAAGTAATGCCGTTGGTTTTAGAAGTTGTAATTTCTGTAACTCTTAAGATTATAACTCTTTTAGATTTTTGTTTAATGATATCTGAATTTATTCAAAACCCATAGTCCATAGGACTGTTTGTTCTTCCTCTTGGGGGTAGTCGATCAGTCGTATATCATAAGTTTGAATTTTCAGTATTATATACTGAACACCTTCATTGAATTTGAGGCCCCAGTTTCTTCTTTCAAATGGAAAAATACTTGTTCCCTATTCTAGTTTGTTCTTAAATGCCACTGATGTCAATGTGAAAATGTTCTAAGTTTTTAAAAATCCAATTAAAATGATAGTTTCATGACAAATTACGGAAATGTACTAACATTGTCTCACCCTCATCTTTCTTTTTATTCAAAACCCATTCCATTCCAGCATGTAGAGTAGTTTCCCTGTATGCACTGATATGCATTTCATGAACCCCAGTGGATGCCTGAAACCACGGATAATACCAAACCCTGTTGCCATCATTTGGAACTGGTTTCGGTTCATGTCTTCCACCCTCACATGTTAATGCCTCTCTCATCTTAGTGAAGCACTTATCTTGTGCTGTGATTGTAACTTGTACAGTTTGAGGTCAGACAGCAAAACAAGCACAGATTTATTTTTCCTTCTTCACAGTTTCATGGACAGAAGATTGGTTCTTACTGCTGATCTTCGCAACCTCAGCAAACAATTGTTTTTTTCTTTCCTTATTAAGTTGAGAACTTTCACCATTTCACTTAAAGGAAGTGCTTTATGACCTCTTGGTGTATCTGAATTGCCATCATCACTACTGTTGTGCGTTAGGGTCATTATTAAGTAAGGGCGACTTGAACACAAACACTGGGATACCAGGACAGTTGATCTGAGAAGTCAGACAGCTACTGACTAAAGGGTCAGGAGCATTTGCAGCGTGGAGATTCTGGACAAAGGGAAAATGCATGTCCTGGGCAGGATGGAGCTGTCCAGTGTGAGATTTCATCGTACTACTCAGAATGGTGTGCAATTTAAAATTACGAATTATTTGTTTCTGGAATTTTCCATTTAATATTGTGTTTGACTGTGGGTAACTACAACTGCAGAAAGTGAAACTGCAGATGAAGGGTTCTACTGTACAGATTTTTCTTCGTTTGACCCTACCTACTCATTTTTTTGTCATTTTAATTTGTGCCCTCTATTTAATGTCCTTAATTGATTTATTCTGCTCTCGTAATTTATGGGTTTGAACGAAAGCTGTGATTTTTAGAAGTCGGTGTTTTCTAGCAACATCAGAGTGTTTAGCAAAATATTTTGTTCAGGCTTCGGAATCAGACAACTTTAAAATTGAATTTGGGATCTTCCACTTAATATTTAGCTGGATAACCTCATTTAATTACTTAACCTTAACCTCCTTGAGTTTGCTTCTCATATCTAAAATGGGAATAAAACCCACTTCATAAGACTGAGGTCAGGATTAGCACTGGATGCATGGTAATCACTCACAAAATGATAGCTGTATATATTAAAAACCTGACCTTAATATATTAAAAATGATTGACTTTGTATTTTTCTCATGTATAGTTCTATGAATTTTAACACATGTGTAGATTCACGTAACCACCGCTGACCTCAGCCTGAAGAATGGCACTTTCTTATGCTAACCTTTATAATCCTGCCCTCCATTCACCCAATCCTTGGCAATGGCTTCTGTGTTAGCGATCACTCTAGTTTTGTCTTTTCCCAAATGTCACGTAAATGACATCATGCAGTGTCGAGCCTTTTTGAGATTCACCCGAGTTGCTGTCTGTACCAGTTGTGTGTTCCTTGTTATTGCTGAGTAGTATTTTGTTGTATGGATGTACCACAGTTTATCTGATTACTTTCTAAAGCCTCTTTGGGTTATTTCCAATTTGGGGGAAATTATCAATAATATGAATGCTATTTAAAATAATACTTTAGAATGAGAGATTCCTCTTCGTGGGAAATGCTGGGTCCAAATTACTTTAACTGGTGTTTGTGTTGGACTATCTTGTCTTGTGTTTTTGTCTCTGATGAAATTTGAATGATAAACTAAATCTTATTTTTCATAGAGACTAAGTCTTTTGAGTCCATTTAAGGCTTAGAAGATGTATTTGTGAAAAATGTCATCTATTTCATATTTATTTTACTAGCTTCAATTTCATAGACATGTATTTTAATTACTGGTTTTCTAATTAAATTAAAAGGGAGAATCATTTGGTGGCATAACTTGCCAGGCATTTACTAAGCTTCTAATATCTTATACAATGTTTGACACAAGGGGTGTGTATTAAATACCCATTTAACAAATCAAGATAGAATGATTGAGTAATTCAGAAGCACTATATGTGTTTAATGAGTTTTTTTTGATTTATGGTAATGTGATGAATATAAGGTTGTACATTTTAGCACATGTTAAAAATATAGTTCTTTATATTAATTGGAAGCTGTATTCTTTAGAGTAATTATATATTGCTTGTCACAGTGAATCGTTTTTTGTATTTGAGGATACATCGTCTAAAGGTAGGTTTTATTTTACTCTAACATGGCCTTGTTTCCATTTGTAAGAACATGGTTAAAGGGAGTAATTATGTATGTAAAGTAAAACATGATATTTATGATTATTTGTTAAAAAATTTTCCCTAGTGATTTTGTTTGGATAAATAATGAGGAAAAACAAGTGACCTATTCATAAGCCTCAGAGGCTTTCATGTTAACCTTACTCTTCTATCCGTTTATGAAAATTACTTTTTAGAAATATGAAGGCTGCTTATAATTTGGCCTTGTATACTTAACACGTGAGGTTGTGTCATATCATTAAGGGCTTTTGTTCTGTTAGGCAAAATACTGCTATCAAATAAGGTTTTATGTATAATGGTAGTAGGAAGTTCTTTGATGTGGGTCCATAAAAACAGGGGCAAGAGCACCTCTTTTTGATGTGTGCATGTCTTTGAGAATACTATGACTCAAAATTAAGGAGGGGACTTAGAGAGGAAGCATATACATAATCTTTTAAGGTTTGTTTTGAAGGAGAGGAGATAGGGAATGGCATATGGAAGGTGACATTTTGTTAATTTTATTTTTAACATGGGAGTATTAAGAGACTGTATGCTTATGGGAAATGCTTCAGTAGAGAGGGGAACATTGTTGGTGGGAGATGGAGAAGAGATTGCTGGAGCTATGGCTTTGACCACGTAAGAGAACAAGATACAGCACTAAGCGAAGGGGCTGGCCTTAGATAGGAGGAAACTATTTGAAATATTATTTGAAAATGTTCTGTTGCCTAAGGCAGGATGAGATAAATTATTAAAGCCAAGGAAATGATATTTTAGCAGATTTTTATTTCTTACTTACAGTTTCACCTAGTTCCTTTGGAGTAGATTTCTCCATTCCATAAATCAGAGAATTTTCTGATAGGTCACTTTTATCTTGTTCAGTATTTTTAAATATAAATAAAACATCAGTGGGTTAAGAAAATAAATTTACCAAGCTCCCCCGTTTAAAGCCAATGATCCAGTCTTAAATATAAGAAAATAGGCTAGGCACGGTGGCTCATGCCTGTAATCCCAGCACTTTGGGAAGCAGAGGCAGGATGATCATGAGGTCAGGAGTTCAAGACCAGCCTGATCAACATGGTGAATCCCCATCTCTACTAAAAATACAAAAATTAGCCGGGCATGATAACGCACACCTGTAGTCCCAACTACTTGGGAGACTGAGGCAGGAGAATCGTTTGAACCCGGGAGACGGAGGTTGCAGTGAGCCAAGATTATCCCACTGCACTTCACCCTGGGTGACAGAGCAAGACTGCATTTCAGGAATATATACATATATTCATATATATATATATATATATATGAGAAAATATACTATAAATTTTATGATAAAATAATTATAATATTAAACCAATAATTTTATATAAAATTATACATTTTATATTTTTATGTAGGTACAAGAAAATTTGGAATTTCACATAACTACTTATTGGATGTTAATGACATTGCAGAGATTACAATAGGTATAACTATAGCAAATAAAAGCACTGTAGAAGTATTGAGAACATAGTTAGCCTCTGAAGACTAACATATTTATATCCTAAACTGTGAACTTACGACCTTAAAAACATTTTAGAAGCATTAGAATGCAAAGTACACATGTCATGGACTGTCAAAGCATTAAGTAGCTTCTGAAAAATACAGTGTTCACTCCTGAGAGAATATAAATAAGTCAGATAACATCTTAGTGTTATTATGAAAATAGTTTTGATTTGCATGCCCTCTGAAAGGGTGTCTAGGAGCCCAGAGGTCAGTGAACTACACATTGGGAATTGCTACTATGTAGTAAAAATGAATAGTTTGGATAAAAGGATTTCCAGGTAAAGCTAAAAGGAGGCAACAGGAAATCTTCTCCCCAAATGGCAATTATGAAGTGGAAAATATGGACAGAAACAGCCATGTTAGTGCTGTGGACATCATTCAAAGGCGTACACAATCCAAGAATCATACTTTAAAAACTGCTGACCTGCAGTAAAAACTGTAGGCCCTATGGTGTTACGGCCTGGAGCTACTTCCAGGGCCCCGTGACTCTAGTACGTTGGTACAGAGGTCCTGACAGCTTCTCTTCTGCAGTTGCAGGGACTCGCTCAACTTGGAGTCGTGAGCAATAACCTCATCCCTCGTCAATGGCATTTTGGGGGCCAGCAACTAGCGGAGTGCCGGCCAGGCTCTACTAGCCTGAGATTTCATTCAAGATTGGGGTAAACCTGTTTCTGGCTGAAGATACGCACATGTGCAGTGGAAACCGGAGAAGGTCCCCATCTCTTCACAGCTCCCACTGGTCACTGCTTGGAAAGAGTCTAGTGGAATGTAAAACCAAGCAGGTTTACATACTGAAACAGGCTTATAGTAATTAAACATCTTCCCACAACAAACACTGGCTTCTGGATCACGGTACTGGTGAATTTTGTTACATATTGAAAAAGAATAATGTCAATCCATCGCATACTCTTTCAGAAAATAGAGAAGGAGGAAAAGTATTTCAGCTTCTGTGAGTCTTGTATTAACCTCATATCAAAGCCAACTAAGATGACAGAAAAGTACAGATAAATGTTGTTCATGAACATAAATGCAGTAATGCTTTTAAAAAATTAGCAAACCAATGTCAGTAATATGTAAAAAAGATGATACAATATGGCGAAGTGGGATTTATATCAGAAATACAAAGTTGATTTAATATTACTAAATCAGTTAACGTAATAGAACCTACTAGTAAAAGTACAAAATAAAAATTCATGTTAAAAATTCTCAGCAAAGTAGAAGGACACTTGTTAACTTGAGCAATAAGGCAAAAGAAAAAAGGACCCAGATTTGATAGGAGGAATTAAAACTGTCTTATATTTTTTACAAAGGGCAACATCCTTTATGGAGAACATACAAAACACTTCACAAAAAAGGACACATAGTCAGCGTGCAAAACTAAATAGTATTTCTACATAAAAATGAACAATCTGAAAGAAATTAAAATTCACAGTAATATCAAAAAATAAAATATGAAGACATTTAGCAGAAGTGCAAAATTTGTAAACTGAAAACTATGAAACATTGCTGAAAGAAATTAAAGAAAATCTAAATGAATGAAGACAGATTTACTCTTTATGAATTGTCTGGATAACAATTCTCCCCAAATTGATCTATAATTTCAGTGAAATCCTTATCAAAATCCCTGCAGGTCTTTTTATAGACATTGATTAACTGATTGTAAAATGCATATGGAAACGCAAAGGATCTAGAAGAGTCATAATAATATGTTAAAATGAAGTTCAATATGGAGGAATTGCATCACATGATTAAAAAATTGCTGTACAAACACTGTATGTTAGTTTGGTACTGCTGCAAAGATAGGTATACAAATCGATGAAACAGAATTGAGAATCCAGAAATAAATCTGTACACGGTCAACTCATTTTCAACAAAGATGCCAAAACAGTTGATTTTTGGAAAGGATAGTTGGTAGGAAACAATTATATATTCACACATTGTATAAACACCAATAACTATAAAGACTATATACCCTTCTGTCATATCATAAGCTACATTAATTTAATATGAATCATATGCTTTACTGTGAGAGCTAAATTCTCAAATTTCTCAGAAAACAGTATGGTCTTTGGTGGGGTAAAGTTCTTATGTGTGCCACCAAAAGCACAGTTCATAAAATTTTAAAAAACAGTAAATTGCAGTTCACTAAGAACTTGTATCCAGAATATATAAAGGATTCTTAAACAAAATAATAAGAATGCCCATTTTTTTTAAAAAGTCAACAGATCTGAATATGAATGATCCCAAGGAGGATATATAAATGGCCAATAAAGGATGTTTAACTCATTAGTTATTATGGAAATGCAATGAGATACTACCCTGTACTCATTAAAATAAGTATAAGAAAACAGACAATAACTGATGTTGGTGAGCATGTGGTGAAATGGTAATCATTACACATTACTTTTGGGAAAATAAGATGGTACAAGTATTTCGGAAAACAGTTTGTCAGTTTCTTAAAAGGTATACTTAACATACAACTGATCAGTTTTCCTCTTGAGAATCTACCTAAGGGAGAGGAAAACATGACTACATCAAGAAATGTGTATGAATCTTCATAGCAGCATTATTCAGTATAGCTACAAATTGGAAACAATTCAAATGTCTGTCAACTGGTGAATAAATGATACATTGATACAATGGGATACTATTACAAGCCCCATCAGACTAACAATGGATTTCTCAGCAGAAGAGCAAGGTAACAGGCAAGGAGAGAGTAGGATGATATCTTCAAAGTGCTGAATTTTTTTTTAAATCTGTCAGCCAAAGCTACTATTATTTTATTACTATTAAAAATAATATTTTATTACTATTATTACTATTGTCAGCAAAATTATCTTTCACAAATGAAGGAGGAATAACGTCTTTTGAAGACAAGCAAAAGCTGAGGGCATTCATCATTCCTAGGCCAGTCCTACAATAAATGTTAAAGGAAGTCCTAAACTGGAAGCGCAGATGACATTTACTATCATAAAAACATATAAAAGGACAAAACTCACTGGTAAAGCAAATACAGAAATCAGAAAGAGAAAGGTCTCAAATGGAACCACTATAGAAAACCACCAAACCACAATGACAAACAATAAGAGAAAAGCAAGGAACAAAGAATATACAAACAACCAGAAAACAACAATATGACAGTAACAAGTTCTGATAGCAATAATAACTTTGAATGTGAATAGATAAATTCTCTATTGAAAAGATATAGACTGGCTGAATGGAAAAAATAAAAGATACAACTATATGCTGCCTGCAAGACGTGCACTTCACCTGTAAAGACACACATAGACTGAAACTAAAGTGATGGAAAAAGATACTCAATTCAAATTGAAACCAAAAGCTGGAAGGGCAGCTATACTTACATCAGATAAAACAGACTTTAAGTAAAAAACCATAAAGAAAGACAAATAAGATCATATAAAGAGATCAGTTCATCGAGAGGATATAATTCTATTTATGCACGCAACACTGGAGCACCTTTATGGATTTTATATTCATAAAGCTAATATTACTAGATCTGAAGAGAGAGATACACTCCAATACAATGAGAGTGGGGAATTTCAACATCCCCCTGTCAGCAGTCAGCATTAGACAGATCCTCTAGGAAAAAAATCACCAAATAATCATTGTATTTAAAGTGGTTTTTAGATCAGCTGGAGCTAAGGTTGACAGAGCATTTTATCTGACAACTGCAGAATACACATTCTTCTCATCAGCACATGGAACAGTCTTCAGGATATACCACGTTAGGCCACAAAACAATTCTCAATAAATTTTAAACATTTTGAAATCAAGTGTCTTCTCAGACTACAATAAAACTTGAAATCAATTAAAAAAAAAAAAAGGAAACTTTAGAAACTATACAAATGCATGAAAATTAAACAAGATACTCCCGAATAACCATTGGGGTCAATGAAGAAATTAATA
>NW_012114488.1:11072271-11107268 GCF_000951035.1 Colobus angolensis palliatus
AAAAAAAAAAATCCTAAAATTTGTATGGAACCAAAAAATAGCCAAAGCAATCCTGAGCAAAATGAACAACACCAGAGGCATCACACTCCCTGCCTTTATATTTTATTACAAGGTGATTGCAATCCAGACAACATGGTATTGGTATAAAAATAGACAAACTGTACAATGGAACAATATAAAGAACTCAGAAATAATTTCACATATTTATAGCCAACTAATTTCCGACAAAGGTTCCAAGGACATGTGTTGGGGAAAGGATAACCCTCTTCAATAAATGGTGCTGGGAAAATTGGATATCTGTATGCAGAAGAATAAAGTAGCCAGAAGAAAGGACTCAAAATATTACAAACACATAGAAATGATAAATACTCATGGTTATGGATAGCCCAAGTACCCTGACTCGATTATGACACATTCTATGTGGGTAAAAAATGCTTACATGTACCTCATAAATGTTGAAAATAATATGTATCAATAAAAGAAAGCAATAAAAATAGTGAAGTATGAATATATACTTTGACATGGATGAACCTGAGTGAATTTGTGCTAAGTGGAAGAAACCAGATGTAACTGACTATATATTATGTGATTCTGTTTATATGAAATGCCCAGAAAAAGATCAGTCTGTGAAGATGGGAAGCACATTGCTGACTGTTGAGCTCTCTGTGGGGGCAGGGGTTTAATGTAAATGGTTATGAGGGAATTTTCTTTGATGAGGATGGAAGTGTTTTAAAACTGGACTATTATGATAGCTTCACAATTGTATAAACATACTAACACTGAATTCTGTATACTTACAGTTGGTGAACTTTATGGTATGTAAATTAATCCTTGGTCAACCTGTTGATGCAAAAAGCAGTGAGGTATCACTGCATACCTCTTGCAGCGGCTAAAATTAAACACAGTTACAATCCCAAGGGTTGTCAAGGATATGGAGGCCCTGGACTTTTCAAACATTGATTGAGGGAATGTAAAATGCTATCACCCGTTTGGAGAATAGCTTGGCAGTTTCTTCAAAGTTATGTAGACACTGAGCATATGAGCCCCATTCATTCTCTCTGTGGTATTTACTGAAGATAAATGAAAGCCTGTGTTGTTGTGGAAAACTGATACAGGAATAAAACTGGAAATAACTCAGGTCCACCAAGAGATGAATGGATAAACTGTGGTATATTCATGCAATGGAATGCTACTCTTCAATAAAAAGAATAAATTATTGATACAGGCGACAGTGTGGATGAATCTCAAAACAGTTACCCTGAGTGAAGGAGACCAGACAGAAAAGAGGACTGTACTATGCTACTCTATTTATACAACACTCTAGGCAATGCAGTGTAATATACAGTGACAGAAAACAGATCGGTGGTTGCTTGGGATGGCAGTTGGCAGGGATTCTAATGGATCTGTGGAAACTTTTGGGGGTGATTTATGTGTTATTTCAGTTGTGGCAGTGGTTTCACATGTGTATGTGAACTTTGCAACCTTTTAACTTTAAATACGTGCATGTCACTTTGTCAAGTATACATTCATAAATTTTTTTTTGAAAATACAAGTAATGGCCTTTTAAAATACTACTTTTCAGTTTCGGAACAGTCTTGTTTCTTCTGGGCTTTGGGTAGAAATATTCCTTGAAGTATATCCGCATAAGTTGAAATTCAAGTGGTTTGTTTTAATTTATGTACTTTTGGTTTTTGAGGTGGTTTATTTGAAGTTAAACATTGTTTCATTTTAGGTGACATTTTGTATCACCTCAGAATTTGCTGATAAGACTTTAAAATATGTGTAGGATTTTCAAAGCCTTTTTCTAAGAGACTAAAAAATTAAAATATTTGTATTACCCCGAAAGTCCCCAAAACAATAGGGCCCATCAGTAGAACTTGATAGTTCTCAAGAAGTGTATAGTTAAGTGTTTAGTTGAAAAATGAAGTGGAAAGGAACAAGAAAAGGGGGAGCTAAAAATCCTTCAGTTGTGATTATGTGATTTTTTGAGCCATTCAAGTTAGTGATAGGGATCTGGACAAATCCAGCAGGAGATAGGCTGAAACTCTGATGATCGTAGAACTTCTGGAAGAAACTTGCTGGACTTGGGGTTTGTGTAGTTGGCCTGTGGGGTGTCTGTCTTCCAGGTGGAACATGACAGTGGGAGTCTCATGACGAGCGCATGCGAGGGGAAAAGGAGCATTAATTTACAAGTACTGTGTTAGCTTATTTAATCCTCACAACAGAACTAAGGGGTAGGAAGTCTGGCAAGTTTGTCCTTTGGTTTCTAAAGCACTTCCTCCTTGTACTGTGTTACTGTATAGTCAGTCTGCTCCAAGCTGAACTCTAGCTAGCTTTGACTGCAGGAACAAAGTGAGTAGAACCTCTTCTTCTTGGAATAACTTCTACCCAAACCGAGAGCCTTGTAAGTGTTACTACCCAACATGGCTGAGCCCTAACCAAGCATGTTGGGATATAGGACAAAATTTCAACTCCAGCATGAAACACAAGTACAAGGTAGGGAAACAGAGATAAAAATCTAGTTGTAAGGCAGCAGGTTGGCAGGTAGTTTCAGCCAACCAAACTCTTTCCAGGGATCACCAAATGATGCGTTTGAGAAGCATAAATTCTAAACATCAATTGCTAAATGGGTGAAGACTGCTCAATGCCTCCTGAGCTGATGATTACTGATTAGAAGGAAAACAGGCTGAGCTTCTAGGACAAAAACATCAGAGAATGCAATGGAAGGTAGGGCTAAGAGATAAGTCTTTGATTATTATGGCAGTATTTCAAGTGTACTAGAATGAACCAGAGAAACCAATGTGTTATTTATAGCTGGTGTGAGTAAAAATACTCTCCAAATAAAAAGCTGTGAATACATGGAATCATTTTATAATTTTTTTGAATGACAGGTAAGGCACATGGCCTTACTTTAGCTTAAAATCCCTGAAACCAAGTGTCAAGGCAAAGCCTGTTAGTACCAGAAGTTTTAGGAAGATTGTGTACCTTTCAATCAAAGATACATTCTCAAGAACAATTTTTCTTTTCACCATATCAGACATGGCACTGTTACTTGGAAATAGTATGTTGGATGTGCCCACAAATGCTTATTTAGCCAATATTACTGTTCATCTGTACTTATTTTCTATTATACACTGTGTAAAATCTCCTCTATAGAAAAGTAACCTCTGTTGGTAACTTTCTTCTTTTAGGAGAATATTCAACGTTTCTAAAGTAGGGAGAATATTGAATATATATGTGCCAAAATATTTATCACAACATTGCTTACAGAGATAGAATACTGAAATCAACCTAGATGTCCATCTAAAGGGAAATATTGGATAAATTGTGATATATTTATTGTATGAAATGTTATACATATATTCAAAAAATTGAGTTGGAACTCTATGGTCTAGAAAGGAATGTGAAATTCTAAGTGACAAAATTAATCTGCAATATAACATTATAGTACAGTGCCATTTCAGTGGGGGGAAAAAAAGCAACAAAAGTACTTATATAGTTATGTTAATATGGGAATGGAAAAAAGTGGGAAAAGACATTCCCCAACAGGAACACTGGCTGCCAGTGGCTACCATGACTGGAGGCAGTGTAGACTTAGAAAATACAATTGAAAAATAAGAGTAGTAGTATTATTTTTTCCACTACATATTTGGTATTGTTTTATTGTTTATATTTTTATGTGTGTTACTTTTAGAATATTTGAAGAATTTTATGGTTTTTTTTCTTAGAATTCAGAATTTAAAATGCTTTGTGTACTGACCAGCTTTTCAATGCAACCATTTTGTGACCTGATCATGGTGAAATCAAACTGGAGTTCATGTGATCCTTCTGAGATTATATATAAGTTTTCTTTTTTTTTTTTTGAGACAGAGTCTTGCTCTGTCGCCCAGGCTGGAGTGCAGTGGCCAGATCTGAGCTCACTGCAAGCTCCACCTCCCAGGTTTACGCCATTCTCCTGCCTCAGCCTCCCGAGTAGCTGGGACTACAGGCGCCCGCCACCTCGCCCGGCTAGTTTTTTGTATTTTTTAGTAGACACGGGGTTTCACCGTGTTAGCCAGGATGGTCTCGATCTCCTGACCTCGTGATCCACCTGTCTCAGCCTCCCAAAGTGCTGGGATTACAGGCTTGAGCAACCGCACCCGGCCTATATATAAGATTTTTAAAATGTATATTGTTTTCTCTGAGAGAAGGTCTATGGCTTTGCCTCAAAAGAATTTAGGCCCCCAAAATAGTTTTGGGCAGTTTTAACTATAATAAGACAACAGACATATTTAATTATACCAAGTTTTAATATGTTGGAGACCACTGACCGATTAACTTTGTACTGTCAGTTCAACTCATTTGTATGCAAAACTCAGGCAAAGCTTATAGTGACCTAGCTGCATATTTATTTGAACTTCTTTTAAAAGTATCATATTAGTAATATTTTGACTCTCATCATCATTTTATTTGAAAGTTGAATCAGTGTATGTTTAATCACAAAATGGCACACAGTGGTTGGCTTATTGTATGTTTGGATGTTTCTTGTTATAAGAAATGTGAGTGGTTATATATTTATTGATTTAACTTTCAAAGAAGAAAATTTGTAAGTATGTTTGAGTCATTTTAAACTGGAGTCTTTTGAATTTGTGAGGCAATGGATTTTTTATTATTTGTTGGCTTTATCATGAGATGTTTCATAATTTATAACATTTAAAGTAAATTTTTGCTAATAAAACACTTATCTTTGGGTTTGGTTATAGGTAATAGAAAACAATGGAAGGTAGAAAGAAACACATTAAGTGACTTAAAAATCATTAGAAGGACTCGAGGGATCATCTCTAGGCAGAGCTACGAAGAGAAGCTTTCAGGCCCCAAAATTTCACATCATTGGCTGTGACTGCTGAAGTTGCTCCTTGTCTGTAGGAAGCCCAGGCAACAGGAATCTGGTGGCTGTGGATTGATACTCCTCAGGAAAGTGGGAACCGCAGGCCCTGCTTTCCTCCCACTTAACTCAGTTCTGAATTCAGTGTCACCTTAGTAATAGTACCTGATAAGATGCTAGGAAATCTGAAAATGTAGTTTTTAGCTTTCTAGCCTAAGCGGAACAAAAGGGAGCTCCCAGAGGAGGTTGGAATTTATGTTAAGCCAATTATGATATCTGCCACCGTATTTCTTTTAATCTATTTAATATATGAGGTTTCCACATAAAGTCTTACTTGGAAATAAAAGCTAGTCCTATTGAGAAACATTTGAAAAATCAGTTGCAAAATTTAAATCACAGTGTTCAGTACCAAAAGCTTTAGATTTTCTGATAGTAAGTGAATGACTATCTCTAAGCACATTGACTTGAACCCCAAGAAGCTGTGGTTGTGGCTACAGCTGTGCTGGAGAACCGTAGTGAGTCTTAGAGACCTCAGCATATTGGGCCAGTGAGTCTTAGAGACCTCAGCATATTGGGCCAGGATCATGCTAGAGATGAAGAATGTTCAGTCATTTATCTAAGTTAATGATGCTGTAATTTATTTTTAAACCATTCTGAATATTTAATGCTATCATGGTTTTTTTATAGTTTTAATAAATCTATACTATATTTTATATAGTATAGATTTATTATATACATTAAATATACATATGTATTTAATATATGTATTTAATGTATTTAATATAGGTATTTAATAAATCTATAATATAGTTTAAATAAATCATCATAATACTGAACTCTAATGCATTTTACTTTAACCACATGACCTCTTTTCTCTCTTTAGTGGTTGTCTTCTCAAATTTTCCAAAATGATATTCTAAGAAAGTTCTTCCTCCTTAGGCTATAATTGTTTTACCTATGTCTACTTGGTAGGATTCTAGAATTATTCCCTGTCATCAGTTTTACAGATTTTTAGAGAGCCACAAGTAGCAGCGCTTTTGAATTATACAGCCTTTTCTGCAAATAAATGTTTAATTCACTTTTGTAATTGATTCTAATTAACAGATGCTAAAAAAAGAATTTTATGACAATAATTTTGTCTTTGTGGAAATACAGTAGCAAGATTGACTTGAATATGCAAAATAACATAATTTTATTACCTAATCTTATTCTGCTTTTGGGTTATATTTCCCACTGTTAGTGGAAAACCATCTTATCCATAAAGATCTTTTAGTTACTTATTTTTTCTTTTGCATTAATTTCATTTCTTTTGGATACTTGGTCTTTTAGATACTTAGTCTTGGGTAAATATCTAAAACTAGGATTTCAGAAAGTACCAAACTATTTTCCAGAGTTGGTTGGTCTAAGAGTTCCTGTCTTTAATGGCTTCTTTCTAAATTTTCTTTGTTCCAGTGAACAGGTGGATATATTGGGAAACTTAGGGAGCATCATAGTAGTGAAGAAAAGGAGGCTTTGGCTTTTCAAGGTTGATTCTCTGGGTTCTTATTGAATCTAGTGCCAAGTTTCCCAGGCCTGTTATTTCTTGATGGGCAGAGACCTGTGGCTGTCCTTGCCCAACAGGCCTCTGCATGAAGTCTTGTTCTTCCTGCTGGCCCCTTAAGTTTTGCTGAAAACTCCTTATTGCCAGAACAACTCCATCGTTCCCTGTGCAGACTGTGTTGGTTTGCTTGCCATCCAGCCCCCCGCATTCTTCCATGTGGATGTTGATGCTGTGCAGAATAATTCGAGGTGGTTTTAAGGGGAAGGAATAATATTAGTCATGTTGAGAAGTTCTTAGTAAATGTGGAGGAATAACCTTGAGGTTGTTTGTGGCTGTGAAAAGAATTTTAGGGGATGAAGGACACGTGAACATCTCTCCTGCTGCTGCCCTCAGCTGGTGTTGAAGCGTGGGTCCAGGAGCACACCCTAGACAAGATGGGATCTTGAATGGAAACCGAAGCCAAGAGTGGAAGAAAGAAATCATGGGACTTGCTTCACATCGAGTTCAAGCCTAAGGAGAAGACATACTTTTCTTGTTTCTTTGTTTAATCAGCTTTATAGAGGTATAATTTACTTACAATAAATCTGATCAAGTATATAGTTTAATGAATTTTGATGAATGTGTACTATCCTGTAACCACCATCCCAATCAACATTTCTTCCATCTCAGAAAGTCCCCGTATACCTGTCTGCAGGTAATGTTCCCTCCTACACCCTACACCCTCCTTTAGTTCCTGGCAACCTCTGATCGCCTTTTATCATTATAGTTTGTAGAATTTCATGTAAAGACACTCATGTAGTGTGAAGCCATTTGCGTCTGCTTTCTCTTACTTAGCATGATGGTTGTGAGATTTGCAGAGGTGGTTGTGTGTATCAGTACATTCTTCATTTTCGTGGCTCCGTAGTATCCCATTGTTCAGATACGCCACACGTTTAACAATGTACTGTAAAATCCCATTGTTTCACATTCTTTTAATTTTCTCCATTCTAACGGGTACTTGGTGATATCTCTTTTTATTATAATTTGGATTTTCCTAATAACTAAAAATGTTAAACATTTTAATGAGTTTTTTCATTTCTATATCCTCATTTGTGAAGAATCTGTTCAAATATTTTGCTGCTTTGTAAATTTGAGTCTTCATCCTCTTAGTATTGAGTTGTAAGAGAACTTTATGTATTTTAGTTATAGGTCTTTTGCCAGATACATATTTTGAAAATACTTTCTCCCAGTCTGTGGCTTTTATTTTCTTAACAGTGTCTCTTGAAGAGCCAAAGTTTTTAAATTTGATAAAGTCTGTTTTATCAATTTTTTCTTTGATGATTTGTGTATTTTGTGTCTACTGTAGGAAATCATTGCCTAACTCAATATATTCTCCTATTTTCTTATATACATTTTAGTTTTCACCCTTATATGTTCATCTATTTATTTCCCGTTAATCTTTATATATCATGTGAGGTAAGGGTTAAGGTTAATTTGTTTATGAATATCCATTCCTTCCAGCACCATTTGTTGAAAAAGCTTATCCTGTTTTCATTGAATCACTTTGGTATCTTTGCCTAAATTCACATATATACATATGTCTACTTCTACATTCTGTTTCGGTTCATTGATTTGCATGTCTCTCATTATGTCAGTACCACACTGTTTTGTTTAATGTAGCTGTGTAGGAAGTCTTGGAATGTAGCATAACTTCTGCAACTTATTTATTTTCAAAAAATGAATTGCTCATCTGGGTCATTTACATTACCATATACATTTTACAGATACCTTGTCAAGTTTGACAGAAAGCCTGTTGAGATTTTGAATTGCCTGTATTTACTCTACAGATCAAGTTGGGGAAAATTGATAACAGTTCTGATCCTTGAACAGGGTATACTTAACTATTTATTTAGGATTTGAAGTTCTCTTACCATGCATTTTGTGACCTTACTAAACTCACATATTCATTCTAGTAGTTTTTTGTAGATTCCTCAGGACTTTTTTTTTTTTTTGTATTTTTAGTAGAGAGGGTTTCACCATGTTAGCCAGGATGGTCTCAATCTCCTGACCTCGTGATCCGCCTGCCTTGGCCTCCCAAAGTGCTGGGATTACAGGCATGAGCCACCACACCTGGCCTCGTCAGGACTTTTTACCTAGGTTTTTTTTTTTTTTTTTTCCTTTTTAATCTATGTTGGATACATAATACCTATTATATATAATGTTAAATATATGTAATTTGTATGTATGTATGTGTGTGTGTATATATACGGTTTTTCAAATTTTACTGAAAAGGATAGTGGTGAGAATACTGAATAATGTTGAATATAATTTGCATATTCAGCTTGGTAGAAATACAATTATATATTGTTGAATAGGAGTGTGGAGAGCAGATGCTCTTGCCTTGTTCTCCATCTTGGTAGGAAAGCATTTAATCTTACACCATTAGGTGTGATGCTACCTGTAGATTTTTTATAGATTCCTTTACCATGTTAAGGAAATCTCCTTAAATTTTAGTTTGCTATGAACTTTTATCCTAAATGAACATTGACTTTTTTTTTCCTATGTGTTTAAATCACTAGGATCAGTGTCTTGCATTGCCTTGTGTTCAGTGTCTAAAAACTTTCACGTATTTTCTTCTGATTTTCTAAAGTTGTTTATTACTAGAAGGCAATTTCTGTAGCAGTTAATCCTTCATAAGCAAAAGTGGAACATTGTTTTTAATACTATATATAGTTAGTTTTCTTTCAGCATATGGATAAAATTGCCTTTTATAAAAGTATAAAGTTTTGTCACTTATTTCAAACTATAGACAAAGGGAAATGAATCTTCATTGATCATTGCTGTAAGCTGCTAATAGTTTTAAATTAGGTAAAGTGTCTTAATACAGAATTGTCTACGAGCGATAATTGCCTAACTGATACAAAAGAAATGTTGAAGAAGTTGGATTGTGTGTTAACACACAATTCAGCCACATTGCTGAACATTGTAGACTATTCATTTTTTTTCCATTTCTGGTCTTTATTAGCTAGTATCTGTCTCAAGGGCTCTAAGCATTTGCCTGGCTTCTTATTTCTTTGAGTGGTATTGATAATAAATAAAACATATGTCCAGTGTACATGTGTGTATTTTGTAGTATTTTGTAGTGAGGCTGCATTCCTTCTGGAGATCTCGTAAGTGTACTTGAGGCAGGATCGTGCTTCACTGCCATGGAGTAAACCTCCTCCTCCTCTGCTGCTTGTCCCTCTGGCTGCTGTTGGCCTGATCAGACTCTTCCCCTTGGCTTTTTTCGTATGTCTACCTTGTCAGATGGTCTGAAGCAGAGAGAGAACCACTCATTATCTTTACCTATCTGCGGACATTAAGAATTTTTTTTTTAAAATGAAAAGTACTCTGGTCTCGTAATTTTCAGTGTTCACAGAAACCAAGAAGAGACTTAATATTATAAATTTATTCTATCTAATAATGCACATTTGATCTAATGTCAAATAAGTGGAATGAATGTGAAACTACTACCTGCAGATGTAATAGAGCTGCTATTTTAATTTTTCCTTTGAACAGTTTTAGAAGAGGAGTTCTAAGATGTACAAATGAAGTTAGTAGTCATTAGAGTAATCGTGGACTCTGATAATAACAAAAACATTTTCAAAAGTAAGTTAACTGATTTGCAGACAGCTAGGAACTTTTACAGCACATGACCCAGCTTATTATTCAAAATGAGAAAATTTAGTCAACAACTTTAAACTTCATTCTGAGTTCTTAATGTTTATATTCCTTTTAGTGCCAGGATCTTATACTATGAACACTTTCCAGTTAGGATCTCTGCTGATAGAGTAATGTGTGATAGCCATATTTCATGGAATCTTGTACACCTCAGAGAATTGCTAGAATCTGGAGGTGAACAATACATTCTGGGATTTTTTTCCCAACCTCAGAAAAGTACCAGGTCACACTTTGATGCTAAAACCTTACTGTTACTGATTTTTTTTTTTTTTTTTTTTGAGACAGGGTCTTACTCTGTCACCCAGTCTGGAGTATAGTAACAGGATCATGACTCCCTGCAGCCTTGAACTCCTGGGCTCAAGTGATCCTCTTGCCATAGCCTACTGCCTCAGCCACTTGAGTAGCCAGGACTACAGGCATATGCCACTGTGCCTGGCTATTTTTTAATTTTTGTAGACAAGGGGTCTCATTATGTTGCTGCACCTGGTTTCGAACTCCTGATCTCAAGCTATCCTCCTACCCTAGTTCCCAAAGTGCTAGGATTACAGGTGTGATCCACAGTGCTTGGCCTAAATTGTTATAAATACAGTAAGAAAGCTTTGGACTTCTCATTTCCCCACATCCTCAATACCAAATCAACATAATAAAAATGTTTCTAAAGAGGCACAAAACATTGTAAGAGTTTTAGGAAGGCTTAGTAAATTTTCATTCATAATTCTAAAGTCTCTTAGCTGTTTATAAATAGCCACTTGACACTATGAATTTTGAGGTATTATTGAATATCCAAGTTAAGGCAGTGAATAATCCCTCAAATGTCAACAGAGTTTACATTTACTTGTTTTTTCTGTCATGATCATAGATATGTTTATATATTTCAGCAGCTCTTAATGTATTGGTAGATATATTCAGATAACTATAAGAAAAAATTTCGTGTCTTGGCCTCTCTGGGGTAGATTTTGCTGAGGTTTCTGATGGTGAAACCTTAAGGTTGGTTGCATTTGCTCTTGGTCCTGGTAGCGTCTAGGTTCAAGTTACAGAATCAACACAGTTCTAGATCATTTAGAGATGACTAAGTTCTATGAAGTAAACTGTGGAAAAGAAGAGTAACGTATATATTACATGACTGTATTATGAGGACTTTCTTGAACTTCGCTTTTATGTCCTTGATAAGTGAAATCCAATTTACACGCGATCTTTTCTTTTTTTTTTTTTTTTTTGAGACGGAGTCTTGCTCTTTCGCCCGGGCTGGAGTGCAGTGGCCAGATCTCAGCTCACTCACTGCAAGCTCCGCCTCCCGGGTTTACGCCATTCTCCTGCCTCAGCCTCCGGAGTAGCTGGGACTACAGGCGCCGGCCAGGTCGCCCGGCTAGTTTTTTGTATTTTTTAGTAGAGACGGGGTTTCACCGTGTTAGCCAGGGTGGTCTCGATCTCCTGACCTCGTGATCCGCCCGTCTCGGCCTCCCAAAGTGCTGGGATTACAGGCTTGAGCCACCGTGCCCGGCCGATCTTTTCTTTTAGATATGAGAGAAAACTATATCATCTTATGTAAATAGTAGTTATGCTAGTATATATATTGATATTTCTCATGTCTCTAAAATGAAATAAAAGGAAGGTACTTTACAAGTTGTTACATTTTCTATAGGAGAAGAACATCTGCAGTTCACACTGTGGCTTTTTAAGTCATCACTTTCCATTTATGGAATTGGAAAGCTTCGTGTTAATGTCACTGATGGTGACAGTGATGGGATGGTGTCATTCTGTTTATATATAATTAAGTACAAAAGATTATACTACAACATTGTATGTCAGAAAATGTGATTACAACAAGTTATTAAAAATCATTACAATCTCTCAGAGAAGAAAATGATTGCTTTTCCTTTTTTTTTTTTGATATGGCTTGTGAACTTATATGTGACTCCCATTTTTTATTTCTGATGAAAAATATCACAAGTATGTAGTTCTTTATATCCTCCAAACATACAGTGATTTGTAGTTTATTTCACGTGTTGTCATCAGTAACTCTGCAAAGTAGCGGGTTTATTAGCGTAGATCAGTTAACATGGTACTCCAGTTCTTGGTTACATGACTCATGTTCTTCCACAAATGCCTAGCTTTTGATGCTTAAAACATATATAGTAAGAATGAAGATAAAACAAACTGATTTTGGAAACCGTATTTAATAGTTAGACAAAGAGATTTTAAACCTCTGGTCAAAGTAGCAATTTCTAGCATTTTAGCACTCTTTTCGTGACCAAATAAAAATGTTCTGTATGCAAAAACATTATTATCAGTGTCTTAATCATCACAGAATCATTTTGGAATGATTTTATTTTTCAGTAATGTAAAAGAAATATTAGATGTGGTCTCTCATTGTCAAGAAATTTGTATTTAGTTAAGAAGTTAAGTCCTTCACGTGTGTCCAGCTATCAGTGGAAGGCAGAAGAGAGTTAATGTTAAGTTGAATGGACAGGAACAAAACAATTTATTGAGCATTCTCTCTGTGTCAGAATTATCCATATCTCATTTAATCCTAACATCATCCTAAATCATCTCATTTTAAAAACGTAAGGTAGGCAATTTTGGAAAGGTAAAGAAACCCATGTATGGTTGGGAAGTGAAGCTAAGATTTGAAAACAGATCTATTAACTCCAAACCTGTCTTCCTTATTTCTGTCATATTCTGCTCTCCTAACAGGAAAAGAACATAGAAAAGTTCTGAGAGAAGAGAGATCAGTGGGCTTATTGCTCTTGAGAGGCCCTCTCAGACTAGAAGTTGAGCTGAGTCTTGAAGGACTTAGTATTTGGAAATAAGGGGGTCATCTTCTGTGGCAGGAGTATGACAGGCACACTTGCATCTCAACGTCTTTGTGCAGGCTGAGCCCTCTGCTTGGAGTTTTTTCCTGGGTGGCTGCTTTGTTTATTTTAGCTCACCTTCTCCAGGAGACTGCAGCAACCACGCTTTCTTATACCGCATCCTGCTCCCTATTCTCTTCCCTTATTGCCTTCTGATTCCCCTTACCCTGGTCTGCATTCTCCC
The DNA here is from genome assembly GCF_000951035.1 of Colobus angolensis palliatus. NCBI lineage: Eukaryota > Metazoa > Chordata > Mammalia > Primates > Cercopithecidae > Colobus > Colobus angolensis. The sequence goes on from NW_012114488.1 coordinate 11,085,411, forward strand.
AACCAAACGTTTCCAACTTGCTGTATGATGTAGTTATTTATCAAGTTGATTGACAGTCACTTGCGTTTAGAATACAACTTCATGAAGACAAGGATTATTGTCTCTTTTTTTATTCTCTCAGATATTGTAAACATAAAGAACTGTGACAGACACTTAGTAAGTACTCAGTAAATATTTGTTGGAAGATAAAAGGACTTTGAGTTAATAGTCAGCAAAACATATTTGAGAGTGTAGTGAAACCAGCCTTATTGGAGTGAAAAGAGCCTTATGTGTTGTGTATTCCAGTTGGATAAATAGAGCCAAACCAGATTAGAGCTAAGGAATTTATTATTTTGTAAGAACGAGAGTTTTCTATAAGATTTTATTTTAAATAACAATGTATTAATTTAATGATGTAAAAGTAATATCCTTGTAACGTTTTGTTACATTTAAATGCTCTCTTGAGTGTTTTTAGTTTTACTTGGTAAAATTGACTTCATAGGGAAATTAGCTATCTTGCATATTTAAAAAGTCCCTAAGTAAGGCAGGCTTCAAGGTTGGCTGATTAATTTGGCTGGAAATGTCTCTGAAGACTCAATTTCTCATGTCTTTCCCCTACCTCTTTTTCTCCTTCCCATCCCTTTCTCTCTCCCTTTCCCCTCCAACCCCTCTCCCTCTCTTCCCCCTTTCCCCTCCTGTCTCCCCTCTGTCTTCCTTGCTGTGTTGTTGTTGATTTCAGGTTGATGCCCTCATGATTATAACGTGGCTGCCACCAGTGGCTAGGTCCGAAAAGCTTTCTTGTTTGTGGTTCTCTCAAAACCATGAAGTTTAAGTCATTTTCTTCAGTCTGATTGGGCCAATGGACACATTTATTCAGTGTCTAGCATGAAGTAGAACTTTTGGTAAATACTTGTGGATGAATTGTTAAGATTGCATAATTGTTAGAGATGCTAGAAATGACTGGGGGAGGCTGAATGTGCTGCTTCAATTCCTAAGATACAGATGTATATAAAAAAGATAAGTGGTTTATGAATGTTCATGGAAATACTTATCTCCCATAAAGAGAAGATAGGTGTACTTCACTTAGAAATATTAAAATAACTGGCCGGGCGTGGTGGCTCACGCCTGTAATCCCAGCATTTTGGGAGGCCAAAGCGAGCGGATCACGAGGTCAGGAGATGGAGACCATCCTGGCTAGTAATAACTGTAGCCTGAAAGGCGAATTGAGATGGATAGTGTTGAAGGATAGAGGTGCAGTGAAGTCAATCACAAAGGTTTCCATAGTACCAGTGTGTGGCTTAGATTTATTTTCTCATCCTGTGGAATGAGCACAGAAAGCAGGCTACTGATTCATGGAAGATTTAGTAAAAATGACCCTATGTTAAACCTCAAGGAAATGATCAGTCAATTAAAGTAGAAACTGTTCAAAATGCATTCGCAGGAACTTTGTAGCTAGTTCATATGAAAATCACAATTTAGAATTTGGAATGCAAAATGTGGTTTTCAATATTAATTTCTAATATAAGCATTAAATGATCACTTTTCTTTATTCTGGATTTCTTCTTTGTTAATTTTATATATATGTGTATGTGTGTACATATATATATGCACACACAATGGAATACTACGTTTGTTGTGTGTATTACACACATACACACATGCACACACCCCATATTTTCTTTATCCACTCATTGCTGAACATTTGGGCTGGTTCAGTATTTTTGCAACTGTAAATTGTGCTGCTGTAAACATGCATGTACAAGTATCTTTTTTCTGTAATGATTTCTTTTCCTCTGGGTGAATACCCAGGAATGGGATTGGTGGATCAAATGGTAGATCCACTTATTTCTTTCATGAATCCCCACACTGTTTTCCATAGAGGTCGTAGTAGTTTAAATTCCCATCAACAGTGTAAGAGTATTCCCTTTTCACCACATCCACTCCAACATCAATGATTTTTTAATTTTTTTATGACCATTCTTGCAGCAGTAAGGTGGCATCTCGTTGTGGTTTTGATTTGCAGTTCCCTGGTGATTAGTGATGTTGAGTATTTTTTCATAGGTTTTTTGGCCATTTGTATATCTTCTTTTGAGAATGGTCTATTCATGTCCTTAGCCCACTTTTTGATGAGATTGGATTTTTGTTGCTGATTTGAGTTTCTTGTAGATTCTGGATATTAGTCCTTTCTCAGATGTACAGATTGCAAAGATTTTCTCTCACTCTGTGTGTTGTCTGTTTACTCTGCTGATTATTTCTTTTGCTATGCAGAAGCTTATTAGTTTAAGGAAGTCCCCTCTATCTTTGCTTTTGTGGCATTTTTTCTTTTGGGTTCTTGGTCATGAAGTCTTTGCCTAAGCCAGTGTCTAGAAGGGTTTTTCTGATGTGATCTTCTAGAATTTTTATGGTTTCAGGTCTTAGATTTAAATCTTTGATTCCATCTCAAGTTGATTTTTGTATAAGGTGAGAGATGAGGATCCAGTTTCATTCTTCTACAGTTATCCCAGCACTGTTTGTTGAATAGGGTGTTCTTTCCCCACTTTATGTTTTTGTTTGCTTTGTCAAAAATCAGTTGACAGTATATGGCCTTATTTATTGGTTCTCTGTTCTGTTTGCATTGGTCTATATGCCTATTTTTATACCAGTACCATGCTGTTTTGATGACTTTGGCCTTATAGTATAGTTTGAAGTTGGGTAATGTGATGCCTCTAGATTTGTTCTTTTTGCTTAGCCTTTCTTTGGCTATGTGGGCTCTTTTTTGGTTCCATATGAATTTTAGGATTTTTTTTTTCTAGTTCTGTGAAGGATGATGATGGTATTTTGATGGGAAGTGCATTGAATTTGTAGATTACTTTTGGCAGTCTGGTTATTTTCACAGTTTTGATTCTACCCATCCATGAGCATGGGATGTGTTTATATTGTCTATGATTTCTTTCAGCAGTGTTTTGTACTTTTCCGTGTAGCAGTCTTTCACCTCCATGGTTAAGTATATTCCTAAGTATTTTATTTTTTTGCAGCTATTGTAAAAGGGGCTGAGTTCTTGATTTGATTTTCAGCTTGGTCGCTGTTGGTGTATAGCAGGGCTACTGATTTGTGTATATTATTTTTATATCCTGAAACTTTGCTGAATTCATTTACCAGTTTTAGGAGCTTTTTGGATGAGTCTTTAGGGTTTTCTAGGTATGTTATCATGTCATCATCAAACAGTGACAGTTTGACTTCTTCTTTACCAGTTTAGATGCCCTTTCTTTCTCTTGTTTGATTGCTCTGGCTAGGACTTCCAGTACTATGTTGAATAGAACTGGTGAAAGTGGGCATCCTTGTCTTGTTCCAGTTCTCAGAGGGAATGCTTTCAGTTATTCACATTCAATATAATGTTGGCTGTGGGTTTGTCATAGATGGCTTTTATTACCTTAAGTTATGTCCCTTCTATGTCAGTTTTGCTGAGGGTTTTAATCATAATGGGATGCTGTTTTGTGAAATAGTTTCTCTGCATCTATTGAGTTGATCGTGTGATTTTTGTTTTGATTCTGTTTATGTGGTGTGTCACATTTATTGACTTGTGAATGCTAAACCATCCCTGCATCCCTGGTATGAAACCCACTTGATCATGGAGGATTATCTTTTTAACATGCTGTTGGATTTGGTTAGCTAGGACTTTTGCATCTATGTTCACCAGGGATATTTGTCTATAGTTTTATTTTTTTTGGTTGTTAAGTTTTTTCCTGAGTTTGGTGTCAGGGTGATACTGGCTTCATAGAATGATTTAGGGAGGATTCCCTCTTTCTCTATCTTGTGGAATAGTGTCAACAGGATTGGTACCAATTCTTCTTTGAATGTCTGATAGAATTCAGCTGTGAATCCATTTGGTCCTGGACTTTTGGTAACTTTTTAATTACCATTTCAATATTGCTGCTTGTTATTAATCTGTTCAGAATTTCTATTTCTTCCTGGTTTAATCATGGAAGGTTATATATTTCCAGGAATTTATCCATCTCCTCTAGGTTTTCTAGTTTATGCACATAAAGATGTTCACAGTAGCCCTGAATAATCTTTTGTATTTGTGTGGTGGTGTTTGTAATAGCTCATGTTTTGTTTCTTATTGAGCTTATTTGGATCTTCTCTCTTCTTTTCTTGGTTAATCTTGCTAATGGTCTCTCAATCCTATTTATCTTTTCAAATAACCACCTTTTTGTTTCATTTATCTTTGTATTTTTTTTGTTTGTTTCAGTTCATTTAGTTCTGCTCTGATCTTGCTTATTTCTTTTCTTCTGCTGGGTTTGGGTTTGTTTTGTTCTTGTTTCTCTAGCTCCTTGAGGTGTGACCTTAGACTCTCTGCCTGTGCTCTTTCAGACTTCTTGATGTAGGCACTTAATGCTGTACACTTTTCCCTTAGTACCACTTTTTCTGTATCCTAGAGGTTTTGATAGATTGTGTCACTATTATAGTGTAGTTCAAACCCAATGATCATTCATTCACAGGTTATTTAACTTCTGTGTATTTGTCTGATTTTGAGGGTTCCTTTTGGAGTTGATTTCCAAATTTATTCCATTGTGGTCTGAGAGAGTCCTTGCTATAATTTTGATTTTCTTAAATTTGCTGAGATTTGTTTGGTGGCCTATCTTACAGTCTGTCTTGGAGAATGTTCCATGTGCCGATGAATAGAGTGTATATTCTGCAGTTGTTGGGTAGGATGTTCTGTAAATATCTGTTAAATCCATTTGTTGTAGGGTATGAGGTAAGTCCATTGTTTCTTTGTTGACTTTCTGTCTTGATGACCTATTTAGTGCTGTCAGTGGAGTATTGAAGTCCCCCACTATTATTGTGTTGCTATCTATCTCATTTCTTAGGTCTTTTATAAATTTGGGTGCTCCAGTGTTAGGTGCATCTATATTTAGGATTGTGATATTTTTCTGTTGGACTGGTTCTTTTATCATTATATAATATCCCGCTTTGTCTTTCTTAACTGCTATTGCTTTAAAGTTTGTCTTGTCTGATGTAAGAATATCTACTCCTGCCACTCGCTTTTAGTGTCCATTTGCACGTAATATCTTTTTTCACCCCTTTACTTTAAGTTTATGTGAGTTCTTATGAGTCAGGTGAGTCTCTTGAAAACATTAGATATTTGGTTGGTGAATGTATTTTCAAATTTTTTGGAGACTGGGTCTTGCTCTGTCCCCCAGGATGGAGTTCAGTGGTGTGATCTTGGCTCACTGCAGCCTCTACTTCCCGGGTTTAAGGAATTCTTATGCCTCGGCCTCTCGAGTAGCTGAGATTACAGGTATATGCCACCACACCCAGCTAATTTTTGTATTTTTAGTAGACATGGGGTTTCCCCATGTTGGCCAGGCTGGTCTTGAACTCCCGTCCTCAAATGATCCACCTGCCTCAGAGTCCCAAAGTAGCATGAACCACCATGTGTGGCCTTGGTTGGTGAATTCTTACCCATTCTTCCACTCTGTATCTTTTAAGTGGAACATTTAGGCCATTTACATTCAATGTTAGTATTGAGATATGAGGTACTATTGTATTCTCCCTGCTATTTATTGAATACCTTGGGTATTTTTCGTTGTGTTGTTGTTTTATAGGTCCTGTGAGGATTAGGCTTTAGAGAGGTTCTATTTTGGTGTGTTTTGAGGATTTGTTTCAAGATTTAGAGTTTCTTTTATTAACAGCAGTTCTCATAGTGCTGGCTTGGTAGTGGCGAATTCTCTTGGCATTTGTTTGTCTGAAAAAGTCTTTATCTTTCCTTCGTTTTTGAAGCTTAATTTCACTAGATACAAAATTCTTGGCTGATAATTGTTTTGATTGTTTAAGGAGGCTAAAGATAGAATACCAATGCCTTATGGCCTGTAGAGTTTCTGCTGAGAAATCTGCTGTTAGTCTGACAAGTTTTTCTTTCTAGGTTACCTGCTGCTTTTGCCTCACAACTCTTGTGATTGTTTCCTTCGTCTTGACTCTAGATAATCTGATGACTATGTGCCTCGGCAATGATCTTTTTGCAATGAATGTCTCAGGTGTTCTTTGACCTTCTTGTATTTGGATGTCTAGATCTCTAGCAAGGCGGGGGAAGTTTTCTTCAATTGTTCCCTCAAATATGTTTTCCAAACTTTTAGATTTATTTTCTTCCTCAGGAACACCAGTTATTCTTAGATGTGGTTGTTTAACATAATTTTAAATTTCTTGGAAGCTTTGTTCATTTTTTAAGTTCTTTTTTTCTTTGCCTTTGTTAGATTGGGTTAATTTGAAAGTCTTGTGTTTGAGTTCTGAAGTTCTTCTATTTGTTTGATTCTATTGCTGTGATTCTCCAGTGCATTTTGCAATTCTCTAAGTGTCTCCTTCATTTCCAGAAGTGGTGATTTTTTTTTTTTTTTTAGTTATGCTATCTATTTCACTGGAGATTTTTCCGTTGATATCCTATGTCATTTTTTTGATTTCTTTAAGTTGGATTTCACCTTTCTCTGGTGCCTCCTTAATTAGCTTAATAGTTGACCTGAATTCTTTTTCTGGCAATTCAGAGATGATATCTTGCTTTAGCTCCATTGCTGGTGAGCTGGTGTGATCTTTTGGGGGTGTCAAAGAACCTTGCTTTGTCATATTACCAGAATTATTTCTCTGGTTCCTTCTCATTTGGGTAGACTATGTCAGAGGGAAGGTCTGGGACTCAAGGGCTGCTGTTCAGATTCTTTTGTCCCATGGGGTGCTCCCTTGATGTGATTTTCTTCCCCTTCCCCTAGGAATGGGGCCTCCTGAGAGCCGAACTGCAACAATTGTTATTTCTCTTCTGGATCTAGCCACACAGCAGAACTACTGGGCTCCAGCTTGTCACTGGGGAGTCTCTGCAGAGAGTCCTGTGATGTGATCTGTCTTTAGGTCTTTCAGCCGTGGATACCAGCACCTGCTCCAGTGGAGGTAGCAGGGAGTGAAATGGACTCTGAGGGTCCTCGATTGTGTTTTTGTTTAGTGTGCTGGTTTTGTGTTGGTTCTTCTCCAGCCAAGAGGTGGCACTGTCAATAGTGCATCAGCTGAGGTTGTATAGGGAGAAGACAAGCTTGCCCTAGGGTCGCCTTTGAATATTCATGTTTCTCCAGTGGTGGGCAGGGTGGGCTTTGACTTTGGCCACCAGGACAGGTAGAGAAAGACCATCAGGTGGAGGCAGGGTTAGGCATGTCTGATGTCAGACTCTCCTTGGGCAGGGCTTGCTGTGACTGCTGTAGGGGACAGGGGTGTGGTTCCTAGACCAATGGAGTTATGTTCCCAGGGGGCCTCTGCTCTCACATATAGGTCACCAGAAAAGTGGGGTAAAGCCGGCAGCCACAGGCCTCACCCAGCTCCCATGTGGCCCGCAGCCCAAAAGGCTGGTCTCACACGCACCATGGCCCCCAACACACTGAGTTTATTTCCAGACAGCTAGTGAGCAGGGCTGAGAACTTACCCCAGGGTACAAGCCTCCATCTGAGAAAGCAAGTGAACCCCCAGTTCCTCAGCTGTCCCACAGAGCCTGCAGCTGCAGTCCACCTCCTACAAAGGGTCTGTGGATTCTCTAGGCTTGCCTGGGATGTTCCTATGGTAGTTGTTGGAGCAAAAGTTCACGATGTAGGTTTACACAGGCTGCTCTGTCCACCCGAGTGGGAGCTGCAAGTTAGGCCTGCCTCCTATTCACCATTTTCCCAGATTTTGATTTAAAAAATATTTAAAATTAACTTCTTACCATGAAAGCTACACTGTTAAGTTCTTGCTGTGAATAGTGTGCTTACTATGAAATCCCCTTAGCGCCTTTTTTTTTCCTGTAGACTGTTCTTGCTAAGGCTTTTAAAAAGTATTAAAATGAGGTTTGGATCAAAGATGCTTCATCTTTCTCTAAAAATTAAATTTCTCTTTAACAAGCATAGATATTTATTTTCTGTAGTTATTTCATCTCTTCATTTCCTAATTTATTCATTCCACTGGAATGCAAGCTTATCGAGATCAGAGATAAGTTCCTGGCACTCAGTGGTCCCTCAGTAAATATTTGTTGAGTAAACACCTGTTTACAAAAACCCTATGCTACATGAAAATTAGTCTCCTCTGGAACTTTTTTCTTTCTTTGTTTCTTTGTTTCTTTGTTTCTTTCTTTCTTTCTTTCTTTCTTTCTTTCTTTCTTTCTTTCTTTCTTTCTTTCTTTCTTTCTTTCTTTCTTTCTTTCTTTTTTGCCAATTTGTTCCTCATCAGTCCCTCAAAATTTGGTATTCATGGCAATTTTCTTCTTTTCCATGTTCCTCTAACCTTTTATTTCAAAGAGAGCTTCATTGCTGATCTGAGTGAAGTGCTATTCTGGCACTTCAACTGTGAGTGTGTGCTGGAAGTGTACAGGGAAAAGGGAACATTCTACCCCGTGGGTTCTTAACCTGAAGTTCCTGTACGATCTGCAAGGAGTCATGAACGCACGAGTGGGAAGGGGCCGTATTCCCTCTCTCTTACCTTGAAATGGTCTTTGGGCTGGGGGAGGACGATCTTTTTCAGTAACAATTTATTTTGTTAACTTATTTCACTTTGAACTTGTAAGGTGGCAGAAGTTAGGCACCTTGTCCAAAGTAATGTCACTAGTGACTGCAGGTCTGGGCTTCATACCTTAGTCCATGCCCTAAACCAGCGTTGCCCAAACTTTTGGCACCAGGGACCAGTTTTGCGGAAGACAGCTGTTCCACAGACTGGTCGGAGGGGTGGTTTCACGATGATTCAAGCATGTTACATTTGTTGTGCGTTTTATTTATATTATTATTACGTTGTATTATGTAATGAAATAATGATACAACTCACCATGATGTAGAATTAGTGGAAGCCCTGAGCTTGTTTTCCTGCAACTAGACAGTCCCATCTGGGGGTGATGGGAGACAGTGACACCCGAAGTGTGTCACTCATGTCCAGGCTACTCTGTAATCTTGTTGTGGTTGCTGTCACTGCAGAAAACCCTGCTTCACAGAGACAGGTTGTTGGACGTGGAAGCAGACTCTTCAATGCTTTTGTGACAACCTCAGGATATTCCACCTGGACTTTGATCCAGAACATATGGAGATTTGAAGTTGTCTCAAACATATTTTTAAAGCCACTGTCATTTGCCATCTCAAGCAGCTGATCCTCTTCTAGCATAGTCGATTCACCAGGCTTATTCACAAGTGGGTGTCGCGGATTCTTTCCTTCCTGGTTCGGGGTTCTTTTGTGGTTGGGAAGTATCGCTCAAGCTCTTCTGAAAGCTGATCCTGCATCAGCTGGGGGGAAGAAGGCCCTGGCTCTGTCTCTTTCACAGTCTCTGCTAATGTTTGAAACATGTCAGAAATCCCAGTGTTCCCTCGTCACGCCTGTAATTCCAGTTTGGTTTTGAACACAGCCGCTTTATCTGCCAACTTGAACACAGCTGTCATTCTCCCCTGAAGTGACAGATTGAGTTCGTTGAACAGGTTAAATAGGTCACACAAGTAAGCAAGTTTTGCAACCCATTTTATGTCACTGAAATGTGCTGCCAATGGTGACTTTTTTCCTAAAAGAAATCTCTGGAGTGGTTTCAAAAACTCTGGCCAGAAATCTACCTTTAGAAAGCATTTCACTTCCGTGTATGAGAAGGTGTGTGTGCTCTGTGTCCATCTCCTCACAGAGCTGTGCGAACACACGTGAGTTAAGGGCATGTACTTTAATGTGGTTGATAATTTTAATCACATTCTGCTAAACATTGTTAAGTTCACGTGACATTTTTCAGCTAGCCAGCATTTCCCTACGGATGACACAGTGCATAGACTAACATTCAGAAGCAACCTAAGGAGCTCCAGTGGCACAGTCGGTTAGTGCGTGGTACTTATATACGGAAGTGACCTGTTTGACCTGAGTAGTGAAACCAGAAAGCCGTCTAGTCATGGCAGCTGCTCTGTCCGTGTGTATACCAACACAAAATGACCAATTTAGTTTTTCTGATCTGTAATCATTCACAGACTAGAATAGTTCTGCAGCTGTGGTGTTGGCTGGCAACAAAAGTGCACATAACATATCTTCATGCACATCCCCCTGAAAAATATATCACACATTAACAAGCATGGTTGCCTTGCTGTCAACATTGGTAAACTTGTCAGCCTGGATTGTGTGCCACGGTGATTCATTAATCTCCTTTTACAGTTGTGTCTCAGTATTCTCTGCTATCTCACTAATTCATCTGGTTATGGTGCTAGCCGAAAGAGGAACACCTGCCACCTTTTGAACTGCAGCCTCTCCTAAAAGTTCCCAGCAGATGTCCTTAGTGGCAGGCAGGATCAACTCTTCACCAACAATAAAGGGTCTCTTAGCTTCAGCAACGCGGTTAGCCACTAAGAATGATGCTCTTGGCCGGGTGCGGTAGCTCACACCTGTAATCCCTGCACTTTGAGAGGCCAAGGCGGGTGGATCATCTGAGGTCAGGAGTTCGAGACCAGCCTGGCCAACATGATGAAACCCCGTCTCTACTAAAAATACAAAACATTGGTCAGGCATGGTGGTGGGCACCTGTAGTCCCAGCTACTCAGGAGGCTGAGGCAGGAGAATTGCTTGAACCTGGGAGGCAGAGGTTGCAGTGAGCTGAGATTGCACCATTGCACTCCAGCCTGGGCAACAAGAGTGAAACTCCATCTCAAAAAAAAAAAAAGCTCTCAGTGTAGACGCATTTGATGAAGTTGGTCACCTTCAATAATTGCCTGTGTTCTTGGTGTCCACATTTAAAATTTTTTTTTTGAAAACTCCAAAGGCTTGTCTTTTTTTTTTTTTTTTTTTTTTGAGATGGAGTCGCTCTATTGTCCAGGCTGGAGTGCAATGGCACCATCTCGGCTCACTGCAACCTCTGCCTCCCGGGTTCAAGTGATTCTCCTGCCTCAGCCTCCCAAGTAGCTGGGATTACAGGTGTGTGCCACCATGCCCAGCTAATTTTTTGTATTTCTGGTAGAGATGGGGTTTCACTGTGTTAGCCAGGATGGTCTTGATCTGACCTCGTGATCTGCCCACCTTGGCCTCCCAAAGTGCTGGGATTACAGGAGTGAGCCACTGCACCCAGCCAGGCTTGTCTTTTAATGCAGGGTACTTGGTCTCCATGTGGCAATGCAGTTTTGAAGGTTTCATGGCTTCCTTGGATAGCTGGTCGCCGCATATACAAAGTGGACTTGGAGAATGTGCATCACCTGTTGCAGTGAACCCATAATTTAAATAGGACTTCGTATTTTCTTTTAAATACAGCTTTCTTTTCGTTGGCAGTCTTAGAGTCTTCTGTTTTCTCATGATTAGGTCTTCCCCCTTTTCAAAGAAGCTCTACAGTGTTGTCTGTCTTTTACTCATTTCGGCTAGGATTGACTTTGGGCTGACCAAAACTGTGACTGAGACAAGTGCATAGTGTGGGAAAGAGGTGCAGATGGAAGTGGTAAATAAAATAATAGGCAGGTCACACGTCGACTGAATAAGTGTCAGATTCTAGGTTAAAGCTGCCACCAGATGCAGCTGTGCAATTTGAAGCACATCAGCTCACTTGCCACCATAAAGCCTGCCACCAACCAGATGCAGCTTGTCACTTGCCTCTCACTGATAGAGTTTTGATACGTGTCTGCCAGCAGTTAATTTCCTGTGATCTCTGTGTAGTCAAACCTCCCTGCTAATGTTAATCTGTATTTGCAGCCACTCCCCAGAGCTAGCATCACCACCTCAGCTCCACCTCAGATCATCAGGCATTGGATCCTCATAAGGAGCGCACAGCCTAGATCCTTAGCAAGTGCAGTTCGCGATAGGGTTTGCCCTCCATGAGAATCAAATGCCACTGCTGACCTGACAGGAGGCGGAGCTCAGGCAGTAATGCCAGTGATGGAGAGCGGTTGTCAATACGGACGAAGCTTCGCTCACTTGCCACCGCCCACCTCCTGCTGTGTGGCCCGGTTCCGAACCCCTGCTCTAAACCACTGTCCATCATGTGTGTTCCCACAGTGCAACTCTACTGTAGAAGAGAAAGTAAAGTTTCTGTCTTCAACATGCTTAAATTTTTCTTGGGCAAGAGAATTCAACTAAATGAAAATTCCAACTATCAGAAATAGGAAGCAATGTTCCCTTACACAAGAAATTCCACTGTGTTCATTAATTTTCTCAGCTAAGTAAATTACTATAGTTTTTAAATATACTAGACTTAACATTGATTTAACTAAAATTGAGTGTGAAGTTGGAGAAAATGATTTTCTAAATCAGCTCCTAAGGTGAAAAGCCAGAAATCGGCTATAGGTAAACTTTTTTCTTTCAAATACTTTAAATTGCCCATAAAGCAAAAACTTGTTGATTTTGTAAACACATGTCATAGGCTATCTTATGCACACTCAAATTTGAGAAGTACTAACTAAGCAAGACTAAGAGAAAAAGCCAAAGGAACATTTATTTACAGATGTCTGGACATTCACACTGTCCTTGAACTAATTTTCAGATCTGTAGTGGTGACTAGCAGAGGTTAGAAAATTCCATAATGTCATAGCTAGGTGACTGCATGCAGTCTTGGTATTAAACCTGTTCACACATTGCTCCTTTTCATTATATACTTTTTAATTGTTTGACTTCTTCAAACATTCTCATTAAATGTTTTAGATCAAAACTTTAAAAAAATTAAAAGCACATATGTCTCTAACTTTAGAATCTGTTAATAAATTTGTTGTAATGATTAAATAGTCTCATCTTCAGAGAGGATTAGGAGTTGAAGAGTAAATGAAATATTTCTATGGTGCCACTTCAATGTAGAAGACAAGACATTTTTCCTATGACATCATTACATGTGTTACATTCTTAGGGAAGTCAGAGGCCATACTCTAACCATTATGCAACAATGGTAAGAAAATATATGAGCAATTGTGTATTAATACAGTAATACAAAAACTAGGTACTGTTGATCTGAATACCTACTGTCCTAAAGCATTGAGCTACATTCCAGTTTTGGTACGTTAAGTTCTTTCTGATGGTGACAGACAACAGGATTTGATTGCTCAAGAAGACACAGGAACCAAAATGACAGTCCTTGCAGATCTCAAGTTTATTACAGGAAAAAGACAGCAAGGAACCTGTTGATGCCAGGCTGAGCTCCAGGAGCCCCTCCTCTTAGGGACACACACTTTCTCACAGGTCAGAATCAATGACCTGTGTGTGCAACACTCAGAACCATGGACCAAGAGTGGGTGTCTGACGGCTTATTCTACACCCTGTTGGTCACACAGGCATTTTCTTGCCTGTAGCCAGCCCCAGTGGGAGAGCCTTCCAGGGATTCTCACCTAGACCCTGTGCAAACCACCCCAGTCTCACTTTACCAATCAGCAATGCTGACAAGCTGGTATAAACAACCCCCCAACTGCTCAGACACATGGAACAAAGCAGCACTATTATTAGTGGGTATGTTTCATGCCTTGACCAGAGTTCCATGCAGATACATTTCTTATTTCAACAGAACAGCTCCCACCAGCTCCAGGTCTGCTGTAACCTTCGAAGCACGAGTGTGAAAGGTCATTTGGGATATTCATGTGGGTTGTATTGTATAGAATACTGAAGTGTTATCAACCCCATTTTAGGTATGTGTAGTTGAATATACCACAGTGTAGCTATTCTTACAGGCATATCATATCCATTTTAGAACCTCTAGAAAGGTAACGTGGTGGTGGTATTTCAATTTCCCTGTGAAATTAATGTATACTTCTTAAGTCATAATTTGTTATGTTCAACCTTTACAGTTTTAAAAAATCAAATTTGTAGATTTCATAAGAGGAAGCATTGCAAAAAACCATTCAAGTTTATTGAAAGCAAATGACATATTTTGTATTTTAATACCTACTCAGTCTCTGATTGTGTTTTTCCCTCTTCCTTCTCTATCCCCAGATGAATCGGCTCCTAAGGAAGTCAGCAGGGTAAGTAACGTGAATATTATTTTTACGACTACAATATAGGAAACGAATCTGTTTTATATTTCAGTACCCTGACACATTAAAGTGTTAGAAAGATAATGGCAAAAACTGAGTTCCCTCTCCAAAGTATCACTCGTTAATATGGAATAAAGTCGGTAGAGAGGGCACAAATTGGAGGCCTCAATTCTGAATACGGCACACAGATGCATTTTGTTCGGCTACACATGCCTGTGGGATTTTCTGAATCAGTTGCCAACATGTAGAAATTGAGACACTGTAGTAAAGGTTGGATTTCTGGCTTCTCTTGAACCAGAAGGTAAGGTCACTCTCGCAGGGCAGCAGTCTTCTCAGCGGAAGCTGCCTTCAGATGCATGATGTTCTCGAGTCAGCCTCAGTCCTCCATGTAGCCGGCTTTACGCATGTCTGCTACCCGCCCAGCCTCTGCCTTTGAGTTCATGCACTTTCTTTTTGGGAGAACAAAAGATGACAACTCATGTGTTGAAAACATTGCTTAGAAATTTTATAAATATTAAAGGTACTGTTTTCATGGCCTAGTTAACTTTAAGAGCCTTAGCAAGCTTAAAAACTATGGCAGGTGAGTACTGAAAGCATTTAGCATACTGTTTATGCTATAAAATTATAAGTGATTACATTTGGAAAAAAGTGTCTTAGTTTTTCCTGTATTACACAAAGATCTTAAGTGTAGATGAAATATTGCAAATAATCAGTTTGAATGGAGCTGAATGCAACCTTAGAGATCAGTTTTTATTGTAATATATAAATTGAAAGACTGTTAATAGAATCACATATGCAGATATATTCCTCTATTTTTGATCATCTGAAGAAAGAAATCTCTAAAATGACCTGGGCCAGTGCTGGGGGCTGGGGCTTTGGAGATAGGCGAGGGCAGAATTCCTTCTGTCCATAGCAATGTAGGAGACTCTTGAGGTTTCTGTGAGTCTCAGGGTTTCACTGGGTGCCTTTGTTATTAATTTCACGTTTGTGGAACTCACAGCTGAAGAGTTCCTTGGTCTGGATGCTCAGAAGCTACCGGGAAGTGAGAGAGGGGTGGACCTAGAATTTTGGCAGCTGCTAGGAGCAGCAGAAAATGCTAAAAAGTGATGCTTGAGGATAAGATGGGGACTCTGAAAAGTGAACTTTGGCAGAGTCATAAAATATTAGAGTGTTGGTATTGGCACAGCTGCCATGTGTTCAGACAGTGTCACTGACAATACCACATACTGTCTTATAAGGCCATTAGAAAAAATGATGAAACTATATGTAGTGATTTTTCTTTGCTCTTATTTATAAGATTCTCTGACATTATGCCAAATTTGGAGAAAAGTGCGTCTCTAATTGAGAAATACTAAAGGTGTGAGCTGATAACCTAGAAATGGTATCAGTTGCCAAGATCTCTATAATAATGTTTTTTTTTTTTTTTTAAAAAGGTATCCCATATCTTGATCAGTGCTTATTTGACTAATACTCAGAGTTTCCTTTATGAAATAGTATGCCACTATTTTCAGTAAAGATTTAGATTTAGAAATTCCTCTGGCAACCTTTCGGTAGATGGTGACTGGCCACAGGGCTTCTGTTCTAACACATCCCTGACAGAAAGCATGCGCTCTAGTTCCACTGAAGGTGATGGTTACACTCTCCGGCAGTTCTGTTGTGTTTTTGTTTTCTTTTTTCTTTCCCCTTTCTCTTTCTCATATACTTTTTTTATTTTTTATTGAGGCAAAGCCTCACTTCATCACCAAGGCTGAAATGCAGTGGGACAGTCTCAGCTCACTTCAGCTAGTTCATCTGACTACCCGAGTTCAGATGAGCCTCCCACCTCAGCCTTCTAAATAGTTGGGACTATAGGCCTGTGCCACCATGCCCGGCTAATTTTTTTCTTTTTATAGAGATGGGGTTTCTCCATGTTGCCCAAGCTAGTGTCGAACTCCTAGGCTCAAGTGATCTTCCCACCTCAGCCTCCCAAAGTGCTGGGATTATAGGTTTGAGCCACTGAGCCCAGCCTAGGCAGTTCTAATTATTATGAAGTACTTTCTCATTTAGAACCAAGCAGCCTCCCAAAATGGCCATTTTCTAGTATTTGAGCATAGGGATTATGTTAGTTCTTTTCTAGTAAAACTTCTTAGTTTCTAAACTTTATTTTCTATATGCCTCCTTAAGATGTGGGTTGACATTCTTTGGACAAACTATACATTATTAATATATCTTTAAAACATTGCAACCTTAACACTACAGACTAATTTTGTCTTGAGCCTGGTAAAAGGAGGTGGGACAGATACCTTAGTTTGAAACCTATGTATCTGTCAATACGGTTTTAATGGAGAATTAGTTTTTTTAAGAAACTACATAGTGTTTCTTGTCATTGAGCTTTGAGTAAACTGTCACTATTTTTTCATGAAGTCAGACCTGTAGGTCTTATGTCTCTTCCCCTTCCCTTTTTTCTATTTTTCTTTCCTCTCTTTGTCTCCCTGTCTTCTAACCTATCATTCAATGACCATTATTTTTTTGAGCATTTGTGTTTCAGGCATTGTTCTAAGGTAGTGTAGATACAATGGTGAGCAAAATTGACAGGATTCAGGTTCTCATAATATAGAGGGGAGCTGTGGAAACAGTTCAGAAAATTTGTATGATGTGTATATTGTTTGTGTGTGTGTACATCTATCAGGCACTGGTAAATACTGTGATAAATACATGCAAGAATAAAGCAGAATAAGGGGCTTGAGAGTGATGGTGAGTTCAGAGGGTGCTTATTGGCTTGTTGCATATATGCAGTGGTCAAGAGAGGTTAATTTCCTAAGTGAAATGTGAGAGGAATCTGAAGGGAATGAGAGAATCAGCAGAAGGAGGAGACAGCAACTGCAGAGGCCCTGAGGTAGGCCATTGTGATGAGCAGAGTGAGTCATGCAGAGACCAGTGAGAAATGAGGTTGGAATGGAATTGGGGGTATTTAGGCCTTCTTCTAGCTGCTGAATTGAGAGTATACACAGTAAGACTGGAAACAGGTAGACCCAGTGGTAGTCTAGGAGTGTAGGCAGGGGAGGATGATGTCTAGGATTAGGGTTGTAATGGTGAACTAGGATCAGAGGTTGGGTGTAGAAGAAGAAAGAGCAGACAGGTTTTGCTTATGGGAGCGTAAACCAAAAAGTATCGGAGATCTGTCACAGTCAACTTAGAAGCTGATTTTGACAAGGTTAAGGACATGCCTATGACACAACCTCAGAGCTTCTGAGATGAGTCCACAATAGCTGGGCTACAGCTTGGTTTTATACATTTTAGGGAGACGTAAGATATCATTCAGTACATGTCCCTTGGTTTGGTCTGGAAAGGTGGGACATCTGGAAGCATGGGGGCCAGGTAGTGTCCAGGTCACAGTTGGATTCAACAATTTTCTGATGGGCAATTGGTTGAATGGTTGAAAGAGTTATTACCAAAGACCTGGAATCAATAGAAAGGGATGTCTGGCTTAAGGTAAGGGTTTTGGAGACCAAGCATTTATCATGCAAATGAAGCCTCCAAGTAGCAGGTTTCAGAGCTCTTCTCGAACCTTAAAAGCTACCAGACTCTTAGACTCTCCTGGTTCAGAGAAAAGACCTGGAAAGGGAAGGGGGTTTCTCTACAGAATGTAGATTTTCCCCACAGGAGACAGCTTTGCAGGGCCATTTCAAAATGTGTCCAAGAAATATATTTGGGGTAAAATACTTCAATTTCTTTCAGGGCCTGCTGTCATGTGATGCTAGCCTGGCTAGAGTCAGGCTGGAGTTTGATGTCTTACAGCCATAAACAGTCTGTTTCATCAGTCTTAAAACCTGTTTTAGTGTCCATGCTGGTCAGCTGTGCCTGAATGTCAACGGGAGGAGGTTATAATGAGGCATGTCCAACCCCTTGCCCCCCAATCACTGCCCGAACTAGATTTTCAGGTCTACTTTGGAATGCCTTTGGCTGAGAAGAGGGTCTTTCAGTCAGTTGGGGAACTTACTGTTTTATTGTTGGCTTATAGTTGTATATGGTGAGTGAGAAGAGAGGACTCAGTAACGACTCCCAACTTTTTTGGTCTGAGCACTTGAAAGAAGTAAAATTTCTCTTTACTGTTATAGAGAAGACTGTAGAAGGAATGGGGTTGATTGAGACTGGGAAATTAGTAAGTTTAAGGAATCAGATATGGAATTGGAGATTTTTAGAAAGCAAGTGCATATATGGTCAAATTAAAAGAAAAGTTCCTAGGTAGAGATATGCATTTGGGAGTTTGTGGTGTATAAATGATGTTTAAGGCTGTGGGAGTAGGTGACACTTCTTAGAGAGCTTGTCTGTGGAGAAGAGAGTCAAGACCCAAGCACTGGACACTCCACTTGCTGAGTAGTGGAGAAGATGTGGAAAAGTCAGCAGAGGAGAGGAAGAAGGAGAAATCAGTGAAGTCAGAGAAGATCAAAAAGTTTCTTTGTCAGCAGATTTTGTTTTAGAATTTTAACTGCAGGACTGTACATTTATTTCACCTTCATTCCATCTTGTTTTGATCCATCTCAACCTGTTGAGATGAGTCTCAGTCTTATTTCAGTTATCTAACATATTATTTATTTCTCTGTGTTTCGAAGCCTCAAATTTGAGTGTTTTTTCCAAGTTGTTTTCCTGTGCCCCCTTTACAATAATTATCATCTAGGAAATGCCGAGTGTGGAAATATCACCTATGAGAATAATGTGAAATTGTGTCAAATGCGTTGTAGAAACCAGTGTATCTTAACCTACCATATTTTTCTAATCAGTCATTGTCAATTAATCAACAAATATTAGGTGAGTCCCAGTTCATCTAGGCTCTTGAGATACATCAGAGATAAACTAGATAGAAATCCCTGCACTCATGGCATTTCCATAGTATGGGGTAGAGTCCATAAACAATAAATAACACATGCACTGTGCTCAGTGGTAATGAGTGCTGCGGAGACAGAAAAGCGAGAGGCAGGGTAGATGATGTGGGGCCAGGCAAGGCTCACTGGGAACAGATTTGAGGAAAAACGTAAGGGAAGTGAAGGAGTGAGCCATGCTGAGAACTGAGTAGGAGCTTTCCAGGCAGGTGGTACAGGAAGTGCAAAGGCCCCGAGACAGGAGTATGCTTGGCACATTGCTGGAGGCATAGCAAGGTGGCCATCTTGACTAGATCTGAGTGAGCGAAGGAAGGAGCCTTGGTCTGAGATGATGCGGCTGGGGGAGATTTGAGGGATACTCTATCAGTCATATCTCTATTGGTCGTTTGTTCCCATCTAATCCACAGTATTAATCCTTTATGTTATTATTACTGTTACTCTTTTTAAGTGGTTTCAGCTCCTAAGTCAAAAAGATTTCTGGCAAGAACAGGGAGATAAAAACATCAGATTAAGAAGAGTATTTGGATGCTGAGTTGCTAGAAAATGCCAAACTCCAGCCAGGTCTAGAATTCTTGGGTATAGACTTAGCCCCCAAGATGCTCTGGTATTTTTCATCACACTCTTGTATTTAATGTTTTCAAGAAGAAATCTGAGACCATTCTGATTCTTTTTCTTAGTAAATGTTGCCTTTTTCATTTCTGAATGTATTTGTAAGTGTCTCATTTGCTCTTTGAATTTGTTATTTTCACTAGGTCATGTAGATGCTTTAATTTTGAGTAATTTAACAGTATGTGGTGAGCTTTCTCAATCCGTTTCAAAGTCCTTTTTAGTTCAGGGTATTATGCCACTTGTTTCTTGGTGCATCGGTTCTTTCACATTTATTTCATTCTCTTTAAGATCACGAGAAATACCCATGTCTTTCTCCTTTCCTGGTTCTTTTACTACACATTCTAGAACCTCTCAGATTTATTCTCTTTGTCATTGACTTGAACTTCTCTACTGTTTCTCATTCTGCTTAAATTCATAATGACTCTTTTAAAATTAAAGGTTACTTCTGTATTTTGGGTGTTTCTTCTTCATTTCAATCTGTCTTATTATACTATTTGATAATCTCTCATTGTTAATTCTTTAATTATCTTGAGAGTGTAAAACAGATGCTTTCCTTAATATTTTTGCATATCTTCCTTCCCACACGACATCCCAAATTCGCTTCTATCCTCTACATTAGTATAATACTAAGGCTTTGGATATTTTTGTGGTTTTTTTTCTTCTTCTTGTCTTACGTGTTGAGGAGTCATTTGCTGATTTTTTTTACAAAAATATATTTATCCTTGAGTGATGTTAGATCTGCTCTTCATTAATATATTATCCTTATCTCTGTTTACTATTCATGTAAATGTCCTTAGCATCTTCCTCTTTAGTGGGTTGGAGGGCTAGATAATGAGCATCAGTGGCACCAGTTCAGTCTGGAGTGACCGAGGGGAACCCCGAGGAAACTGGAGTTGTGGACATTCTCCTGGGGGAGCTGATCACAGTGATTTTTCTCTAGGTTGATTGAAACAAATTGCTGTACTGGAATCCAGATTTCATTATCTTGTCTTCCTTTTAACCTGGCATGGTGAACAGTATGACTGTATCCATTTTCTTTAGTGTTTCTGTATGCCAAGTTTTAAAAGAAATGCGTAATTCAGTTAGTGAATCATTAAGTTTCTCTGGATTTCTATTCCGTGTGTTTCTAAATACAGGACTCTGTTGCAGACATGAGCGTGAACTCACATCCAACTCTCAGCATATTAAATGGGATCTTGTGTCATTACTTTCCCCAGAATATTTTTTATGGACTTGATGCAACAGTGTAATTTTCTTGGGAAGGAGACATTTTCATTAAGTTCTTAGTGAATGTTTTAAAGTTGGCTTCGTTGGTATGTCTAGCCAAATTGTCTCGAATTTTGTGGCATGTGGCAGCCATAGTTGCCTAATTTCATCACTAATTCAGTTTTCTCCTTTGCACTTTTGTTTATTTCATATGAGAAGGGGGAGATTTTCATAGGATGTCAACTTGAGAATACTTATTTTTCCTGGTGTAGCCAGTCTTTTCTTCATATTTATAAAATTTCTGTTATTGCATTTAAGAAATTTCTGAATTATCTGTTAATACTTATGACCATATGTTCTACAGATTAATTTTATATTATGTTATAATCAGTTTTGTTATAGGAAACAGTATTATTAGGAGGACAGGAAGGTTTCGGTTAGGGCAAAATTGTGAAAAATGGTTTCTTTCAGAGGAGTTTGAGAATAGAAGGGGTCTGCACCTGCTAGTGAGTTCCAGGGCACAGTGGAAGGAATTGGTCAGCAGCGGGGGAGTGGACAGGTGGGCCGGCCTGGCAGATGTGTGGAGTAGCAGAGGATGAGGTCCAGGGATGCAGGTGCATGTGTAGGGCTTAATTTTCCTATTGTTTGATGGAAGTCCGAAAAAGCAGTAGCCCAAAGACACTTAGAAACTCACTCGCTCTGTTTCTCTCTCTTTTGCTTTTTTCTGTCTTTCTCAATATCAGACATTTATTTAAAATTTTTCCTTGTAGAGTCCAGTTTTATTTGGTTGAAGCTGTACTTCTCTGTAATAGTAATGTCATTAAAAATTTAGGATGTTAGATGTATGTCTGAATACTTACAAATACTAACAGTAGAATTAGAACCTCATTTAGCCTAACAAGAAGTTGCATAAAATGGTTTTTTTTTTTCTTGTTTCTGATTGTTTTAGGATTGAGGATACATGTGCAGGTTTGTTACATGGGTAAATTGCATGTCACAATTTACCCATGTAAATGGTGGGGGTCATTGTACAGATTACTTCATCACCCAGTAATAAGCATAATACTCGATGGTAGTTTTTCAGATTTTTCCTTCAAAATATGTTTACTGCAAATTTGAACTGGAAGAGCCATGTTAAGTTTACACAGAAGGAAAAAAGTTTATATGAAGGTGAACATTACTTTTTTTTTTTTTTTTGAGACGGAGTCTCACTTTGTCGCCCAGGCTGGAGTGCAGTGGCCGGATCTCAGCTCACTGCAAGCTCCGCCTCCCGGGTTTACGCCATTCTCCTA
>NW_012114488.1:11108408-11127064 GCF_000951035.1 Colobus angolensis palliatus
GTCTCGATCTCCTGACCTTGTGATCTGCCCGTCTCCGCCTCCCAAAGTGCTGGGATTACAGGCTTGAGCCACGGCGCCTGGCCGCGAGATTTCTTTACATGGCAGGTGTTCTAGATTTTTTTCTCTCCACTTAATTGTCAGCTCTAACCTTGTCTCCATCATTCGTAATTATAGTGGCCTCTATATTTTTGAGAAGACTGAGGTTATGTGATATGAGCCCTTGTTGTTTTGTTATTCTGTATATCAAAATGTCTTTCCATTAACTCTCTTCTTATTTTTGTATTTGGGGTTGAGCATCACACTGGAATTTACCTTTTGAAGACTACTTCCAACACCAGCTCTTGGATCCTGTTCCTATCAGCTTTGTCTAAAGCTACTTTTATTCAGTTGAAATCATTTCTGCTTGCATTTTCAAGAGATAAGGACTATGCCTCTGAGATATATTGAAATCATTCTAATCCAGTCAATTATATCAGTTGGGAATGTTTATTTCTAGTGTCTTCTTCACATGCATATATTTACTTGGTAATAATTACAATACACATATTATTTTGATTTCTGGTTTTTACTGTGCCATAAGCATTTCATGATTTTATGCAGTCTAAAATTATCTTTAGTGACTAAAAATGCCCATTGAGTTTCTGTGTGATGATGTTTTACTTTTTCATTCTATTGGTAGACCTTTAGATTGTTTTTAATTTTTCATAGACTGGTTATATTTATGTATATAGCAGTTTTATTCTTGTGAAATATTTCCTAAAGAACAATGCTAGGATCCAGTGTTACTAGGTCAAAGGACATGACTAATTTATGACATTTAACACACACTGTTAAGTTGGTTTAACTAAATTACTGTTACAGTTGAAGGTTTCATCCTAGTCCCATTAAAATAACAATTACATATCTTTTCACATGTAAATGGTGTGACACTGTTTTAATGTTTTTATTTAAAGCAAATACACATACTTCTGTATGTTAACTAGTCGTATTTCCTTTTACGAGAATGCATCTCTATTTCTTCTGTGTGTCATACATTCAAAAGAACTTCTCTGGTGTAATATAAATGACACTTAGATTTGAATTCTTACTTTGCCATTCTAATCTGAAAGACCTTTTGAAAAATGGCTTTTTAAACCCAAATGTAAAATGGGGATAAAGTCTACCAAACCTGAGAGGCAGAGCCAGAATAAGATTAAAATTTATGTCCTTACAATTATTTATTAGAAAACCCAAAACAAATTTAAAAAGCACAGGGGATGAATTAATGAAATATGAGAAGAAATTAATGGAGCGAAATTTAAAATATAGACTTGATTAATAATGCGAAAGATAGTTCTTTAAATACATCAATTCCATAAAATAGATTGACTTTGGCAATCTATTTAAGAAAAAAGAAAATATAGGCATTAGGAATGAGAAAGAGAATATAAATATGGACACCAGGGAGGTTATCAATAGTTAAATAGAGAATAGCAAATATTATATACTAATATAATTGCAAATTTATATGAAATGGCCAATTTTAGGAAATTACAAATTATCAGAATTGAAGAAGAGTTAAGAAACCGGAACATACTGAAAAAATTAGGAAAAGACCACCTAAAATGATCCGAGGCCCGAAAGCTTTTGCTGAATAATTCCACCAAACATTAAAGAGGAGAAATTTCTACATTATATGAATTGTGCACTCTAAAAGCTAGGAAAATAGCTCATCTCAAAAGGGAATATTATTTTTGACACAAAAGTTAGAGCATTAAACAAAAGAGAAAAAAAATTAAATTAAGAGACTGTTAACCAGTTTTATTAGCACAAACAAAAGTTCAGAAATCCTAAGTAAATGAATTCAACAATGCTTTAAAAGAATAATTTTTCATTGCCAAGGGTGATTGGCAAATAGAAAGCTAGTGTAGTAAGTCTAATAAGAGATTGGAGCAGGCTGGTGGTAATGGAGGTAGGGGAAAATGCTTGGGTTTGGTAGAATTCTGTGTTTATTTTGAAGGGAGGGCTAGCAAGAATTATTGATGAATCCAGATGTGTGCTATTAAAAAAGAAAGAAGAAAGGAGGCATCAGGGTTTTGCCTGAGTCGTTGGAAGGCTGGGAGGCCCTCCGTGGGAGGGCCTGCAGGACGGACAGGTCAGGGTGTGTGTTCAGGGGGCGGTTCCTGGCAGACAATCAGTTTTGAATGTGCTAAGTTGGAGATGCCTAATAGATTTCCAGATGGGAGATGTTAAGTAGTAAGTTGTATATATGAGACTGGAGTTTTGGTAAACGTTCTGGGTTAGAGATATAAATTTGAGATCATTAGTAATATGATGATTTAAGAACCATCCGCATACAGATAGTAGCTAAAGTCGTGAACCCAGATGAGATCACTTGACCAGTGAGTGTGGCTCAACCCTGGAACATGACATTTAGAAGTCTGAGACTTCTAAGGGAGGAAGAACTAGAAAGGAAGACTGAAAACAGTTATCCAAGAGGTGGGAAGAGAATCAGGGGTGTATGTTTCTTTTAAATAAAAAATTATTTAAAATAAAATAGAGCAATCAACTATGTCAAATGGTGCTGGAGTTTTAAGGAAAAGGAAGACTGAGAGCTGGTCTTTGGGTTTGGCAGTGTGGGGTCACTGGTGACCTCAGTGAAAGCTGTTTTCTTGGAGCAACTGGAGTTTGTGAGAGAAGAGAAATTGTAGGCAGCAACAGATACAATTGTTTTATGGAGTTTTACCTGAAAAGAGAGGAGAGAAATGGGTGGTAAATATATAGGAGAGTCATAAAGAGGCAACAAAAAGCCCTGGTTTTGTTTTAGTGTTTTTCTCTTAAAATATGGGATAAATGACAGCATGTTTATGTGTTTGTGGAAATGATTCAGTAGACAGAGAAAGTTTGATGATGCTGTGGGACAGAGAGAGGAGGATGGCCTAAAGAGAGTCTTTAAGGGCTTCAAGAGGCCCTGTCAGCCTCCCAGATCCTCCCTATTGCAGCTCGACCTGTTCCTTCACAACTAATTACCATTTACTCACTTTCCATTGCCTTTCTTACTATACCGTTTAAAAAGAGGTTTTCTACTTGATTACTGTTGGAACCGAACTCTCGATTCCCTCCTGGGCAGGGGTCGTCGCGAAGGATCACCGACACGAGGTTCACAGCAGAGAGTTATTTATTACTAGCGCGCTAGGGTCCCAAGCTCTAAGTTGGTCCTGGGACCCCGACTGCTTGTTACAGGCTGTTTATATATGCTAACACAAGTTCAAACACAGCTTATGGCGCGAAATTCAAACAAAGCTTAAGGCGTAAAATGATTGGGTCTAGCTATAGCCTGAGCAAGGGGTCTTGGTTTAATTGGTTAGAGCAGGACCTTATGAGGTTCTTTCCTGGAGTTGATAATTCCGGGAACTTTGAGGCAGGGTGAGACCCCTGGAATTGGCAGGGTGGGACCTCATGAGGTTGTTTCCCGGAATTGGCAGGGAACACTATCGAGGCAGGGTGGGACCCTATCTAGGCAGGGTGGGACCCTATCTAGGGCCACCTGGTGCTAACTTTTTAGGTTTTGTAAGGCCTACTAGTTTCATTTACCAGAAAAAGAAGCATAACCAAATACAACAGAGGAAGAACTAGAAAGACAACAATTTGTAAGAGGTAATACTTTTCTATGAATGAGTGGCAAATCTGGCTTTTAATGTTTAATCAGGTAAAGTGTAAACCAAAGTTGATTTCCTTATCCTCTAAGGGAAGGATACCGATCAGTCTTTTTCAGGGCAAGGTTTTTAATCCTGGATTTTATGAAAATGCAAATAAGTTTACATTTCTGATTTACAGCAATTTTCAGTAAGTTTCAAAGGCATAGTATTACAATGTGGTTCAGTGTTCAAAGTGTGGTTGACCATACAGAAGGCTGGATTAGAGTAGACATAAGTTGGAATTACCTGGAGTCCGTTCTTGTTACCTATTGCTATGGTTTGTATATGGTTTGTTTTGGCCCTAAGGAGTCTCCTGTTGAAACTCCACTCCCTCTCTTGCTTCCTCTCTGGTCATGTGCTATCTGCACACACTGGTTCCCCTTTGCTTCCTCCAGGAGTGGAAGCAGCCGGAAGCCCTCACCAGCAGATCCGTGAGCCAAATAAACCTTTTGTATTTATAAATGACCTAGCCTCAGGTATTCCTTTGTAGCAGCAAACATGGACTAAACACCAGTGCCCTCACTCTCTCCAGCTGACAACCACAGGGCTAACATGATGTGACCCAAGGGTAGCAGTGAAAGCATGTGGAGGAGTGGATAGAAAGTGTGTCTCTTTCCAGCTCCCCAAATAGAAGTTTCTTAAAATCGGGCTTTGGCTAAGTGCTAGGCTTTGAATGGTCCAAAATGATAGTTATAAACAAATACCTGGAGTGCAGGCAGGTATCCTATCTTGTTGATTATCAACACAGGAGGCAGACAGGGGAACCAGCTGACAGATACGGTGTTCCAGTAACGTAAAGTGAAATTCTGACATTTTGAATTTTGAAAATCAAAGAGCCCAGTAGTAACTTCTCACCCAGATGGAAAATCACTCATTCTTCATGAAGAAGAACCCCACAGGAAGCCTGCAAGAAAAGTCCATATTCACCTTATTACACAAGCTGAAATATCTTCAGGCATGCATATTCGTGTTCTGTGAAAGCTGGGAGAAAAACTCTTAGCATAAATTATGGATGGGTTGTTTTAGGCTAAATTTCTTTTCAGGAGCTTTGCTACTCCTTATGAACTGCAGCCTAGCAACCTCAGAAACCCGTGTGGAGCATCACTCCTAAGCACGTTGGCTTCCTGAGCGTATTAGTGTAAAACACTTCTCTACCGAATTGAATACAATATCCTGCTGTATGGAAATAGTTCATATTGATCCTTTAAATACTAGGGAATGCTTGCTAAAGACAGTGATCTGTTTGTACTTAAGGCAAAATCCATAATCTTAACAATAGATTACAGACGTGAACCATTTGTCTTTTAAAGTCCGTTCCCAATTCAATGATAATTAAGTGATGCTGATGATACATAGAAGATGCATATCTTATTACTCACTATGCTAGTAGGCAAGGAGTCATTTTGTCTAAAAAATGATATCAAACGATTATGATAAAAATGTTAAAAGTGGGAACTAAACACATTCCTCTTTCACAAGACTTTAAATTGCCACCTGTTTTGCCACACCATTCTTGGCAGCCGCAAGTCTATGCTAGACTAGAGATTTTGAAATCTGGTACAACAGAGGAGCTGCTTTAGGCCCATAAAGATGGTAGTCCTAGTTCATAAATTCAAGGGCTGTTTAAAGGTTATTTGGGGAGCATTTCCTCATTGTGTAAAAAAGAATACAGTAGTTTTCCAGTAATGGAGTAGATATGCACAAAATCCAATCACACCTAGATTGTGGTTTGTTAAAGGTGGCAGCAAAGGCATCAGATACTTTTTTGGTCATAGGCATTTTCACAAGTTGATAATTACTTGTTCATCTGTTCCCCTCCCCCAATAGGATTTAAACTCCATGAGAATAGTAGCCTTACCTGATAATGCTTGACACATTGCTAAATAAATATTTGTTAAAAACCTTACATATAGTCATATCTAGAAGGTATTGTGGGTTCAGTTTCAGACTGCTCCAATAAAGCAAATATCACAATAAAGTGAGTCACAATAATTTTTTGGTTTCTCAGTGCATGTAAAGTTATGTTTATACTCTACCGTAGCCTATAAAGTGTGTAATAATATTATGTCTAAAAATGCAATGTGCATTCACTAAGGAAAAATAATGCCCGGGTGCAGTGGCTCATGCCTATAATCCCAGTGCTTTGGGAGGCCGAGGCAGGAGGATCACAAGGTCAGGAGTTCAAGACCAGCCTGGCCAACATGGTGAAACCCCATCTCTACTAAAAAAAAAAAAAAAAAAAAATTAGCCCAGCATGGTGGCAGGCACCTGTAATTCCAATTACTTGGGAGGCTGAGGCAGGGCAGGAGAACTGCTTGATCCCGGGAAGCAGAGATTGCAGTGAGCCAAGACTGTGCCTCTGCACTCCAGCTTGGGCAACAGAGTGAGATCCTGTCTCAAAAAACAAAAAAATAATAAATAAACTTATGTGTGGCTTTATTGCTAAAAAATGCTAATGATTGTCCGAGTCATCGGCAAGTTGTAGTCTTTTTGCTGGGGGAGATTCTTGCCTAGATGTAAATGGCTTCTGATGTATCAGCGTTGTGGTTGCTGAAGGTTGGGGTGGCTGTGGCAACTTTTAAAAATAAGGCAAAAATAAAGTTTGCCACCTCAGCAGACTCTTCTTTTCATAGACGATTTCTCTGCAGCATGCAATGCTGTTTGAAAGCATTTTGCCCACAGTAGAACATTGGGGTTCATCCTTTCAAGCCCTGTCTCTGCCTTATCAACTAAGTTTATAGAATATTCTAAATCCTTTGTCATCATGTCAACAAACGTTCATAGCATCTTCACCAGGCATAGAAAGTGGGATGGCAGGCATGAGCCACCATGCCAAGTACTAATTTTGAAAGGAATATTTTTTGAGGGCAGTACATTTCAACAATGGGCTTAAAATGTTCAGTAAACTATGCCGAAAACAGATGTGATGTGCTTGCGGCTTTGTTGTTGCATTTCTAGAACACAGGCAGAGTTCATTGAATTGTAATAATCCCCATGTGTCAAGGACATGACCAGATGGAGATAATTGAATCATGGGGGCGATTTCCCCCTGTTCTCATGATAGTGAGTGAGTTCTCACAAGATTTGATGGTTTTGTAAGGGGCTTCCCCCCTTTGCTCAGCACTCATTATCTCTCCTGCCGCTCTGTGGCGTGGTACCTTCCACTATGATTGTAAGTTTCCTGAGGCCTCCCCAGTCATGTGGAACTATAAGTCAACTAAACCTCTTTTCTTTATAAATTACCCAGTCTTGGGTATGTCTTCTTAGCAGCGTGAGAAGGAACTAATACAGTGCCTTACTTACTCTCCTGTAATCCTTTGAAACAGCTCTATGTAGCATTTCTTCTGTGCTCAGTTACACTGTAGAACAAGTGAAGGTGGCTGCTTTTTCTCTTTTCCCCATGGTGCTAGGATAGGCAGGATGAATATCTACTGGTCCTTTATATGCTGTTTAGGATTTTAAAGCTTTTTAAAGGAAGCATTTGCAAAGAATCAGTGACCTCCTCTGTGTTACCCCCAAGCTTTTCCACACATGCCTGTGTAGCTCACAGATTTCCTTCTCTGGTCATTATAATCGCTCATTACAGAATAGTTAGGATTTTTAGCCTGTGCTGTTTGTGTGATATAGATCACCTTTATTTTTAACTTCTTTTCCTTTAAAATGCCTAAATCATTTTAATAACTCTATTCTTAAGAATATAAAGCATGGAAAAAAAGGGGGGCACCTTCTTGTAAAGTTAAACATTGATTTCTCTTGCAACCCAGGAATTTTACTCTGATATTTGCCAAACATAACTGAAAACCTGTGTTCACAAAAAAGACTTCTGTAAGAATGTTCATAGCAGGCTTTATTCATAATAGCTCAAAACTGGAAACAAACATTCCAAATATCCAGCAATAGTGCGACAGATAAACAAGTTGTAGTACGTTAATACAAGAGAATACTACCAGTAATGGAAAGGAACACACTACTGAAGCACACAGCACCATGGCTGAATTGCCCCGACATTCTGTTGAGCCAATGTAGCAGGTTCAAAATGTTGGAACCGAACTCTCGATTCCCTCCTGGGCAGGGGTCGTCGCGAAGGATCACCGACACGAAGTTCACAGCAGAGAGTTATTTATTACTAGCGCGCTAGGGTCCCAAGCTCTAAGTTGGTCCTGGGACCCTGACTGCTTGTTACAGGCTGTTTATATAGGCTAACACAAGTTCAAACACAGCTTATGGCGCGAAATTCAAACAAAGCTTAAGGCGTAAAATGATTGGGTCTAGCTATAGCCTGAGCAAGGGGTCTTGGTTTAATTGGTTAGAGCAGAACCTTATGAGGCTCTTTCCTGGAGTTGATAATTCCGGGAACTTCGAGGCAGGGTGAGACCCCTGGAATTGGCAGGGTGGGACCTCATGAGGTTGTTTCCCGGAATTGGCAGGGTGGGACCCTATCAGGGTGGAACACTATCGAGGCAGGGTGGGACCCTATCTAGGCAGGGTGGGACCCTATCTAGGGCCACCTGGTGCTAACTTTTTAGGTTTTGTAAGGCCTACTAGTTTCAAAAAGAGTACATACTGTATGATTCCATTTACAAATAATTCCAAGAGCTGGCAAAACTCATCTATGGTGGGAAAAAGTCAAAAAGACTGGCTGCCTTGAGGATAGGGATTGATTAGAAAGGACTATGGGAGGGACTTTATGAAGAGATGAAGGGTTCTCTTTGGTAGGATGTATGTTACAAGGATTTATGCACTTGTACCTTTAAGATTTGTATATTTCAGTGTCTGTAAATTTTACCTAAAAAACTAAAAAATATTAAAATATAATTAATACTTTTACTATTTGAAGTGGTATGGCTTAGCATCTCTAAAACTACCTCTGTGTATTCTAGACTTGAGAAAATATATAAGTATATTAAGGATATTGGCAGCCAGATTTCACATGTTGGGTGAGGTAATTACAAATACAGAAATAGGGAATAGTGGAATATACATTGTAGTGTTTGGTTGGAACCGGAGGTATCAGAGTGAGTCATGGTTTTTCATCTCTCTTAATATATGTATATGTAAGTAGACAAATACATACAGAATGACAGTTATCAGGTTATACATACCTATGTGTGTGTTTGTGTGTGTGTGTATATGTATGTATGTATTGAGGTCCTTTCATATCTATCTATATCTATATCTAATGCATTAGAAGTATTGACAGCAGTGTGATATAGCTCCAACTCTTGGATTTTAAATACCATTTTCTAGTAAAGGGAACTGGGATTTCTTTGGATTAGAAATGGCTGATTCAAGGGCTGGCAAAGTATGTGACAAAAAGGTAAGGAAGTGTTGAAGGAATCGTTAGGATGTGTCAAAAGGATACAGGCGCTGTCTTGAAGGAGTTTCTGCTCACCAAATCTGGGCCAATTTCAGCATCAAATTAAATGACAGTAATCGTGGATCATGCCCTTTTGTGTAAGATAAGTCTTTGATTCCATGTTCATATGGGAGAAGTCAGGGAGGCAGCCAGGCAGGCTCACTCTTCTTCAGATTATGGCTTTCTAGCTTCATCACTTCATTGTTTCGCTGAAAAAAATCCAGAACCTCAATCTCATCTTGAGAAAACATCAGACAAACAAAATTGGCCTGTATTCTTCAAAAGTTTCAAGTTCAGGAAACACAAAGACAGGCTGAGGAACTGTTCTATGTTGAAAGATGCTAAAGAAATGTGATGCCTAAGTAGCATATATGATCTAGGATTTGAACTTAGACGGGTGAGGGATAATGATCCTTTATAGGACATTTTTGGGACAACAGGTGAACTGTGAATGTGTGTTTTTATTTAGCTAATATTGTTGTAGAAATGTTAAATTTTCTGATCATGGCAACTGTATTTAACTTGTAGGGGAATGTTCTTTTACTTGAGAAATGCACACTGAAGTGTTTCGGAATAAAGGGGCACACCAACTTGCTCTTAAATATTACAACATATTTATAAAACGTGTAAGTGTGTGTGTGTGCATGTGTGGACAGAAAGATTGATAGATACAATTTACTGATAGAATGCTGAGGCAAATTAGACAAATCAAATTATTGGTAAATCTTAGTGTCCTAATTTAGCTGCTGTCACAAAGTCCCATAGACCGGGTGGCTTAATAAACTTCAGAAATTTACAGTTCTGGAAGCTGTGAAGTTCAAGATCAGTCAAGGTGACGGCAGATCCAGGGTCTGCTGAGGACCTCTTCCTGATACTAGGCAGCTGTCTTCTTGCAGTGTCCTCACAGGGTGGAAGTGTCCAGTCCCTAATCCCATTCATGAGGGCTCTGTTCTCCTGACCTAATCACTCCCCTGAAGCTCCCACCTCCTGATTGCATCACAGTGGGGGTTAAGATTTCAGCATAGGAATTTTAAGGGGGGGACAGAGATACAGTCTACAGTTCTGGATAAAAGATGTACAAAGTGTTTCTTGTACTATTCTTGCAGTTTTCTGTAAGATCGAAATTATGTCAAAATAAAACATTGTAAACAATATAAAAAGAAACAAAGGAATAATATAAAGAATGATGAGAAGAAGATATTTTTCCAGCATTGAAGTTTATATTGGAAACTGAGGAGCTCCTTTTTATGCTGTTAAATATTAATCCAATTTAACGTTTGTCTCATTATGACTTCTTGTTTATTGTTGGCCTTCAAGATATGTTGTTGCCACCTCATAGAATCACAGACTCTCGGGACTAACAGGGGTCACAGTTTCCATGTGATTATTGAATTGCCTCCAAACTTTTTTGGCTAAGTGGCTGTCTAACGTATGTTTACATAGCTAATTCATTTTAGCAGGTATGGGAACATTTGTCCTCCCGGTTAAACCAGCTTTTACCTTCTTTCTGAACCAATGATTAACACTGATTTGTTCATTACCATTTTATTCTGTAAAATATTGTTTTCCCCTAGACAAGAGAGTGGCTTTCCCCTGGTTCCCAAACTGTGTTCCAAATACCCCGAGGCAGCACAGCAAATATGCAAGGATAACATTCAGGATATATTAAAATGTCATGGGAAACACAGTGGCATATGTTGGACAGAAACTGATGTAGTTCAGTTTCAATGTTAGCTTGACATAGTTGAGTTTTAATATTAGATCACTACAGTTCTTTCCTTAAGGTCTTATCTTTGTGAAACTGTGTTTTTGGTGGTTGCTCAAATAAAACACAAGTACTGCATGAGATCAGCATGAAACAGAATATGAAGATGGTGGTGTCCAATTTGATTCGGAAATTGTGTAGCTCCCAACTTACTCTACTTTGGAATTTTGACTCGTCTCGCATTATGAATGCTGCAGTGACGCCCAGTATAAACTTGTTGTAGGGTCTCTTAGGAAAGGCATGAAAGGACTTTATGAAGTTAAAAATGCTGTAAAAATACAAGTTCTTAACATCTTTATTAGTATGCTTATTGTGGTTGTTATTAGTCAAGCCATAGAATTCATGTTTACTCAATCTAATATTGATTGATTCCTTTATCATGGGGTTTCCATAGAAGTGTCTTAGAAGTATGTGATTTGACATTGACGTAATTTGTCTTCTCAGCTTTGCCTTTCATAACAGTCCTGATAAATAATAGAATGACCACAAGGCTAACAACCAAATAACAATTTTGCTTACTCTTGTACATTTGCATATAATTTTATATTTTACAGTATATTATGGTTTGAGTGATTTGTTAACTATGTAGATAGACCTTTAATATCTGAGTTAATATGTCAATATAAAATAGTAATTACAGTAAAAACATTTTGCTGTTATGTTTGCAGTTATAATGAGAAACAAAAGGAAACAGGATGTGCTAACATATTCTATTAGATTAAATATTAGAATTTGGAGCTTAATATAAACAAGAAAAAAACTTAAAACCTAGGTCATAGCTTATCTTAGAAAGTTAGTGTTGGAAAGGGAAAGTATTTTACAGACAGTATAATTCAGCCTTCTCATTAGACAAATGAGAAAACTAAAGCCCAGAGATGTGAAATGAAATCTCATGATAAACTGTCCAATTCCCAGAATGTCTTCTTGTTCTCATTTGTTTGTAACAACCCATTTCCTGCCCAAAAGAGTTGGAGAACAGCTGGTTATTAATCTCAGCCCTGCACACAGGTCATTATTAAAGAGCCTGTTCTCAGAATTCTATGCTAAGAGGAAGGAGTCAGCCGTGTATCATTTGTGTAGGGACTGAATGACTAAAAACTCCCCTTAAGCTGGCTAATGCTCCTTTCTTCCACGTGAAAAATGAAGAATTCAGAGAACGTATTGGTTTATTTAAAAGAAATATCTAGTGATTTTTAAACATGAAGCTTTTGCGTGGCTGGATCTAGGTGTTCAAAGTCTATCATTACGACTTAGGTCTCTCACTATCGTTTGGCTCAGCTTTCTTTTAGGCTAACTTCATTCTCATAGAAGCTCCTTTAAAAGACTATGGGATAAAGAAAATACAGAACTAGTGGTTGGAATAAGTGGAATAAGTCAGGAAGAGAGGGTGTGATAAAGTAGAATATTTTATCTGGAGTTATTCAGAACTTGAAATAGCTCGAATAGGGTCTGCTTACAGATGATAAAGAAAATAACATAAGTTTTGGTGACCTCAAACAACGTTGTCATATTTTAGAGTCGTTAGAATTTCAGGTGTTCCTGATTTTTATGTAAATTCTATAATCATGTAAATACCTATCAACAGGTACCTGGGTAAGAGCAAGACTTGGACAAAACTTTGGAGCTAGAAAATAACTGAGAAGTTTTGGCTGTTAAGATTACACTTTAGCAACAAAAAGTCACAAAACTGAGTTGGAGACCAATGACTTATCATAGTTAAGTGTGCAACGAAGCAAGTAGGACCCACAAGGCTAAAGGAAGGGGGAACCAGCCCTCAGAAATGTTAGGCACCGCCCAGGAAGGCAGCAGATGTGAGAAGGGAATACACACACCTGAGAGAACCTCTTCCACAGCCCAGGCTCTCCATGCTTGGGAAGAGAACAGGGAGTGGCTACCACAGGTAAAAGCCTAATAGTAGCAGTTAGTAGTTTTTGGAGTTTGAAATGCAGCTTAAGAATTGCTTGGCAGGTTTCTGTTTTGCTGCTTTGGGTCATAGTAATTAATTGATTTATCCTGTTCTCTTTACTTGGGAAGCTCTTCCCTCAGATTTCTGCAAGTCTCACTTCTTCAGTCCCTTGCTGCATGGGGATCTTTCAGTGTGGAGTTCTGTCTCCTGCTGAGTATGTCTGTTCCAGAAGTGTATTCCCAAACTGCAATCACCAGAGGATGTGTTTGAGAACCCATTGTGGCTCATTTTTGAGACAAACCTTGAGCTAAAGCTTCACTGATTACCTGATCTCCATGAGCCCCTTTTGATTGGTATACCTCAGTGGAGTTTGGGTCTCTTAATAATTAGTACTGCATTGCATTCCAGCCTGGGCAACAGAGCTAGACCCTATCTCAAAATAATAATAATCATAAAGAACTAATGTCAGGGTAGAGCTGATGTCCAGTGGTTCCCCAAGTCTAGTAATTCTTCATGCCCCCATAATATTCAGTCACCCAGGTAAATGGCTGCAGACCTCTTTGGGAAAGGTAGGCGGAAGATCTATGCTATAAATTTTTGGCAGCATAGTAGGATTCTTCTTTAAGGGGACCTTGCTTTCTCTTTCCTTATTTAAGGAGTTCTGGGCCTGCGAATTGGCTCATGTCTGGGAATTCAGTGAAGTATTCTGACTTTCTCTTGTGGTCATCAAGTCAGATTTTTGTTCATTTAAGCCACAACATTTCTGTTTAAACAAATGAAAAAAAGTATGTCGGTAGGCTGCCCTGTTCAGTTCCAGGGACACTGTTGTCTTTGTTTTGTGTTGCTATACCAGAATACTACAGACTAGGAAATTTATAAATAAAATAAATTTATTTCTTACAGTTCTGGAGACAGAGAAGCTCAAGGTCAAGGTGCCTGCATCTGGCAAGGACCTTCCTGCTGCATCATCCCATGGCAGAAGGTGGAAGGGCAAGAGATCACGCTTTAGAGAGAGAGGAAGGTGGCCAAACTCATCCTTTTATTCAGAAACCCACTGCTGAGATAACTAACTCACTCCCCCAGTAATGGTATTAATCTGTTTATGAAGACAGGGCCATCATGTCCTAATCACCTCTTACGGTTCCACCTCTCCATACTGTTGCATTGGGAATTATTTAAAACAAACTTTGGGAGATACATTTAAACCATAGCATTCCACCCCAGCCACCAAAATTCATGTCCTTTTAACATGTAGTATGCAGTAATTACATCCCAATGGCCTCAAAGTTCTTAACTTGTACAGCATCAGTCCAGAGTCTCATCTAAATCCAGTATGAGTGAGACTCAAGGAACAATTCGTCCTGAAACAAACCTCCCGCTTTGAGCCTGTGAAATCAAAACAAGTCATCTACTTCCAAAATTCAATGGTAGAACAGGCATAGGATTTACACTCCCATTCCCAAGAGGAGAAATAGACAAGAAAAGGGGTAACTGATCCCAAAAGTCCAAAACTCAACAGAGAAAACAACATTAAGTTTTAAAGCTGCAGAATAATCTTCTTTGACTCCATTCCTCCCATTCTGCTCACACTGGAGTGGGGATTAGGCTCCTCAAGGCCTTGAGTATCCTTGCCCCTATGACTTTGCTGGGGCCAGCCCACACTTCAGCTCTCACAGGTTGGTGTCTCTCATGCCTGAGCTTCTTCAGAATTGTGGAGTTGCATTGGTAGCTCTACATTTTGGAGTCTCTGAGATGGCCTTGCTCTCAGGGCTCCACTAGCCACTGGCCTACTGGGGGCTCTCTGTGGGGGCTCCACTGCTGCAACAAGTTTGTCCGTGGGCCCCAGGGTCTCTACTACATCCTTTGAAATCTAGGTAGAGGCTGCCGTGGCACCACAGCTCATGCAGCCGGCAAGTTTGCAGTTAGTGCTATGTGGATACCACTGTCACTTACTATTTGTGCCCTCTGGAGGTGTGGTAGGAGCTGCACTTGAACTCACTTGAGCCGTGGCCAGGCTCACACTGTGAAGGAATGCAGGGAGTAGAGTTCTAAGTTGCCTGGGCAGCAAAAGCTGAGGTTCCATGGACACCTTTCTGGAAACCTTGCCCTCAAGGCCCTGCTCTGAGCCTGTGATGGGAGGGATGGCCTCCAAGACCTCTGAAGCAGCTTTACGGTCTTTCTCCCGTGGTCCTGATAAACGGCACCCAGATACTTGAGTTCATTGCTCTTAAGTTCTGCTTTCTCTATAGCCCTGGGACATGGCTACAGATCAGTCAAGTTCTTTTTGACTTCATTAGGATGGCTTTTACTCCAGTTGCCAGCATCTTGTTCATTTCCATCCAATACCTCATCAGAATAGCCTTTATTGTCCATGTTTCTATCAGCTTTCTGATTGTGACCACTTAAGTAATTCCTAAGAAAGTTAAAACCCTCCCTACACCTGTTGTTTTTTTTCTAAGCCCTCACCAGAATTTCCCTTAATGCTGCCTTGATTGCAGTCTAGGCTCTTTACAGCCATTTCCTCCAAGTTCTTCTGGCCTCTACTCATTTCCCAGTTCCAAAGCTGCTTCCACGTTGTTAGATATTTGTTATTGCCACAGCCCCACTTGTAGGTACCAGTTTTCTGTTTTAGTCCATTTTGTGCTGCTGTAATAGAGTATCTGAGACTAGGTAACTCATACAGAACAGAAATTTATTTCTTACAGTTTGGGAGGCTGGGAAGTCCTGGGTTGAGGGGCCTTCATTTGGTGAGGGCCTTACTGCTGTGTCATCCCATGGCAGAAAGGACAAGAGCAAGAGAGAATGTACGAGAGAGAAGGGAAGAGGACCAAAGTCATCTTTTATCAGGACCCTGCTCCCGTGATAACTCATTCACTCTCCCGATCATACCATGATTCCATTCACAAACACCATGATTCCATTCAAAAACACCATGATTCCATTCACAAACACCATGATTCCATTCACAAGGCTCTGCCTTTTAAAGGGCCTGCCACTCAACACTGTTGCGTTGAGGATGAAGTTTCCAAAACGTGAACTTTGGAAGAAATGTTCAAACCGTAGCACCTGGTATCAAGCAGCTGTGCTGAATATTTCTGTGACCAAATTCCTCCACAGCTTTGCTTCTGTTGATTATGCTGACAATACCCACCTTGTCTCTGGATGTGAAGTGCTCCCACTTGTCCTCTGCCACATCAATATCCCATCTTCTGGGTGAATTCAAGGAACCCAGCCATACGGCAGCAGTTCCCACATTCATTCCTGGCCCACACCAGGGCCAGGTATGTATTCACATATTCCAGGGCTCCCCTTGTAAATGTATTTCTCATGGCCTTGGTGAAGGGGGGCATCCCTAGGACATAGCCAGGGGATTGCCAAACTGGTCTCCCATCATCAGGCAAATCCAGCATTCCAATCTTGCTAAGCCTTTGAATATATACCTGGGAAGTTCTGAGGTTTCAACTTCATGGAGCATTGGCCACTTTTGGGAACAGATTTCAGCCAACCTAGCGCTAGCACACTGAACCCAAGCTGGTGCTCTCATATAAAAACCTGCCATATTTACGTATTGATTCCCTTCCAGCTAGAATGTGAGCTTATTGAAGACAATAGATGTAATTGTTTCACTGTTCTAGGGTCTCTGGTGACTAGAAGAGAGCCTGCTCTAGTGCATTGTCTGGGTGTTCAGTGGTATTTGTCCAATCATTGACTCGTTGGTTACTTATTTGTTCATTCAACAGATATTTATTGAGTATAGTGCTCCAGAAAAACAGCAAGTAATAGACCTTTAGAAGTGGAAGTTATCTGAATGATCAAGAAGCAGAAAGATGGCCAGGGTTGGGACAGTGAGGGTAGAGGGAATGGGGTGTGAAATGAAGTTCTGAGCTGGATAGTAACCATGTTTTGCAGCATGTGGCGTGTTTCCATGTGAGGCATTTTTGTCTATTATTCCAAGTGCAGTAGGAAGTCCCAGGAGTGTTTTAAGCCAGGGAGAGACAGAATTTTATATTTCAAGTTTACAGTACCTGTTATCTTGAGACTAGGTTTAGTAAGACAAGTGTGGGAGCAGGGAGCTTCGTTGGAGGACTGTTTTTTATTCCTCTAGAGAATACACAGTGTAGCTTGAACTAGAGCAGGGTGGGGGTTGACATCTCCCTGTCCACCTGCTGTTGTCACTGGTGCCATGATGAAGCCTTGTGCTGTGGACATGCTGTGGGGCTACTGCTGTGGGGACAGTGGCTGCAGTGCAAGCGTCTAACTCTTGCTATGGTGGCAGGGATGAGAGCAGACCAAGGTGGAGCCGTATAGATGGAAAGGAATGGAAAATTAGAGTGGCACACGGGACACTTGTTTCACCCAGTGCAGCGA
This sequence comes from Colobus angolensis palliatus, assembly GCF_000951035.1. Lineage (NCBI taxonomy): Eukaryota > Metazoa > Chordata > Mammalia > Primates > Cercopithecidae > Colobus > Colobus angolensis. The sequence continues at coordinate 11,125,481 of NW_012114488.1, forward strand.
CTGCAGCAGCCTTTTCTAACATCTTACAGAGGTGCACTCAGCAAGCTCTTCTATGATATTATTTTTACTAATCCAGTTGCCTCATATATATAAAACTTCAGAAACAAAGTTAAACTTTGTAACAGCGCTATTTTAATATAAATAGGCTGCATAGATGCAGATGCAATAATTCTAAATATCCAGGCGCAGTGACTTATGCCTGTACATCCCAGCACTTTGAGAGGCTGAGGCAGAGGGATCACTTGATCTCAGGAGTACGAGACTAGGCTGGGTAACATGGTGAAAGCCTGTATCTACAAAAAATACAAAAATTAGCCAGGCATGGTGTGGTGGTGTGTACCTGTATTCCCAGCTGCTTGGGAGGTGGAGGTTGCAGTGAGCTGAGATAGTGCCACTGCATTCCAGCCTGGGTAACAGCAATAGACCCTGTCTCAAAATAAATAAATAGTCATAGCAATTTTAATTTTTAATCTACTTTTTTTATAAAATAGATTATAATATTTAAATCATGCTATAAAAACATAATGAATAGCTTAGTGTATTAAGTCACATATATTAATAGTATGTTTTACAGACTAAGGAATTTTTATTTATTTAAACTCTGTTTTTATTTTTGTTATTTTTAATCCAAAGTACCAAGATACGAATATGCAGGGAGTTGTATATGAACTAAACAGCTATATAGAACAACGGTTGGACACAGGAGGGGACAACCAGCTACTCCTCTATGAACTGAGCAGCATCATCAAAATAGGTAAGAAGCATTTTGTGTTCCTCTTAGAAAAATTGGGCAAAGATTTTTTTACAAAAAGCAGTAAAAAAAATTTACTTACTAAGAGGCAGATGAAAGTCATTTATATTTACTTCTATTTCTGGACTAAATTTGAAGTGAAAATATTTTATTATGAAACTACCAGAGTGAGTCAAACCTAAAACTTTCTAAATTATCTAATCCCAAATAAGTATCTGCCTGATACATACATGTAATATACTATGCCTTCTAATTCACACCTAGTTTCCTTTGGAAAGCATGGTTTTATTGAATTAAATCACATCTTTATAAAACGTATTAATTTTAAAGAGAGAATAAGCATTTTAAATATATTTGGGTAAATGACAATTTTATATACCATTTAAGAAATGGGTTATGTTGTGAATAGAATGGGGAAAGTTATGTCAGAAAAGTACTATTTTAGAAGGATGCACTTGTTTTTAGGACACGTTTTTCAGAAGGATACCCACTATGACAATTGAATCTTTCATTTTTCTTTTGTTTTTTAATTTGAAAATAAAAATATTAATGAGACCAACTACAGTGATCACATTTATTATATATTTAAGTATATGCTAGGCACCTGTCTATGCATACTATATGCATTAACTGACTTATTTTTATTATGGTCTCGTGAGGTTGTTTTTATTATTATCACTATTTTACTGATGAGGAAGCTTTTATTATTACCACTATTTTAAGATGTTGAACAGAGAAGTTAAACATCTTACCCAAAGTGACACAGGTAAAAAGGAGCTATTTTACTGATGAGGAAGCTATAGAACAGAGAGGTTAAACATCTTACCCAAAGT
>NW_012114488.1:11127114-11150469 GCF_000951035.1 Colobus angolensis palliatus
TATTTTACTGATGAGGAAGCTATAGAACAGAGAGGTTAAACATCTTACCCAAAGTGATACAGGTAAAAAGGAGTTAAGTAGGGGGTTAAATTGAGGCAGTCCCTCCAAGACTTACACTGTTAACTGCTATAGTTGCCTTCAGATGGCCCTGAAACAATTTTAGGTAAGTTAAGTTATGTTTGCTTCAGTGACAATTGTAGATGAATACATCGGCTTTTTAGGTTGATACTTAATTAATTTTGGTTAATTAATATTATAAATGTCACTTGTGGTATTTTAGAAACTTTAAAATTTAAGCACAGTTCTCAAATTTTAAAAATATTAAACGATTCTGAATACTTACAGTTCAACAAATATGTTACTATGTAGTACATTGACTGCTGTATGCATTTGAGGATATCATGTCTTAAATTTTATACTCACTGATGAAAAATGTAGAGGATATTTTCATTATGCTATTGAGTAAGACCATAAATGATTTTGTTCCATTTACTGCATGACCATTGATTCTGTTAACAAATCAGTTTGAAAGACTCACATCTGCCTCTCACCGTAGAGAATGCATACATGTTAGATTCTCCCACTGAGCTCAGTTTCTTCCTTTTCTTATTACTTTGGCAGCCACAAAAGCTGATGGATTTGCATTGTATTTCCTTGGAGAGTGCAATAATGTAAGTATCTAAATTTAGATTTTGGTGCTCTAGATAAGAAAATATCATAAGCTCCTTTAAAAAAGTTATAAACAACAGACATTTCATGGTTAAGTATTTTTCATTTAAATTCATTTTGGTTTTAGTTTCTATATTTGGTTGTTACCAGTCAAGAATTTTACTGACATGGCAACATTTAGGCATAAAATCTTCTGTGTGTGTGTGTGTGTATGTGTGTGTGTGTGTGTGTGTATGTGTGTGTGTGTGTGTGTGTTTCCTTTGGTTTGTGGTACCCTCAGTTATAAATAGTGTTTCTAGATTTAGTGTTTTGTATAAAAGTTAATTGGCACTGTGAGCTTGGGTGTTGGAGGGGAATTCCTGTACCCTCTTTACACACAATCTACAGAAAGTTGAACGTTTTCTTGGTGATTTGTAAAGTTTTTGCAGATGACTCTAAAGCTCCTAGGGTGTAGTTCTAGGGCTCTGAGTCTAGATCCCTAAGCTGCCTTACTGTAGTAGGCTCAGGCCAGTCAAGGAATGGGGATTCTCAGCTCTGGCTGTTCCAGTCTTCCGTCGGCAGCCCGGATCCTGTGTTTCTGGTCTAACTTACCTGGAGCACAGTAAAATGCAACATATATAGGCACTTCCAAAAGTATTTCAAGATGTTCAATTACTGGCATTTGATTTTTGATACAGTATTAAAAAGTATACATATTTTAGCACAATTTGAGCCAATAATACTAATATTCATAACTTTAATGTATAAATTCCCTCATAAATTTATTTGACACATTTTTGCTTCACATTTCTTATGTGTTAGGCATTGCTATCTGAGATTTGGAATGTATTTTTGCAATATGCTACATGTATTCTTGAGTAATCAAAAGATGTGTAAAATTATTTACATTATATACAGTGTTACTAGGAATAGAGACAAAAGCATTCTGAGATTTTTAGTAGGACTCTTAAATATAACAGTTTTGCAGAGTGTGAAAATAGTTGCACAAAAATATTTATTGGCTGATTTAATTAACTTACAGCTTATCTTATTCGTTTCCATGGCCATTGTTTTCCCTTGTATTGTAGTAAATTACGCTTGCTACAAAGGCTTATTTAGGACAAAGACATTTTCTTGTTAATTCTTGTATTTCCCAAGCCCCTCTCCTAGTGCCTTTCATATAAACAGTCAGATAAGAATGTTGATTAATTTGCATTACTCAGATATTACTACCACTTCTAAATAAACTATATTTCAGACACTGGTAGTATTCTAAAATGGCTAAGCTACTAAAATAACAAATGGATATTATTTTTTTCTGTGCATTAAAAATTATTTTTAAAATGTCCAAGTTTTTGTTAAAAGTTAGTAATTTCTTTTAGAAAAATATTTTGCAGTTTACCATTATTTTTTAATTGGCTGATATGTGTGGAATGCAGTCTATTGTGGTCCACGTCGCATTACTCCTGAGCCGCCTCCAGCAGTCCCCCGTGTGGCCATGCAGCCGTGCTCACATCCAGCCCCTTACCCTCAGGTGTCTAGTTCAGATCCGGGTGGACATGTGGCCCATGAGGGCCCCGGCAGATTCTTTGCTAAAACCTGTATCTTGGATTCAGCAATTCTAGCCGTTCACCTGAACGAAAGTGGTAACAACCCTGAAGTTGAGGCTGCCTCTACAGGATGCTCTCTTGCCCTGTGGAAAGAGAACAGAGACAGCTGCGGGCAGAGACTGAGAGGTGCAGGCAGCAGGCACCCTGTGGCTGCAGTGGATGGGAGCCCAAAATGCTGACTTTGCAGGGCTTGGATTTAGGTTACAAAACCCATATTCTTAATCACTTGGCTTAAAAATTTTTTTTTTTTTTTTGCTTTATTTGCAGACTTCTCTATACATTGGTCTCAATGAAGTAGTTTCCTCTTATGATTCAGCAAAAAGGTTTTCTATCTACAATATCTAAATTGTAATTTTATGTATCAATTTGAATTATTTCATCTTTACTTGTCTTTTACTTTAGTAACTTAAAGGACTGGTGCAATATCCTCTCAGTTTTATTCTAGCTCCTTATTCTTTTTTTTTTGAGACGGAGTCTCGCTCTGTCGCCCGCGCCGGAGTGCAGTGGCCAGATCTCAGCTCACTGCAAGCTCCGTATTCTGGCTCCTTATTCTAAACTCCTAAGGCCAGTCCATTTACTGGGTATGCTTCTCGCTAGGGGCACTGATTCCCTCTTCCTTCTTTCTTTCCCGCATCTCAGGGACTGAGTCTCTTCTTCAACTTAATATCCCTGTGAACAGCAGGGTGCATAGTGAAATTGTAGCTGTCTCTCAGCTTCCCAAGTCGGATCCCACTGTACACTGTATTTTGCTTTCTCAATGTTATGTATGTCTCCTTCATAGAACATAGCTGAGTCTGTGATTACATGTTTATCTGTGATTTGAGTGGTTATTTGTTTATCTGGCTTTCTTGCTAGAATATCAGCTTTATGGAGACAGATACCTGATCTGCCTGGGAGGATCATTCTTGGGGATAATTACTGTGTTTTGCTCACTCTGTTTTGCCCTTTATGCATTCCACCTAGAGAGCTAAGCCCTTGTTAATTCCTTAACCCAGGGATTTCTGTGGGTAGGAAGAAGACATGGGCTGAGATACCTTAAGTTCATTCAAGTGTTTCTTTAGATGTATCTACATGATTACTACTGTCTTTGTTCTTCATTTCTTCTTGTATCTCGAGTCGTCCCGTTTGGGATCACTTTTCTTCCATCTGAAATACATCCTCCAGAGTTTCCCTCAGCGAGAGTTTGCTGCTGGAAAGCACTCTCAGTTTGTGTTTATGTGAATTTGTCTTTATTTCACCCACTTTCCTGGAATATATCTTTGATAGATAGAGTTCAGGTTGATAAATTATCTCTCTGAATATTGACTAAAATAAAGATACTGTTTTTAAATTTATTTTGGTTTTCATTATAGTTTTTATTTCCTGTGCATATTTTCAAACTTGTCTTTTATTTCTTGAAATACATTAACTATACTTCTTGATGTTCTTTTGAATTTACAGTTTCTTGCGTGTGTTTCATCCAACTCTGACAGATGGTGACTTTTTTGCTTATGTGTTTTATGGTTTTCTTTTTATTTTTCCTTTCTCTGTCTCTTTCCCTCTCTCTTTCCCTCTCTCTCTCTCTCTCTGTAACTGTGAATTCTATTCTTTCATAGGGCTCTTAAATGGATACTCTCAAGGCTTATTAGAAATGCCTTTCTAGTTCCTCTCTTGGAGATAGACAGGCATTTGTTTCTGCTAGTCACTTAAAGTACTACCAATCCAAAACCATTTTAAACTGAATTATCTGGTTGAGATGAATTTTCAGACTACAAAGTAGTATGGCTTCAAGAGTCAAATCCATATGCACAATTGTGACTTCTCAGAGGAGATTCTTATTTTCCCTCCAGTACTAATTTCAAAATAATCTGGCTTCCTTGCAGCCTCTTTGCTGGGGTAAGTGTATTTGTCCTTCAACCGAAGATGAATGTGTGGCCTGTTGCCTGTCTTGGCCCTCTAAAGGGGTCTTGACTTAGACTTCCCTCACAGAAAGGCTATCCACATCACTATCAGCATTTTGTTCACAACCATTCAACAAGTTTTTGGGAAGTTTCAAACTTCCCTTCATCTTCCTGTCTTCTTCTGAGCCCTCCAATTTCCTTTGCTTTTAGCCATTATAGGAGTCCTATGAAGAATTCTTAGACAGAAATTAAATACATTAAAGTAAAACAATAGATATAATGAAAATGAGAAATTATGAGGAATTATTTTTACTAACAAATGTGAAAACCTAGATTAGAAAGAACAGTTTTCAAGGAAAATATAAATTATCCTATTTAATACAAAGGATAATCGAAAACGTATTAGTCCAGTAGCCACGGAGGAGATTGAAGACACTGTTGAAATATTACCTTTCTACAAACCAGTAGGACATGATTCATGTGACTGTTTTTGAGCACCAGTCATTACCAGGCACCACGTTAAACCCGGGGAGACAGTGATGAGCCCAGCCTGGGCTCCTGTACCTACATTGTTCATTTGCTACTGGGGCAGCCCTTTAAGAAGGAGAATTCCTGTGCTCCTTATACTTTTTCAGAACTTGGGGGAAAAAGGAAAATTTCCCAGTAAGTAGTTTAGCATTGAAATAATTTTGGTTGTGGAGTTAGATTGTATGAGTTCTGTTTCACCACTTAATAATTGTGTAATTAATAATTGTGTGACTTGGCAAGATTTAAAGAAAAATTTTTTTTATTATCATTTTTTAAAATTATACTTTAAGTTCTAGGGTACATGTGCACAACGTGCAGGTTTGTTACATATGTGTACATGTGCCATGTTGGTGTGCTGCACCCATTAACTCGTCATTTACATTAGGTATGTCTCCTAATGCTATCTCTCCCCCCTACCCCCACCCCACAATAGAACCCGATGTGTGATGCTCCCCTTCCTGTGTCCAAGTGATCTCATTGTTCATTTCCCACCTATGAGTGAGAACATGCGGTGTTTGGTTTTCTGTTCTTGCGATAGTTTGCTGAGAATGATGGTTTCCAGCTGCATCCATGTCTCTACAAAGGACACGAACTCATCCTTTTTTATGGCTGCATAGTATTCCACGGTGTATATGTGCCACATTTCCTTAATCCAGTCTGCCACTGATGGACATTTGGGTTGATTCCAAGTCTTTGCTATTGTGAATAGTGCCGCAATAAACATACGCACGCATGTGTCTTTATAGCAGCATGACTTATAATCCTTTGGGTATATCCCCAGTAATGGGATGGCTGGGTCAAATGGTATTTCTAGTTCTAGATCCTTGAGGAATCGCCACACTATTTTCCACAATGGTTGAACTAGTTTGCAGTCCCACCAACAGTGTAAAAGTGTTCCTATTTCTCCACATCCTCTCCAGCACCTGTTGTTTCCTGACTTTTTAATGATCACCATTCTAACTGGTGTGAGATGGTATCTCATTGTGGTTTTGATTTGCATTTCTCTGATGGCCAGTGGTGATGAGCATTTTTTCATGTGTCTGTTGGCTGTATGAATGTCTTCTTTTGAGAAGTGTCTGTTCATATCCTTTGCCCGCTTTTTGATGGAGTTGCTTGTTTTTTTCTTGTAAATTTGATTGAGTTCTTTATAGGTTCTGGATATTAGCCCTTTGTCAGATGAGTAGATTGCAAAAATTTTCTCCCATTCTGTAGGTTGCCTGTTCACTCTGATGGTAGTTTCTTTTGCTGTGCAGAAGCTCTTTAATTTAGATCCCATTTGTCAATTTTGGCTTTTGTTGCCGTTGCTTTTGGTGTTTTAGACATGAAGTCCTTGCCCATGGTTTAGAAAGATTCTTAAACTTTCTAAACCTTAATTTACCATTTACCCTCCATTAGTTAAATGTTACACCATAAATGCTGTTTGTTTAACAAACTGTTTAAAACATCTGCTGAGTACCAAAAAACTGTGCTAAATTGCTGAGCAAACAAAAACAAAATTATTTCTGACATCAAAGAATGTATAAGCAGTAGGGGAGATAGAAAAATCAACAACTAGTTACAGCACATGATTTTTATGTGCTAACAGAGGAGCTCAAGGGCTCTGTGACCATGAATGTGATGGGGCTGCAGCACATAAAAACAGATTGGATGCTGAGGAGACAATATTTGAGTGGGGATTTAAGACCTCTCACTTAGTAGATGAGACGGAAAATAAAGGATGTCTTTGGGGCAGAAGAAGCAATTTCTGAGAAATCTGGAGTTAACAAAGAAAACAGTGTATGTTGTATCCTGGCATATAGCAATGTCTGCTATAGACAAAGTGCTCTTGAGATGTTTTTTTGGGAAAAAAATAATTTTTTCATGACTGAATTTTTGCCTAATTCAACTTTTATTGTTTGTATGGCTACACTTAGTTACATGTATAACATGCCTGATAATATTTATCTTTATAGTTTTTCCACTGTTATCTATCAGAGTTGTTTGTGAAAGCTGAAAACCTTATGTACTTTATACCTTAAAATTTTCAATTCAAAAGTAAATTTATTGATAGTTTTATATATATATGTTATTTTAAAAATAATCTTTCCACAATTTACAGGTTTGATGTTAGTTAAGCAGTTGTGTGTTACTTTTATTTACAAACATGAGCAACTAAATGACTCTAGAAGTCCTAGATTCATAGAATGCTAAAGCTAAAAGAGACACTTCCAAATTTTTTAATTTAATCTTTTCATTTTAGGGATGAGGTGGCCAAGGTCTCTTTTATGGGTACGATTATCCGAGTTCACACAGCTAGTCAAAAACTAAAGGCTAGGCTCCCATTCCAAAGTTACTGTGCTTTCTACAAAGAAAAGCTATAGGCTCTTTCCACCCTAACACAATACTTCTTTTAAGAACATAGCTTCCCCCTGCCCTTTTGTTACTTGATTTTTATTACCCACATGCTGGGAAGAACACATTTTCAGTTTTGTACTTGGGATACAATTGAAAAAAATGGAAGAGCAGAAGAATCTTAAGTTTTAGCTTCAATATGTATGCATTAAATATTCACCGGAAATATTGCATTCTTCGTATTCAGAGCTGGTAGTTTATAGTAATTGTTTGCCTTTTTCAAGTGCACAGTGAACTTCAGCAGATTTATTTTTAAGAATTATGCAAACAAAGTTAGTCATCCATATATCAAGTTCCAGGTAAATGTGGGAGCTATTTACTTACGGCCATCTACATAGATCTAAATTTGTTTACTATCCAGTGCCATCTAGTGTCTAAAAGGATAATAGCGTATTGGTAAACCTAAATACCTTGTTTCTAAAATTTAACTGGTTGTGAGTTGAAGTCTCTACATTGAATTGAAGTCTCATGAATAAAGTGATGTTTGAATTGTACATGGAAAGAAAGATGAAGGCAAGTGTTAACCAAGTGAAGTAAACATCTATTTGGCTGATATCAATGAATTGGATTTTTCTATTTTATTAAAATATGGTGTTTTTATAAATTGTATTAGTCTATTCTCTTGTTCATTTTCCACCAAATCAATTTATTTCCCCAAATTGACATTTTTATAATTTGAATGTTTTAAATTCCTTTATTGAACCAACCTATTGATTATGACTTGTGCACCCAATCTTTTCTAGTTTAAATTATCTCTTTAGAAATAGATACAAAAATTTGCTGTTACCACAAAATATTAGCTACCTTCTAATGAGTTTCTTAGAAAAATTTAAAAGCTGATTCCTCCCCTAGAACTTCCTGGACTCTGATAGGATTGATTTTCTCCTCTTTGGGTAATTTCATTGATGCTAGTTGAGAAGTGGAGGGACTAGTGGTCACCTTCACCTCTAGAACTCTCAAATGCTAAAGAGCTGCAGCAGCCTTTGGTCAAGTAGATATCCTGAAGGCAGTTACTTTCTTCTCTGGAAACGATAGCGGTGGCTACTGTTTGAAACTTTAAAGTTTTTCCTTATTTTTTAGTTGTGGTTTTTATTTCTGGCCTCTAAAAGATGCTTGTTCTAATTACAGTTTTCATATATTTATACAATAGTAGAGCAGGAGTTAATCGTAGAGACCCAGTTCAACTCTGGATATTATAGATAAATTTGATATTGTAAATATGTGGATAAGAGGCTTAATACTTCTTAAAATAATGTCTGGTGTTTTTATTCATCCTTCTATGAAAATAGTGAGCATAAGGTTTTTTATGTTATTAATCTGAATATCCCAGTTAAATCTTTAAGTCAGCAATTATATTGATTTTGAAAAATGAAGTCCCTATTTCCTGTGTAAATGTCTTTAGAACTTATTTACATTAATCTTTTATTAATGATTAATGCATTCTTGTAGATACTTCACCAATGAGAAATGCAAAGTGTATATCTTTTTTGTTTGTTTGTTTTTTTGTTTTTAAGCAGGATCTCAGTCTGTCACCCAGGCTGGAGTATAGTAGCACAATCTTAGCTCACTGTAACCTCAAACTTCTGGCTTCAAGTGATCCTCCCACCTCGGCCTCCTGAGTAGCTAGTGCTACAGGCATGCACCACCTCACCCAGCTAATTTTTTTATTTTTTGTAGAGGTGGGGTCTCACTATGTTGCCCAGGCTGATCTTGAACTCCTAGTCTCAAGCCATCCTCCTACCACAGCCTCCAAAAGCCCTGGGATTATAAGGATGAGTCACTGTGCCCAGGCCAAAGTGTATAGCTTATAAAATAAATCATGATTATTTTGAAATACTAAGAACTAAGTCAGGATTTGCCTTGCCAAATCACAACATGTACTGTAAACTTTTTATAATAATTAAAACTGTGGTCTACAAGTAAACCCAATGATACAGAATTGGGAATTCAGAAACAGATCCAAGTATATTTAAGGATAGGTGGGGCACAGTGACTCACGCCTGTAATCCCAGCACTTTGGGAGGCTAATGTGGGGTGGATCACCTGAGGTCGGGAGTCTGAGACCAGCCTGACCAACATGGAGAAATCCCATCTCTACTAAAAATACATAATTAGCCAGGTGTGATAGCATATGCCTGTAATCCCAGCTACTCAGGAGGCTGAGGCAGGAGAATCGCTTGAACCCAGGAGGCAGAGGTTGCAGTGAGCCAAGACTGCACCATTGCACTCCAACCTGGGCAACAAAAGCAAAACTCTGTCTCAAAAAAATTAAAAATTAAAAATTAAAGTATATTTGAGGATGAAGTGTATGATGAAGGTGGCAGTTCACTCAGTGGGAAAATGATGATTCAGTCCATGACCTCCTACTTGACAATATCTGTGGAGTAAAAGGAGTTTGAATTAACTTTTCCCTAGCCCTGAATATCTGTAAAATTCAACCTCTATTTTAGAGGTTCATTATTGACTTTTTATATTTGTAACAGGTAGCTACCTATCAATGCATTCAACTACAAAAATCAGTTAAAAAAATACTTCTGCAAAACATGTGATTCCAACCAGTGACTGATTCTCAATTAGAAATGAATGTTAAAAAGGGAACTTCTGCAGGTAAATTGTTTGGAGGCAAACAAAACAAAAACCACAGAGTAGGGAACCACTAATATAAAGGGGGGAAAGTGGAGCCGTGAAAACATGTCAGAAACAAGTGTGTGTTGTGAGGTTAGGCTTCATTTTCCCTTCTGTTGGAGTTTTTGGCCTTCATATTGCAATGTATTCAATGTTTTGTTAGCATTTATCATCAGCTCTCATTGGAAACATTTCTGTTTGATTAATGTGAACAAAAATCGCGAGCTAATTAGGAAAACAAGTATGAAGCTTCCACTATAAAGTATTAGTCAATTTTTGATAATTATTTTTTAACTACATAGAGAAGGTTTTCATATTCTAGCAAGTAGTTAAAAGACTTCTAAACCTTTTATTTTCAGCAAACTTAATAGATAGAAGAGCTTTCCATACACTCTTGGGTACAGTATTTGCTTATCTGTTACTTGTGTGTCATATGAAACCTCCACAGAAGCAATACATATTTTATAATACTGAATATATGATCATCTAATAATGTAGGAATGTATATGATAGTCCGTTATTATTGGATTATGAAGCTACATATAACTTGAACATGTGATTAAATTCAGCCTTAAAGGGCCTATGGCTAAGTCATAAAAAAAAGATGTGTGTTTTACCTTTTCAGACAAACAACTGCAGCCAAAAGCTATGACTCCCTCCGCACCCCCCACAAAAATTCACAATTCAGAGCTACTGTTGGAAGCTTGCTCCGGAGTTCACCTTCTGTTTTCGTTATGACATGTTCTTCTTTAAGAGTCATCTAAACCACTCAGTTCAATTTACGTTCACTTCCTGCAGTTCTGTCTTTGGTACAGAAAAGGCACAGTTGCTTCCTTATAGTTTGAGAAAATCATTGTCAATTCTAATTTTTCTTCATTCTAAATATACCACTTTTTAAATTTTTTTTCTTGCGTTTATCTCCTTTTTGTTCTTGAATTACCTTTCTACTCTTTCTGTCTTAAGAAAGGGTGACAAACTGAATTGTGTTTGGACAATGATAGATATTCAATCTAATGAGAGTCTTACTCTATGCCATGTGTATATTGGTGCCTAATGTAGTTACAGTAACTAGAAAATGGTTTTTCTAGCCCTTTAAAGAATAACTAAGTTACAACTGTCATTCATCATATATGAAAATTTTAATCCAGAAGTATAAACTTTCTATTTGAACCTATAAATAGCTTCATTCTTTTCAAAATAATTACTTAAAATAAATTTTTCACATGCATTGTACTTAACAGCAAATATGACTTAAGCACAACCCTATGTAGGTATACTTGGAAATGCAGGTATTTTGAACTTAACTTCTAATCATTTATACTTGTTATTAATTTAAAGCACCCAGGATTAAAGCAAAGCCTTGCTTTCCTCTCCCTTCCTCCTTGTTCATTAAACCAAGTTTATGGGATTTCTTAAATCAAGTTAATGGGGTTCATTCTCTTTTGATTTTAACATGTTGAAAGAAAGAGTTCTGTAATTTCACAAAGCTTAAAAACCACTTACCTGATAAGTTAATAAATATATCTGTCTCATCCTTAGAGCTACCTTCATAATAACAAGTATTGTAGAAAGGTGCTTAGGTTCAGAGGGCTGTCTAATACTTACTGCTTCAAATTGTCTTCGTTCTTAGGTAGAGTAATCCAACATAAGATAAAAATAAAGTGAAGTCTGTGGGAAATTTACCTCAACCTTAGTATTTTCAAATTTTGTAGATAATCGTAATACAATTATGTCAAAACATTGCCCCCAATTTCTACGTGATTTAAGTAGCAATTCTTATTTAGTAGAAAGTAGTTTTAACATATGTTTGGATTTCATCAAAATAACTGATTCTATTTTTTAAAAACGATTTATTTTAAAATAGTTTCAGGACATTACCTTCCCACCCAGTCATTTGAAAGGGGAAGGATCACTCAGATTTTGTCAAGAGTTTTGCTCAGAGAAGAGCAAATTTTTCATCTAGAGTATTCTGAATCTGCAGTCTTATAAGCTAGCCATCGAAATAATGTGAGTGAGTCTTATAAAGAGAAGGTTCTGAGAAGGGAAGATTTCTAATGAAAATGAAGAATGTAACCAAATCACTTGACTTGCAGCTACTGATTCTATCTTCAGGTAACATGTATCAAGTCTGTAGGGAGGCTGGACCCTGTGTGTGTTTGTGGTCTGATAGAATCTTGATCCCAATGATGGGAGGCGTTTTTTCTGATTTCATTTTTTTCTATGTATCAAAATAGGAGGCTATTTGACGAGTGTTTCTTTGCCTGTACATTCATTTAAGTTTTAAATTTGAGTTTGCACTTTTTTGTGAATTGGAAATGTGAGATAGTTTCACTTTAGATACTCTGGTTTGATCATGGCAAAGCACCTTTCCTCATTTTATGACTGTCCTTTTAATTGACTCACAGATTTATTATGACTATTGAGTAAGATTCACGTGTGTCTTTTTGTACTATGCATATGCACAGGAAAGTCTGTAAAACATCTTTTCTTCTCCCTAGAGCCTGTGCGTATTCACACCACCTGGGATGAAGGAAGGAAAACCGCGCCTCATCCCTGCTGGGCCCATCACTCAGGGCACCACCATCTCTGCTTATGTGGCCAAGTCCAGGAAAACATTGCTAGTAGAAGATATCCTTGGAGTAAGTGGCTTTTCGACTCTTTGTGATCTTTTTAACCTAAAGTGTTTAAGAAAGACGGCCTATCATTTTCATGTTATGATTTAAACGGTTTCATTTTAAAAAGCTTTAAAGCTAGTTACAGCTCAGTGTATTGATGTGTAAGTTAATTTTTTATACTCAGAACATTCCCTTTACCAACTAAGAGCTAAATTTGCACAGTTCTTATTTCAACACATGCCAGTACAGTTAAACACAAAAATACCGTGTATATTTATATGAATGTAAACTAAATGATTACTGTTTTATGTTTCATATTTTGCTAGGATGCGTATGAATGAGTTAGCTATTGCTGTGTGACAAACCACCTCAAATTTCAGTGGTATCCTACAGTAGCCACATGTTATTTCTTATGAATCTAAGGACTGGGTTATTCTGCTGATCTGGACTGCTGTCAGTTGGGCTTGCCTATGTGTCTGAGGTCAGCTGGCCATCAGTTAGGTGCTGGCTGGCCTCTTATGCCCTCTGCTTTCCCTGTGCCTCTCATCCCCTTCCAGTAAGGCTATCCTGGCTTGTTTTTGTGATGGTAGCAGGAGTCTGAAAGAAGTAGTGGGAAAGATACAAGTGAGTTTTCAAGTCTCTGCTTACATCAAATTTACTACCCTCCCATTAACCAGAGCAAATCACATGGACAGGCCCAAACTCGGTATTGATCCCTATCAAAGGACATAGGTACAGAGAAACTAGACAAGGTGGAGCCCTCAGTCTAGTCTTCCACAGTACATGTGGACATTTTAATGAAATTTTATGACATGGAATATAGACTTTAAAGGTAACAAGTGTACAGTTGTAAAAAAAAGTTGCTCTAAGTGCTAGTAGGAGCCGTGAATCCTCGGTTTTAATTTTGGTTTTTCCACCATTGTTTGTATGACCTTGAATAAACTGGGTAGCTAGAGGAAGGAAGGAAGAGACAGAAGGAGAGAAGGGAAAGAAGGGAGGGAAGGAGAGAAGGAGAGAGGAGGGCCCATGCTACACAACTTCTCATTTGAAAATGTTCTATTGTGTATGTACGTTTTCAAAAGATCTGTAAATTACAAGTACAGAGTTATACTATTTCATGAAGTTCTAATTCATCCTGATAGCTTCTTACAGACAGTAGAATTTGAATAAATAGAATTGGTGCTTTTGACATTAATTCATTCAATTTCCCTGTACTTCCTTTGAGTAACTTTACTAAGCTATAAAATTATTAAAAATCAAAGAACCAATTTCATTTCTTATGATAAATAATTGATCATTATTAGATGATTTGAATACTTAATATAGGCCTTTGAGATTCAATTAGAATGACTGTTGTTAACATACACTTTTGTGTTACTCTAGGCTTAAAAGTAGAAAAAAGTTTATATATAATTTTCTTCACATGGTGTTTACGTTTGGAGTAATTTTCTCTGCGGCATTGTACCTGTAAACACCCTGAGACTGTTCTGGCACATAGAAGATGATGTCAGCATTTATGATTATTTTTATTATATGAAATTAACTTTCATCATTCATTCAATGTATACTGCATGAGGATAAAGAAATGTTAAAGCAATATTTGGGTATAAGTTCCATGAAAAAGTAAGCATTTCCTTACATAAGATTTATGGTGGCTATCATCATTTAGTTTTCCTTTGAAAAGTACTGCTTATTATTGATTACAAGTATCATGGCAATTTCTGATGGAAATAAGAATCATAACTTAATGATCATTTCACTGAATTTATGTCTTTTTCTCTTTTTGTTTTTCAGGATGAACGATTTCCAAGAGGTACTGGACTGGAATCAGGGACTCGTATCCAGTCTGTTCTTTGCTTACCGATTGTCACTGCAATTGGTGACTTGATTGGTATTCTTGAGCTGTATCGGCACTGGGGCAAAGAAGCCTTCTGTCTTAGTCACCAGGAGGTGAGCTCTTTAAAGGCTCGCTGCCTGTTAGAATTTGTAGTTGTACCTCGCTCACTGAAAGTGCTTGTTAGTATTGCTAAGTAATACTAAACTGAAAATACATGAATGAATATTTAAAATCACAATTTGCTTAACAGTGTTTTGATACTAATAATGATGATTTTAAAACCTGTTTCTGTTTAGAGAGGAAACTGGTTACATAAGAAATATGGTCCTTTTGTTAAGTAAAATCCAGTATAACAATAAAAGGTATGCTGTACCGTATTCTGAGTCATAGAAAGTAGTAGAATGACCTTTGAGATTTTTCACACTCTGGTTGTCTTTATATTTTCTTTAAAATGTCTTTTTCTTAGCTTGTGTCCTGAATAAAAGGCTCTAGTGTCAAATACATTTGCATTCCATTCACTATCCACTGAATTGGCTCATTAATACTAAAAGCAAATATTAACATGATATTTATCACATCCAGTATGAACCAATTCCCTTCAGTGGCCTAACTCCTGTCCACTTGCCTGAATGAACCCATCTCCTGCTACCCCACCTGTCCCTCACTCACTCCAGCCATGCTGGATCCTCAGGCAAGGCTGACAGGCTACTACTCAGGCCTTTGCATTTTTCCTTCTCTCTACTTATCCCCCTCACAGCCACATCCTTTGGAATTTCCTCAAATATTGCCTTCTCTATAAAGCCCTCCCTGAAAACTTCATGTACATTTGAATGGCTCCTATCCAGTATTTCTTTCCCTCTACCTTTTACTCTGTAGCACCTGTCACCATCTAATATATTATATGCTATACTTATTTCCTTTCTTGTCCTTCTCCCTAAAGTACACTGAAAGCTACTCCATTTCTGTTATTTCTGTTATTTACTGCAGTATCTCCAGCACCTAGAGTGCCTGGTACATAATAGACACTCATGAATATTTGTTGAATGAGTGAATAATAAAAGTAGAATAGCTAGTAATTTTGAGGAACTTGTTAGCTGGTGTATATATATATATGTGTATATATATATAATATATATATTTGATTTTTATGTTTTAGGAATATTTCATTATTTAAAGTGGTCATTAGATTACTTTTCAATAGCATTTTTGTTAAACTGAAAAATAATAATTTTGTTAAAATCATTGGGCTACAACTCTCTTAACAATCAGTTTGTTTTCCATTTTATTCAAAATTAAGATGAACAAGAGAACATTAAAGTCAATTAAATAGAAGGGGAAAAATATAAAAGAAAAACCTTGTAAATATTTGGTGCTTTGTGTTTGGAAAATGTTCAAAAGCTCAGTGATCTCAGAAAATTCTTCATACACATGTATGCCCCAGTCCTTTGTTGAGATGACTACATGTGACTGATAAAAACTTGTTATATACATATGTAAAATACATATTATTACTTACAGGTATGTATTTCTAATTTTTTTTAGGTTGCAACAGCAAATCTTGCCTGGGCTTCAGTAGCAATACATCAGGTGCAGGTGAGTCTTTGGGGTGTTTTTACAGGGGCTTCCTAAGGGAGAAGAGTGTTTTTAGAACACAGCATTGAAGAGTGGAGTAGAGGTTAGGTCACCTAATGCCTTATTTTCGGATATTACAATATTCTGTTATTTCTAGAAATTTTAATTTAATCAGTTATATTTACTTACTCCGTGCCTTAAATATTCTGCAATTATATGTGTGTGCATCCACATATATATATGTATAATGCACATGCACACACACACACACATATATATATGTATTTGTGCAATAAATGGCATATGTCCTGCTGAAAATCTAGGAATAATCTTCTACTGGAGTTGCATTGATATTTTTATGATTCCATTTCTTAAGTTAAATTTTCCTCTAGGTGGTCTATGAAACATTCTCACTTTAAGATATCTGGTTCTTTTGAAGATATTATCTAATTTAAAACTGACAAACCACTTAGAGTTTTACTGGTGGTTAGACTTTAAAGTTCAAGAACATGGTAGCAGTATAGCATTCTTTGTATCTTCTTCCTCTCTCTTTTAATTTTTTTGGTGGTGGTTTTATTTTTCTACTTCTGTTTCAGCAAATTGAGGTTGATGAGGGAGGAGCTGTATGCTAGGAAGAAAAATCGAGCTGTAGTATAATAGAACGAGTGGAAAGGACTCTTGAATTATCAAGTGTAGGTGGAACATGTGCTCAACTACAGTTTTTAGAAGTACAGTGTAAAGTAGTTCGAAAGAGGGACTTGGGTAGACTACCCAGACCTGAATGCTGCTTCTATCACTTATTAATTCTGAAGCCTCAGTAAGGTTTTTAACATCTTTATAACTCCATTATGAAATGTAACTTCCAAACCTATAATGTTTTGTGGTGCTTGAAACAATAAATATAAAGTGCTCAGAACAATGCTTAGCACATTTAAATATTCAGTAAATATTAATGGTTATTGATATTATTATTACATTATAATCCAAGTGATTGTGTTAGGCCTTCTTTCAATAAATAAGGTAATTCGTATTCTGGAAGTTTTATTTTTGAATAAGCAGAAATCTCTTATAATTGTAGCTATTATTTTGGTAGGTATGCAGAGGCCTTGCCAAACAGACTGAATTGAATGACTTTCTACTCGACGTATCAAAGTAAGTGTTCGTTTCTAGGGATGTAGTAGCTCATATTAATCAATGGTTTAAATTAAGGGCAGCCTGTGGCAGAAATAGACTATCGTCTATTGCAGCTGATAACTGAAGATCCATCTTCACGAGTAGTCTGGGAAGAACAGTTAATCATATTGTGGACTGTAGAGTTACATTCTCATTCACGTTCACTCTAAAGTGAAGGATTGCAGATATATATGTGATTATCTTAATTTTCAATTTTGATGTATATTTTCTAAATAGACTCTCTTAGAATATGTTAAAGACACTAAATATCTCTATTTTTGCAGGAGAATACTGGCTCCAGTGGGAGGGAAAATGTTCTGGTTTATTTTTTTACAAAAAGTCCTAATTGGTTTTTCTAACAATGTCAGGAAGTTAAACATTATTATTATTATTATTTAATTTTTCCCAGGTATAGTATCTCAGTTATCATTTCCGAGAAAATGTTCTGTTTCCCTGATTTGGCCTAGAAAAACTCCCTTTGACTGGCAGTGGAAGCAATTATATAATAGATATTTATTAAATCACGTATTTTTATTGCTTTTATTTACTACAGGGGACATCGTCTATGTATCTGACTCATATAATTAATCACTGAAATCTAAAATATGCCCCAGGACATGGTAACTTTAGGGTCATGTCCTCCTACAAGTTTACTAAAGTAATAATGTAGTTTTTCCTCTGTGGCCTCCAGCAGCAATGATGACATGTTATGTCTCACATGTCACTGTAAATGCACCTAACAGTTTACCCGTCAGTAATTATTATTGATCCTCATTAATTAGTTTGAAGTTACTAGTTTATGTTACAGTTAGTTTTTGAAATAATAAAATTAAAGAAGTATGAGACTGAAAAAGCTCTCTTTGGATACCTAAGCCAACTAGGTAAAGCACTACCTAGCCAGTGGAGTCTATCTTAAGAGTCCTTCTTTACATTTTCCATATATTACATGCATATTGATGTACATTTTTTCAGGTTTACATTTTATTATATGCACTATTTGCCTCTGAAACATTTACTTGCTGTTCGTAACAATGAATATAGACTATATATATAAAGTCCTTAGATCCTTAGCATTACTTGTATGCTGACATTTCTTCTCAAGTGAATTACGTTACTTTCTCAGTATACTTTAAGTACTAACTTTCTCCAGTTTTCAGTGATAATTTAACGATTGATGAGATTTAGCACATTTAAATATTTTTATTTTAGATCAGCATTATTAATGAAAATTTTAAATATGGTAGATGCAATTTTATTTCTGCATACTTTGTTAAATGCAACACACTTTCTACACTGATGCTTGCCAATAAAATAAATACTGATTGCATTCTCTGGAATTATAGAGCCCTCACTCTAAGGTCAATGATCAAGTTTCATTTATCTCTTTAAAATAATATTACAATACTGATTTTTTTTACCAAAACACAAAAATCAAATGATATTTATGTTTTTTATTTAAATGTAGACAAAACCAAGAAATGTATTCAAAGTGTAATATGTACTGTGATCTAATAAAATTATTTACAGGACTTTTGTTTCTTTTTTTCAGAACATATTTTGATAACATAGTTGCAATAGATTCTCTACTTGAACACATAATGGTAGGTTGTTTTTGTTCTGAGTATGATTTTATTTAACCCTTAGACCCATGGTGCTAATATATGGCATAACATTTACACTTTTTTATCCACAGGCACTTTTAATATTATGAAAATGCAGTGCTTAGGAATTCACCTTGATCTGTTTATCACTTCTTTTAGTTTTGGGGGAGTAAGTTTGAATAACGTTTTTCAAAAGCTCAGAGCTTTTCTTTATTAATGGAGAGCCATGCTTAGAAAAGACATTTGGTTTCTTTTTATATTCTTCAAAACACCTCTTATATATGGGATATGTTAGGAATTCTCAATTGATTTTTTCCTGATCTTCAAGTTCATTCTGCTTAGTTCTAGTCTTAATTGTTCCTCTCTCTTAAATGGCTATCAGGCACTTTTGAGCCGAAAGCGGTATGACGTAGAGTTATAGGCATATTTCCATGTGCTACTGAGTACTTTTAGGTCTCTAGTGAGGCTTCTTTCAGAAGTGGCTTCTAGTTCTCAGAATGTGTGGGTGTATACCATGGATGCCCAGGCTTTCTTGGTACCATTTGTGCCCTGTTACGTGCTTTAATAAATGCTCTTTCTCCTCCTCATTTTTCTGGTCCATCTCAAAATACAGTACCCTTCTGCAATAAAGAGTTTTCTCATCTAGAGATTTTATGTTGCATACTGATAAGATTTTTTTTTTATTTGACAGTAAAAGACAAGTATGAAGTGTGCTTTGTGCAACGTCTTGTAGAGACAGGAAGTTTACTAAGGGTAATTAGAGAATAACACAGGTTATTAACTTCAGCACGTTCTTTCTGTGATAAGTTATTTCTGTAGTTTTATCTAGACAAAAATAAGATAATTGTATGTTAAAATAACTTCTCTTGTTATGAAACAACTGAAAGAATTTGTAAATCAGTGAATACCTTTAAGAAAAATGTAAAGTTATAATGTAGACTGACCGAGCTTATACTAGGGTTGCAAGAAGCACTTATCGCTTGTTCTTTGTATTATTACTATTTTCTTTTAAAAACAGCTTTATTGAAGTGTAATTTACGTACTATACAGCTCATCCATTTAAAGTGTTCGATTCAGTGGTTTTTAGTATAATCATGGATATGTGCAACTATCATCAGTCAATTTTAGAACATTTTCATTAACTCGTAAAGCAACTTGGATACCCTTTTTAGCTATTATCGCCTTAGCTTATCACTTCCTTACACCCCTATTTCCCCTTGCCTCACCAGCCCTAAGCAACCATTGTCTACTCTCTTTCTCCGTGGGTTTACCAATTCTGGGCATTCT
Source organism: Colobus angolensis palliatus (assembly GCF_000951035.1). Classification (NCBI taxonomy): domain Eukaryota; kingdom Metazoa; phylum Chordata; class Mammalia; order Primates; family Cercopithecidae; genus Colobus; species Colobus angolensis. Next base: position 11,146,882 of record NW_012114488.1, read on the forward strand.
GTCTGAAAAGAATCATATAATATGTAGCCTTTTGTGCCTGGCGTCTTTCACCTAGCATACTGTTTTCAAAATTACATACTGTGCATGTGTCAGTACCTCATTCATTTTTATGACCAAATAATATTCCATTTTTTGGATATACGTACCACATTTTAAAAATCCATTCATCAGTTGATAGACATTTGGGTTGTTGCCACATCTTAGCTCTTGTACCTAGTGCTACTGTGAACATTCTTCTACAGGTTTTGGTTTGAATGCCTGTTTTCTATGGTTTGGGGTATATATCTCGGAGTGGAATTGCTGGGTCATATAATAGTTCTGTGTTTCACTTTTTGAAGAACTGTCAAACTTTCTATGGCAGTTGCACCACTTTTCATTCCCAACAGCTGTACACAAGGGTTCTGATTTCTCCACATCCTCACCAACGCTTGTTATTATCTGACTTCTTATAATGGGTGTAAACTGCTATCTCAGTGTGGTTTTGATTAGTATTTCTCTAGCGACTAATGATGTTGAGTATCTTTTCTTGTGTTTATTGGCCGCATGTATGTTGTCTTAGGAGAGATGTCTATTCAGAGCCATTGACCACTTTTTATCATTGGCTACTTAGGATTTCTTTGTATATTCTAGCTATAACTCCCTTGTCTCATAATTGCTTTGCTAATATTTTCTCCCATTTTGGTAGGTTGCCTTTTCACTTTCTTGATAGTGTCTTTTGAGGCACAAAGATTTTGGTGAAATCCAGTTTAGATATTTTTTTCTTTTGCTGTTTATGCTTTTAGTTTTATATCTAAGCCAAATCAGAGATCATGCAAATTTACTTAGATATTTTCTTCTAAGAGTTGTAGGGTTTTTAACTCCTATATTTAGGTCTTTGATCTGTTTTGAGTTAGTTTTATATATGATGTTTGGTAAAGGTCCAGTTTCATTCATTTCCATGTAGCTATCAAGTTTTCCCCAGCACATCAGTTGAACATAAAATGTGATTTTATTTCTGGACTCTTGATGCTATTCTGTTGCTCTATATTTCTGTGGTAATGCCAGTACACTTTCTTGATTACTGTGGTTTTGTAGTAACTTTTGAAATTAGGAAGTGTGAGTTCCCCAACTTTTCAAGATTCTTTTAGCTCTTCTGGGTACCTAACAAATACATTTAAATTTTAGAAGTAGCAGGTCAATTTCTACAAAGAGATCAGGTGGAATGCTAATAGGAATTATGCTGAATCTGTAGAACAATTTGAAGTATTGCCATCTTAACAACTGGAAGACAATTAAGTCTTCTAAAACATGAACATGAGGTATTTTTCCATTTATCTAGATCTTAATTTTTTTCAACAGTGTTTTGTGGTTTTGGAGAATAAGTATTGCTTTTATTTTGGCCAATTTATTCCTAAGTATTTTATTTTTAATGCTATTATAAATGGAATTGTTTTCTTAATTTTATTTTTTGATTTTATACTGAAACAACATTGGTTTTTATATATTGATTATGTATCCTGCAAGCTTGATGAACTCATGTATTAGTTCCTATAGTTTCTTAGTTTCTTAGTGGATATATATAGATATATATCCAGTTGGAGACAGTTTTACTCCTTACTTTCTATTCCAGGTTGTTTTATTTCTTTTTCTGGCATGATTGCCCTGGCTAGAACCTATAGCACAATACTGAAAAGAAGTGGCAAGTGTGGACCTTCTTATCTCATTCTGATCTCAAGGGAGAAGCATTTAGTTTTTTGCCATCAAATATGATGTTATTTGTGGCTTTTTCATAGGTGGCCTTTGTCAGGTTGATGAAATTCCCTTGTTCCTAGTTTATTGAGTGTTTTTATCACACAAGTGTGTTACATTTTGTCAAATAATTTTTGTGCATCAGTGTAGATGATCATATGGTTTTTATTTTTAATTCTATTGATAGTGTATATTACATCAATTGATTGTTTTATGTTAAAGTAGCCTTGCACTCCTGTGATGAATCTCAGTTCATTATGTTGTGTAATTTATATGGGAATTGCCTTAAATTTATAGAAAACTTGATATCTTCAGCATATGGAGTCTTCCTAGCCAAGGACATTTTCTTATTTTCAGTTTTTTTTTTTTTGAAAAATATTTCTTGAGTGAATGTATTGATTATGGTCCCCCATAGTTAACTTATTTTTCCAGTTTATAGTCTTTAGTTTTTAAGATAGACAGTGATTTATAATGCACAATAGTAGAAGTTCTAGTGGTTCTTCTTTTCCAGTTTGTACGGTACTTATTTATTTGTGTCTGTTAATGTATTAGCTGCAACCTAATGAACACTGTTGAATGGAAGCAATAGAAATCAACAAGGGGATATATTGATTTTTCTTGACATGTGTACCTCCCACATTTCATTGGAAGCAACATAAATCAACAAGGGGATATATTGATTTTTCTTGATGTGTGTACCTCTCACATTTCATTGCTATGTATATTTGCTGTGGATCCACAGCAGATATAATTTATCAATTTTAAAACATTTTCTTCTATTCCTAATTTTCCGTGAGTTTGCATCTGATTTGGTGTTGGGTATTATCAAATTTTGATAAGCTATTTAAAAATGATTGGAGTAGACACCTGTATTACTACTCAATGTTGAGCCACTCTTACATTCCTGGTATAAAGGCTATTCAATTGTAATGTTTTCTTTATTCCTGGATTGGGTGTTAATATTTATTTCCAAGTTTTGCATCTATATTTATTCATCAGATTGCTCAATGTTTCTTTGTTTCTATCCTTGGGTTGTATCGGTATTGGGTTATGCTACGCTTATAAAATGAGCTAAGAAATGTTCTGTTATTTTCTATGCACTAAAGTGGTTTAAGTATACGTATTATTTGTTCCCTTAATGTTTGATACCAATGTTTGTTCCCTTATTGTTCCCTTAATGTTTGATACAAATCAGCCAATAAGACACCAAGATAATAAATGAAGCACATTTGTTTCCTTAATTTTTACTCTTCTTATCCACTACCCTTACATAGTTTTAGATATATAAATACTTTTATATATTTCATGTTTCTTAAATTAATTTTTCATGATGCGTATAATTTCTTAGACCCCCATTGGGGTCTTATTAGGGGTAGATCTCTGATTCTCTTTTCAGTTTCTTATATGACATTAGATCCTTCAAGTTTTCATTCACCCTTTTCTGCTATAATGTTTTTTGGGAAATCTGTATAGTCTTATAATACATAGTAACTGGAGTTATCAAATGGTGAGCAAAACCCTTCACAGCCTCTGACCTCATTGATCTTTTAGTCTGTGGGGAGACAGACATGAGCCATCTATGAAACTACAGTCAGAGTCAGGCCTATAAAGGAGCTAACAGTGCTCTGAAAGTCATGATGGGATCTAGTGTAGCTGGGGAGGCTGTGGCAAGCTTTCCTGATACTGTGACTTTGGTCTGGTGGTTGTGTGGAAGTTACACAGGCAAAGAGGAAAGAGGATTCTACTTTAGGCGATGGGGGAACAGTGAGCTTCTGCACAGCAAAAGAAACTACCATCAGAGTGAACAGGCAACCTACAGAATGGGAGAAAATTTTTGCAATCTACTCATCTGACAAAGGG
>NW_012114488.1:11151295-11175935 GCF_000951035.1 Colobus angolensis palliatus
ATGGATTTAATATGGAGATCCAGAAAGTGGCCAAAAAAAAAAAAGAAAGGCCCTGGAAGGGCCAAGTCACTCAGGCCTGGGAGGGAGTTTTGAATTAAGGCTTGTAAGCTAGAAGTGTAAGATCAGATTTGTGTTTTGAAAAGATAACCATGGAATAGAAGAAACAAGTGGGGAATGAGGTTAGACTTTTTTGAGGAACTTTTTGGTAATATAGAAGATTTCTCATTTTCAGACAAATCTGGGAAATTTTTTCTTTTTTTTTCCTGAGACATAATCTCGTGCTCTCACCAGGGTGGAATGCAGTGGCACCATCTCGGCTCACTGCTACCTCTGTTTCCCAGGTTCAAGCAATTCTCCTGCCTCAGTCTCCCGAGTAGCTGGTACTACAGGCACGCGCCACCACGCCTGCCTACTTTTTGTATTTTTAGTAGAGATGGGGTTTTACCATGTTGGCCAGGATGATCTTAATCTGTTGACCTCGTGATCCACCCACCTTGGCCTCCCAAAGTGCTGGGATTACAGGTGTGAGCCACCACGCCTGACCAAATCTGGGTAATTATTAAATTCCTAGGTGATCAGTTCATCTAGGTCAGTGCTTCTCAATGGGGTGATGCTGATTTGGGCAGAGCAGTTCCCTCTGGCACAGTGTCATCCTGGGCACTGCAGACCTGCAGCATCTTTAGCTTGTGAGAATTCGTAACCAAAAAACATACCTGCACTTATTTCCAGATGCCCCACAGCCGGGCGGCTCAGCTGCTAGTTGGGAATCAATGAATTAGATCTTCAAATCAATTTCTATAAATTTGTGGGTACTTTATCTTTCCTTTCTTATCTGAAAACATTAACTACTTAAATTAGTGTAGGTAATAAAAGAGAGGATTTACTGGCTCAGACTGCTGATAAGCCATTGAATGTTCAGGCTTATATAATTAGTGAACATGGGGGCTCAAATTATCTTTTCAGGAATACGTCTTTCTCTGTTTCTCAGTTCAACTTACTTCTGTGTAGTTCTTATTCTCAGGCAGTTTCTCTTTACATGATGGCAGCAATAGCCCTGACAGCTGTCATCTTACATTTAAAATGAAGTTTTATATCAAAATCAATAAATAATCAGTGTTTATATCATATCACTCACTTCACCAACAAGATAATAAATGAAGCACATTTGTTTCCTTATTTTTTACTCTTCTTATCCACTACCCTTACATAGTTTTAGATGTATAAATATTTTTATATATTTCATGTTTCTTAAATTAATTTTTCATGATGCCTGTAACTTCTTAGGTATCATTTACTAACAAGTGTTACAGTTTCAGTATAGTTTTAATGATTTCTTTGCTCCTCACTTTTTCTTGGACCCCGAGTCTTCCCATGTATCCTTGAATTTATTTTTCTATTTCTTCATTTTTGCTTGAGCCCATCTCCTTTTCTAAAATAGTTCAAAGATAGTACATTTCTGAGTACTGTACCCTTCTTAAATATCTTTATATTGCCTTTATGCTAGTTTGACTTGGTAAAGAAGTTTAGACTTAAAGTAAGTTTTCCTTAGAAATTTGAAGACTTTAAACTTAATTTAAAATCTGAATTTAAAATCTACTGTTGCCCTAAAGAGAGCTGTTCCACTTACAAGTAAACGTGTGCGGATGTGTGTATGCGTATGTGGATGTGTGTATGCGTGTGCGGATGTGTGTATGCGTGTGCGATGTGTGTATGCGTGTGTGTAGCGGGGGAGTCGAGGTGGCTTTTAGATTGGACTTCTGATGCTTGGAGTTTATAAATATTGCCAAAATATGTCTAGATATTTTTAACTCCTTTTCAGCATCTGAGGGTCATTTCAATGTTAAACCTTAATACTTGGGGAGAGTGAAAAGGTAAACATATGTTTAAAAATGCTCATCTTAAAACAGAAGCTTCTTTTTCTTTTTTTAGACAGGGTCTGTCTCTGTCACCCTGGCTGGAGTGCAGTGGCACGGTCTCTGCTCACTGCAACCTCTGCCTCCCCGGCTCAAGCCATCCTCCTACCTCAGCCTTCCAAAAGTAGCTAGGGCAACAGACGCATGCCACAAGCGCAGCTAATTTTTGTATTTTTAGTAGAAACAGCGTTTTGCTATGTTGCCCAGACTGGTCTCAAACTCCTAAGCTCAAGCAGCCCAAGGGCCTTGGCCTCCCGAAGTGCTGGGATTACAGCGTGAGCCTCTGCGCCCGGCCACAGAAGCCTTCTTAATGCCTAGAATTGTTTGTCTGTTGATTTTTTTGACATATTAAATAACATTATCCTTAAACAATAAAAACTTTTATCTCTTCAAATATATATACCTCACATCTTTTTCTTGCCTACTAGCATGCTAATGATTGTGATAACATACCTTTGTCTTGTTCTTAACTTTAGTATCTTAAGGCAGCGATTCTGTTATTTTACCATTTGGTATAATAAGGACTGTTGTTTTGAGGAAAGCATTATTACATTTTCTATATATTCTTTTATTGCATTTTACTAAAGTTTTTATCATTAATGATTTTGCTGAATGACATCACATGCTTTCGTTTTTGTGACGGGGTCTTGCTCTGTCACTCAGGCTGGAGTACAGTGGCACAGTCACAGCTCACTGCAGCCTCTGCTTCCTGGGCTTGTGAAATCCTCCTACCTCAGCCTCCTGAGTAGCTAGGACTTACAGATGCATGCTGCCATGCCCGATTAATTTTTATATTTTTTGTAAAGATGGGGTCTTGCCATGTTGCCCAGGCTGGTCTCAAACTCCTGGGCTCAACAGATCTGCCCACCTCAGTCTCCCAAAGTGCTGGGATTACAAGCATGAGCCACCACATGAAGGCTCATCACATGCTTTTTGACTACCAGGAAGAGAATCTTGCAGATTTTTCTCCTTGGTCTTACTGCTATTATGAATTATAATAGACTTTATGCTACTGGAGAGTTCAGAATAAACTACATTTTCAATATTGTCATATTTGTTTAATTATTGCTAGATTTGATTTGATTGCATTTTTATTTATAACTTTTCTTCTGTTTCAAAAGTAAATCTGTCCATGATTTTCTTTTTTATAGTTTCTTTGTTAGTTTTCAGTATCAGTGACACGGCGTACATTGTAAAAACAACTGGAAAAAATTGTTCTTTTCTGAATGTAGATCAGTATAAATTGTATGGGAATTTGTTGACGATTTTTAAAGAACTCATATTTGAAGCCATTTGAGGCTGGTGTCTTTTTTGGTAATATTTTTTGATAGTTTTTGAATTATCTTTATGATTCTGGTTTGATTTATATTTTTCAACACCTTCTAAGCTTATTTTATTTTCTGAAACATTGTCCATTTGATCCAGATTTTCAACAAATATTAACGTATTTATGCCAAAATATTTATTAAGCAACTGACATTACCGCAGACACTACAGATACAAATTTCACTGAGTATAATTTAATCTTTAATAATGCAGGGTCATTCTTGTTACTTAATAATTTAAAATCGCAGGGGTGTGTGAATTAGATGAGTGATTCTTCTGTATTTGCCAATGACTCAGCTCCATCACTCTTGTCCTGCCTTTGTGTGATTCATTTTTCCTCAAATATATATTGAGAGTTTTGGGTTGTAGAGATCTTATATGTTCTAAGCCAGGGGTTGGTTGGCAAACTTTTTTTGTAAAGGGCCAGATAGTAAGTTGTTATGCTTTGTGGGCCATACTTTCTTGCGGCTACTCAGCTCTGCTGTTGTAGCAGCCATCAAAAGTACAGAAATTAGTGAACGGGGCTATGTCCCCGTAAAAATGTTATTTACGTTAACAGGCAGGGGGCTGGGTTTGGACCACAAAATTTAGCTGGCCCTAACTCAGCCTTCTTCTGGGCATTTGGAATACTGTGGGAAAAGAGAAGTGGTTTCTGCTGTTTATATAGTTCACAGGCTAAGGGAGGTGAGAAGTAACCTAGAGGTCCTGATACTAGGCAGTATACCCAGTCCCTGCAGAGTGGGCACAGCCAGTATTTGCCGGCTGTATAAATATAGTTCTATAGTAGCAGTGAACACAAAGGCGTAATAGTGTAATCGCAGGATGAAGACAGGTTCCTAACTTAGACTTATCATTATTGAATCTATACATTTTCTATGAGATGCTGTATTTTCACCTGGCTGCAAGGTTCCTCTTGCAAAGACTTTGTGGTGGCTATTCTATGCTAAGGATGAATTCTTTTTCTCCAAGGAATAATTTCATGGCTATGATCTGGATAGTTGAAGTTATCAGAATTCTCAGTATAGGTAAATACTGTATTAATGACACAGCTGTAACCCCAACCCACTCAGGACAGTAGGATATGTTAGACATTGAAGAAATATTTGTTGAAGGAAATGGAAGCACAAGTGAGTGATGAAATGAATACATCGTTTCCATTTAGAAATGGAAAAGCATATTTGTTATAAAAGCATGGGCCATGGGAACAGCTAGTATCAGTTCGAATACTACTACCGTTTACTATTCATGTAATAATGGGGCAAGTTACTTCTTAGTGCCTCAGTTTTCCTAATATGTAAAATGGGGAAAAAATTTTCCTGAGTTAATATTGTTATTGTGAGGAGCAGGCAAATCAATTTATATAAATTATATAAATGTGGCTGGCACATAGTAAACACTTAATAATCTCTACACATTTTTATTAGTACATCAAATAAAAGTCAGCTAATGCAAATATGAAAACCATGTGTCTCCTTAGAGGTTATATTTCATAGTTTTTACAACTGCTGCATCACAGACACCAGCTAATCAGAATGAATGCTGGTCGTAGTGCTGACAGAGGCTCAGATCCAGGCAACAGGGAAGGCCTGAGAGATTCTGGAAGAGGGCCTGGGATGGCAGAAGGGCACTTGGGAAGTTAGGCCAGCAGCTGCTTACCAACTGAAAGAGAAGTGTCAGTTGGTATCAGAATACATGACTGATATGCTTCCCTCCAGCAGAGCAGTATGGATGCGTATCAGCTGTGTATTCTGTTGGGCTCTGTTAGTATTAGCATGGAACAATGACTTTTAGATCATATATATGTAATATTTATATACTTGTATATTTATTTACCTATAATGCTAATACCAACCAATTAGAGTGTAGGACAGCTGAAATTAATACTTACTTTATGATAAAGTTTACCTGCAAGTTCTTTGAATTTCTCATTGCCTTACTCTTGTTTTGTCATTTGTCTTTAGATATATGCAAAAAACCTGGTGAATGCCGACCGTTGTGCACTTTTCCAGGTGGACCATAAGAACAAGGAGTTATATTCAGACCTTTTTGATATTGGAGAGGAAAAGGAAGGAAAACCTGTCTTCAAGAAGACCAAAGAGATAAGGTACAGCTAGAAGTAGAATGTCCTATCCTCTTATGATAGATGTGCAGGTGTTCTGTTACCCATTTTTCTGTGCCTATTCACAGGTATGCTGACAATACTTGTCATACTGTGATATCATTCCCACCAGGACCCGCCTCCTGAAGGTAGTACTTCTGGGAATGACATTGCAGTCAGTGCCAGAGAAACCGCGCCTAGGAAGCTTTAGCGTCACTCCTGGAAATGCCGTCTTCCGGAGGCGGTCCTTTTGGAAATCATGTTGGAAAAACTTTCTAGTGCTCCCAGGTAGGTAAAGGTACACTCCATCTGGAATCTGCAGGTTTTCCCATGTCCAAGAGGAAAGGTGTGCTTATCCAATTCGGCCTCTACCTCTTCCCAACCTATGGCCTGTCTCAAAGTCCAGACAGTAGTAGAAATTGATCTCGTATATTTGATGACTTAACTACACTCTGTGACTGATCAGTTGTTTTAATCAATCATATAGCACACTTGTGTTGCATCTCGAAACTAAAATCTTTGTTTTTTTAAGTGGCAACCATTGTCGCTTAAATGAACAGAATGGAGTTTGTTTTGTTGATGGAGGCATGGGGGCTTGCCCATATCGCACCTGGAAACCTACAGAAGGAGCACTCTGACAAAATGTTTAAGAATCAAGCTGAACATTCAGAAGCTGAGAAAATAATTTTAGACATTTGCATTTCTTTTGCTTTATGTGTCTTATGTAACTCATTTTCTGTATAACGCCATGAAGTTCTCTGGTAATAACAACATTCTAGTAAAGCACTGTGTCTTCTTAATTAAGGACTGCTGTTTATTTGGGCAGTCTATCCTAAAAGGAAACTAGTATCAAGGAAACTCAAAGTGTGCCCCAGCATGGGGCCCCACCACCGTCTGCCTCTCAGCACTTCCTGTATATTCCATATTCCTGTAACTCTCATTTATAGGCACTATATTGGTACTTGGGTTTTGCAATTGTCTGTTTGTTGTTGGTTTTTTTTATTGTTGCTAGATCTCGGTATAGCAATCTGGATATAGTCATTTAGATAAGTCATTTCTCTTGCTGGAGATTTGAGTGTTTCCTAACACTACTGGTATTGATTTAATTTTGAAAATAATGACTTTAAAGCCTGTGTTTATAAGCATAAGAAAAACAGAGTATGATTTACTGTAACTCTCAGATGACTGGTTAATGGCAGCCATTTATGTAAGGGCTGCTTCTTAATTGTGGCTTCCACTGACCATAGATAGCAAACCACAGGGAGCAGGAACAAAAGTTCAGACTGCTCTCAGACCAGCGCAAACAAGCATAAATCATCAAATGGATTCTGATACCCTTTGCTCATGGCAATCTAATTCATTATGTTTATGTTGTTCAAAGCACAAGAAAACGAGGAAAAAGACAACCCTGAGTTGTGTGCAGCGTTTGGTTCACTCTTAGGGGTTTTAAGTAGATTCTCTTTTGTGTGAACTGTCTTTCGAGTTTTTCTGATAGTCCTCTAGCTTTATTTCAATAATGGTGATTTCCTGTAATGTTGACAATGTAATAATACGGAAATTATTTTTGAACTATGTAAAAAGTAGATATTGTGACTTGTAGACATCTTTCTTAAGGAAATTTTGAAATGAGTGCATGTGTGATGATAGTATAGTAATAAGAAACATAGAAGTATGAAAATATTTTTACAAAGGAAAAATACTGATATTAGATATAAAAAATAGACAATCCTTGTATTTTGATTATTTTGAAATTTAACAAATTAGGTAAAAATACTAGAAGTTGTACATTGTGTTATTTCTGTATAGTACTTGCATTGCAAACACCATAAAATTCAGTTCTGTATAATATCTCAAGCTCACGCATAACTTGTGAGTTTGGTTATATGTGTGGTAGAAAGCACAATGGTAGAGACCAGCATTCTAGTTTTCCTTGTGCCACTGATATTTTATGAATGTTGGCAAATTGCTGAACCTGTATAGGCCTTCGTTCACACCTCATTGAGAATCCACTAAAAAAATTTATGTTGAAGCATCTTGTGAATTATAAAGTACTTTGCAAATAGAAGAGATTATTATTGTTCAGAGCAGGAGGATACTAGTTGATTGATCTCAATTTGTGAATTAATGTTTTAAGGTTCTCAGGTGGTTACTGTGTAATGTTTTCCTGCTTTATTTTTACATATTTTATAAGATGATTTTCAGGATATGTAAATATAAAATTAATACATGCATTTAAGTAAAATAGTGCTTTTAATTCAATATTGTTAACAATGGAATATTTTTGAATTATTCTACAGCATCCATATTTTAATTAGCATGTCCTTCTCTTTTACATATGCAGATTTTCAATTGAGAAAGGAATTGCTGGCCAAGTGGCAAGAACAGGGGAAGTCCTGAACATTCCAGATGCCTATGCAGACCCACGCTTTAACAGGTAAGAAATAGCTGATTTTGACACTCCATTGATTTCTTCTGTGATGTCCCACTCAGCTGAAACCTCTTCCATGGAGCATGAGTTCTCCATGTCCCAATTTAGTTCTTTCTTCCTTAGTTTTCTTCTTTGAACCAACTCTGCTATCAATAGTCAGTATATTCAGATATTTATAAAATGATGGATTATAATCCACTAATGTATAATGATATCTAGATAGAGGAGTTTAGAATGTTATAAAAATAACTGATAGGCGGAAGTTCTAATTTATAGAGCTACTGTGGGACTTTTTTTTCATTATAGTGTCATGATTTTGTAACGAACATATTCTCCATCAAATCATATGCTCAAAGGCTGCAACACATAGTAAGAAATTTGCATACTTTTGAGATGAGTAGGTCTAGCTTTGAAGCACTGTTGTCATTTATTAGCTCTCAGTTGACCTAGCATAAGTTACTTAATCTCTCTGAGCCTCAGTTTCCTCATCTTTAAGATGAGTATGATAATGCCAATTTTGTTGCTGTTGTTTTAAGATCACAGATAATATTCATAAAAGGTCTCGAAAATTTACCTGACCCAAAGTAACTAAGTTGCATCTTTTATTGGATATTATTGAAGATGGATATTAGGATGGCTTATAAAGATTTTTTGTTTTGTTTTGACTTTCCTTGGAGAGTTACAAACTCAGTTATGTAATTTGATTTTAATAAACCTCTAGAAATGGAAAGTCTCAGGATTGATGCTATGACTGTTAGAGAGTAATATTTACGTAGTTTGACTGCAGTGTTTAGTTAATCCCAACATGTGGTTTACTTTAAGAGACAAATAACATAAGCAATAGGAAGTTTATTCAGGTATTTGATCAATTGATGTCAAATATACACAACTCATATAAAAACACAGCAATATTCTAGTAATATATACTGTCAATAAATTAAAGGTACACTGAAAGTTTATTTTTTTTTCCAAAAGTCCAAGCTCATCATTTAGTACTTAAAAATTAAATATATTTGCATATCCTTATGTCAAATCTTTATGTAAAAATGTATGAGTCGGACTGTTAAGAAAATGAAAATGCAAGCACCAGATTAGGAGAAAATGTTTGTAAAACATATCTGACAAAATCCTTATATATAAAAACTCTTCCAACATAACAATGAGAAGATAACCCAATTTAATACAAAGGGCAGATGATTGTAACAGACAGTCCACAAAAGGAGATATACAGCTGATAACTAAATACATGAAAAGTGCTTGAAGTGAGGGCGATATAAATGTAATTGATGTGAGACTTTGCTGTACACCAGCTTAAATGGCTGTGACTTTAAAACATTGGCATTAGCAAAGATTGGCCAGGTTGTGGAGAAATGAGTACCCTTTTCATTGTTGGTGGGAATATATAATGGTACATCCGCTTGGGAAAACAGGTTTGCACTTTCTTGAAAAGTTAAATATACACTTACTGTACAGTCCACTAATCAGCTCCACTTCTGTTTACTACAAGAAAAATGAAAACATATGGTGCTACAGGGACTTGTATGCAAATCTTCAAAGCAGCATTATTTATATTTGCTAGAACTGGCTATTAAAAGAATATTGTCCAATAATTGGTGAATGAATGAACAAAATACGATATGTCCGTTCAATAGAGATATAACTCAGCAATGAAAAGGACTTCACCAGTAAGTCATGCAACAACATGGATGAATCTCAAAAACCATTATGCTAAACGAGAGAAGCCAGGCACTGAAGACTCCCATGTAACTACCAACAGTTAGCTATATCACTGTTTCTATGCAACTTAGTCCCGTGTTCCGAAAACATTTCCTCACAATAGGAGTCAGCAGGCCTTTTCTATTAAGGATCAGATGGTGAGTATATTTGCGTTTACAGGCACTGATGTCCTTGTCACAAATCCACAACTCAACCTTGTGGGGTGATGGCAGAATCAGACAATCTGTGAATGAATGGTGTGACTGTGTTCCCATACAACTTTACTTATAAAGGGGAGAGGGCTGATTTGGCCCCTGGGTGCAGTTTGCTGACCACTGCTCTAAGTTTTTAAAGTGGAAACTCTGTAAGTTGGTTTAGCAAGTTACCTCTCTCATAAACATGATCAACTTCAAAGGATCATGTTATTTTATCAACTTTAATTGAATTTCTCCTCTGAATCCACATTTTTTTCCTGTTTACTTAGTAATGCTGGATACTTCAAATGATAGGTTGAAATCCTCTTAGAGACTATCCTAGAAAACTCGCTTGGAGACAAAAGAACCAACGGTTAGAATATTTTGGGGCAGGTTTTAATAAAACTCTGTGGAATGTTACCGTCCCTGAATGCAGAAGCTCAAAGTGCCGTCATATGGAATGGAAGCATGTGTAAATTGCAAAGACTGAGGGAAGAGTTATGATTGACTGTGTCCTTTATTTCTTCTGCCTTTTCTTGTTGTTATTTTCGGTTGTGTCACCCCACAGAGAAGTAGACTTGTACACAGGCTACACCACGCGGAACATCCTGTGCATGCCCATCGTCAGCCGAGGCAGCGTGATAGGTGTGGTGCAGATGGTCAACAAAATCAGTGGCAGTGCCTTCTCTAAAACCGATGAAAACAACTTCAAAATGTTTGCCGTCTTTTGTGCTTTAGCCTTACACTGTGCTAATGTAAGTGCTATTTATTAAATGCCATTTTTTACTACTCCATATTAATTTGAAAACTTTTTCATGAAGCAGCTTAAGGGGCTTTTTGTTTTTTCATTTATATTACCCTTACAAACCAGGAAAAGTGAGTGATTCCTGATTGTGCATGTTTTAGAAAATGTCATAAAATTCCTTGCAAGGAAAAAGAACAGTCTTCTAACAGTTTGCATTGATTTCAAGGTGGGAATTTGTTAAGAAGAAAAACGAAGTAACTGTCAAGGTAAAATGTCCAAGCATCAGGCTTATATTTAATGGTATCTACGGAAATGAAGAAAGAAAATGCTACCTAAATCTTGACTGTTTGTCAAATGCATTCATTTGAGATCCTTACACGAAAGTATAGTCATAGCTCATGTTTTGACACCCACCAGGGAAGTTCTGTTTGTGACAAAAAGTGAGGCACCAGGTCGCCCATGTCAGAAGCATTCTAGGTGTTAACTCATTAGTCCTCATGAAAGTTATACCGTGTTCACTGAAGGGTAACGTGAAGCTCAATGTGGATTCTCAAGTCTCACTTTAAAAATAGTAGAATTTATTGTCTTTCTTTACATTGTTATATTTTAAATGAATTGAACATTTAGTATTCTGTAAATTGTAGTAATCCTTTAATGATACTACTAGAATTCTGAGGTTAGGGAAAATTTTAGTATGGTGACCTTTTCATAGAGCTAAATCAACATAAATTGGAGTTGCCCCCTTAATCAATTAGAAACTGCTTTTTTGGGAGTAGGACTGTATTCCATAGGAGTAACCATGTAACTCATAGGAACAGCGGAGACATACCTAGGGACAAACATTGGTAAAACTTACCTTCTGGTGACTGAGGGTAAATGTTTTTAATTCAGTTTGTTCTGTTTAGTAAGAGAATACGCATCCTCTCTCCTTATGCATTCCTGGTGCCCTTTTGGGGGACAGTTACTCTTACACAGCTCCTCAGAAATAAGCTAGGAATGCTGTCAAACACTTTTGCTTCAAATATTTTTAGTATCTGTATGTCTCTCATAAATAATGTTGACAGCTTATGCTTGTCTTATTTAGTTTAAAAGTCACAAAGATTGTAATTTCTAGTTTATTCTGAATATTTACTGTTACCATTTTTAAATGTAGCCAATGGAATTTAAGTATTATAGAAGCTTGATACATATTATATTAAAAAACACAATAGCAAGATCTTAGGATGGGAAAATTTAGTGTTATGTTTACTCTCTGAATATGTATTGGTTATCCAACAAAAGTTGAATATATTTTATGCTTTGTTTTATTAATTACCCTAAGATAATTTCTGTTTATAAGATAATACGTATCTAAAACATGTATAATAAGTGTTAAAATTCATTTTGGATTGTGGTGGTATTATGTATTATTAGTATATATGTGATCAAAACAACTATTATAACATTTTGATAAACATCAAAAAATAAAAAACAAAAATATTGAAAACTTTTTTCTTAGATACCTATGGCTTAAAACAACAATAGTTAATATACCTGTTCATGAATTTTTCTTGTTGTTAAATGAAACTAGATTTAGCATAATTTTTTATACTTTTTATTTTGAAATAATTTCAGACAAAAGCAAAAGTTGCAAAAGCAATACAAAGAGATCCCTTATACCTTTATCCATATTCCCGAAATGTTAATATATTTGCCATTTTTGCTTTGGTATACTTTCTTTGTCTCTCTCTTTCTCTCTTACATAGATACTGTCTTTCTCTGATGTTTATGAGAGTATGTTTCAGATATAGTGTCTCATAACTCCTAAATGGTTCAGTTTGTGTTTTCTAAAAGCAAGGACATTATCTTATTTTTCCACTGTCTGATTTAAAAATCAAGAAATTAACATTGGTGCTGTATTAGCTTGCTAGGGCTACCGTAATAAATGTCACAGACCAGGTGGCTTAAACAACAGGAAATTATTTTCTGTTTTGGAGGCTGGAAGTCTAAGATCAAGGTGTGTTTCTCCTGAAGCCTCTCTCCTTGGTTTGCAGATGGCTACCCTCTCACTGCGCTCTCACATGGTCGCCGCTGTCTCCGTGTGCATGCCTCTGTCCTGGACTCTTCTTGTGAAGACACTAGTATTGGATTAGGACCCACACTTTAATCTCCTCTTATCTTAGTTACCTCTTTAAAGGCCCCATCTCTAAATACAGTTGCATTCTAAGGTACCAGGGGTTAGGCTTTAATACATGAATGTTAGGGGGGCCACGATCTAAGCCATCACAAGTACTGTACTGTTATCTCATCTGCAGACCTCTTTAGTCTCCTTTCATCTGGAACGATTCCTTAGTGTTGTCTCTCATGACCTGGGTATTTTTAAAGTGTATACACCTATTGTTTTTTAGGATATTCTTTACTTTGGATTTGTCTGGTGTTTTCTCATGATTATATAAGGTCGTATTTGTGACAATGAGTTCACGGATGGATGTGTCCTCAGTGCATCCTGTTAGCAGGCGTGTGCTTCATCACTAAGCCTGTTAACCTTCTGCCCTTTGAAGGTCATGTCTGCAGGTTTCTGCACGGGACTCTCCCCCCACTTTCTCACTGACTTCTTCAGAAGCGCGTTTATACATAAATCTCTATGTCCATTCGTTCTCTCTGTCTCTTTCTCTCTCTGTGATACCTATTGATACCTCCAGTCTAATACCTCAGAATGCTCTCTAGCCATCTCATTTTCATCTTAGGAACTCTTTTTGTGACAGTGAGAAATTTGGCTCTCAGATTCAGCATCAGTCTTATTCCAACTTGTCCCTCTTATTTTTTAAGGAAGCTGTAACAATTGCTTCCATTAATAAAGTTTTATTATCACAATTTCTCTTAATTCTACCTGAGCTAAGATACCAAAAAGTACTGATGATTCTGACACCAAAAATTATTTTAATGAGCTATCAGTTGAGAATTTACTGAAGTTCACCTTTAATGTTTTAGGAAAGTTCCAAAAAACTTTATTAGCCCTCATTAATACCAGTATTTTATATTTCCCCTTTGTATTACAGCAATTTGATAACAGGGCAGTTTCAAAATGGGATGTGGGAAAAAGTCATTTTTAATAAGAATATGTGTGAAAGTTAAGAATATGGAAATTGATCATCTTAAAATTTGTTCATTTGTCCATGTATCTCTTGAAATATTGTTGTGTACTTTCAAGAAAACATAAATTAAGAACTAGACTAGCAGATTCAAATGCTTTTCTAAGTCACTAATTGTGGTATCATAATACCTGGATTTAATTCACGATTAAACCGCACAGAAAAAAACAAAAAACTTCTGAAAAGTTGTGAGTAAGTTAATAGTCATTCCATTTTTACACTGATTATTTAAATTATGTAGGGTAAAATTTTGGTAAAATGACTGGTATGAGTTGATATTGGAAATGATTATAATTTTTCTAAACACTTTGAACCGCATCACAGCAATGCTTTTCTCCGACAGTGACAAGTAACATATGCAGCAGCAGTTCCGCCAAGTAGTCACCCTCACTGGACCAAAGCTGGTTACCTTTTCTTTATGAGACAGAGTTTCACTCTTTGTCACCCAGGCTAGAGTGCAGTTGCGTGATCTTGGCTCACTGCAACCCCCACCTCCCGGGCTTAAGCAATTCTCCTGCCTCAGGCTCCTGAGTAGCTGGGATTACAGGCACGCGTTACCATGCCCAGCTAATTTTTGTATTGTTAGTAGAGATGGGGTTTCACCACATTGGCCAGGCTATTCTCAAACTCCTGACCTCAGGTGATCCACCTGCCTCTGTCTCCCAAAGTGCTGGGATTACAGGCGTGAGCCACCTCGCCCAGCCAAAGCTGGTTACCTTTAAGGTATACATTGAAAATATATGCAGTGTAGCTGCAAGCTCTCTGTGGAATTTATTACCATTTTTTAACTGCAGTATTTTTTTCTCCTTACTAAAGCTTATAAAAATTATGTTATTTTTTAAGTTTTTCCAACTTAGAAAGAATAAGAGATTTGAGTTCACGGCTTCATGATTCCTTCTTCCTTCTCCCTGGCCTTCCAGTCTGATGAAGACTGGTGGCTGGGTTTATTTCAAAACTTTGTTCCAGTTCGGAAGGAAAGACCAGTTCACATGTCTTCTTTAAATTGATATTTTTTGCCTGTTGAAGAAAGCATCCATCTAAATAAAAAAAAAATAGAAAATAGCTCCCAATTTATGCTAGTTTCAATAAGATAGCATCTGCTTTCTTTATAGTGGGATCCCTAGAACCTTACCCACTTGAAAAGGTTGATGCCACGAACTACTACTAACGACCAAGACCCGAATTCTGGTCATCACTTTGGCACTGAGATGCCTGTGGTTGTTCTTTAGCAATTTTGCTTTGCTGTTTTGAGCTTTTTTTTTCCCCAAGCATCATATGAAAATTCAGAAAAGCACCTTGTTTTATGTGTTGTCCCAAACACTCAATCACAGCTGCGGGTTTCCCACCTTTTCCTGAATGTTCTACTTTCAAGAGAACATACATTAGTAATGATCAAGATCATAAATATGAAGAATCTTTGTGCAGCATGAAGTTCTTTTTAATCGTTGACCATTATTGTCATTTTAATTGTGTTGATCTTGGGGAATTCAAAGTATTTCTGCTCTTGAACAAATTATTATATCCCTAACAGAAGCATGTTTTGTACATGAAAATTCTTGTTTCTAATACTGAGCATGATAATGTAACGGCATATTTTATTGTGGTCTTGTTTGATTAAGAGCGTATCTAAGAAGCAGGGCACGTAGGCCATATTAACACTTATTATGTCTTTATTTTTCTTTATTTCATCTTTAGAAATATTTGAATACATTCCTTTTATTGAATAAAGGGGAATGTCTCTGATTGGCAACATCTCTCTTTCATTTATTGAGCTAACATGTACTTGGAAGTACTATCAACAGAAAACATCTTTTAAATCCGAGTCAATTAATTTACTCATTTATACTATGATTTTAAAGAAACCATTTAATATGCCTCAGAAAAGCTAACAGAACACTAATATCAGTTACATCTTTTGCCTAGAAAAATAAATATTTTAAAACAGATTAGCTCTGTGCATTTTGGATAGAAAGACATTTGAACATGAAAGGGGCATGAATTTTGCTATTAAATTTGCTATTAAAATGAAATTAGTTGGTTAGGGACAAATTTAATAAGTGGTTGAACCTTTATTCATTCCAGAATTCGACTACCAAGTTTGCATATCTTTTTTATACCAGATGGTGGATATAAAGATGACTATGATAAGAACAACTCTTATTTGATATAAGGCTTCATTGTGTGACAGGCATTGTTCTAGACACTTTACATACGAAATCTCTTTTCATATGTTCTCACAACAATCCCATGAGTGCAGTTATTATTATCTCCATGTTTTTTAAGAAAAAAAGTGGATATATAGAGTATAAATAATTTCCCCAAGGGCACATATCTAGTATGTGCTAGAGCCAGGGTGTGAATGATTGCAGACAGGTCCCCGTGCTCGCTACATGTACTGCCTTCTCTCTGACATTGTTCTTCCCTAAGGTCCTAAGGTTGCTTACAGGGAAGACAATTATTAAGAAGTGTTTTTACATTTTATGTATAAAATATGGACTGGGTACATTAGGGTTCTCCAGAGAAACAGAACTAACAGGACACATATATGAATGAATAGATACATGAGAGAGGACTTAGGAGGAAAGTTGGTTCATATGATTATGGGAAGCTAAAAAGTCCCCCAATAGGCCATCTGCAAGCTGGAGAACCAGGAAAACCGGTTGCACAGCTCAGTCCAAGTCTGAAAGCCTCGCAACCAGGGAAGCCGATGGTGAAACCGTGAGTCAGAGGCCAAAGGCTTGAGAAGCTGGGGTGCGCCTGGTACAAGTTAAACTCCAAAAAGCAGAGATCCTGGAGATCTGATGTTCCGGAACAGGGTAGGTGTCCCAGCTTTAGAACAGAAAGAGACTTTGCCTGCCCTTTGCCTTTCTGTTCTGTCTGGGTCCTCAGTCAGTTGCCTGGTGCCCTACCGCATTGGGTAAGGGCAGATCTTCCCTACTCGGTGCCCTGATTCCAGTGCCAGTCTCCCAGAAACACCCAGAAATCATGATCTACCTGCTGTCTGAGCATCCTCTAACCCAGTCAAGTTGATGCTTAGAATTAACCATCACAGAAGGTAAGGTTAATTTTGTTAGAAATGAGGGGGAAAAGTTAAGAAAAAAAAAATTCATAAAGTAATATAGATGGTAGAGCAAAGATATGGTTAATAAAAGAGTTTGGAATTGGTTAACGGAAAGTTTAGCACTTGGGACATACTTCAAAGGAGAATTATGTAAGTTAAATTTGCAATTATAGATGATGAACTGACAGTTGCCTTAAGAGTATTGTATATTCCCAACAATAGTTTTCTAAGGAAAATCAAAAATACATCTTATACCAATGCATCGAGTCACAAAGTTATCTCCTAAAATGCAACTGTCTCCTGTTAGTAGTGTCATGATCACACACAGAAACACACACACACACACACACACACACACACATATCCTTTTCCCTCATCTTGAATTTGAATACACTTAGATACTATTGAATAACAATTCTTAAACTGAATTTTTGGGGTTACATGAAAAGAAAAGTTTAATGCTTCTCCAAGTCTACAAGTTTATAGATAACTAATTTCAGCTGAGTTCAATCTTTTTTTTCTTCTTCTTTTGGTTGTAAGGCTATAAAATTCATTAAAATTTGATTTGCTTCATTTACTTACCGGAAAATAGCAAGGAAGACCTTTAGTGTCTGCCCTAAGATGGAACTTGTCAACTTACAGAGGAGAGAAGTCAGCATTCCTGCATTAGGACACCAGTTGTTTTCCATATACTGGGGTGCATTTGGGGCACACAACTGGAGAGTCATTTTTCCAATGCCCCTACTTTCTCCTGAATTCAGCTGTCTCTTATTTCACAGGAACATAACACACACAAATGTTTTTTTAAAACTTTGTTCCCAGTGGTTTCAAATGCACTGAAACACATTAGAGAAAACCATTGTCACCTTTGCAGTCCTCAGCATGAAAGAACTCTCTCTGGTGCCATAGACAGCAGGTGCTTGGGCCTGTCTTTTAGAAAGTGTTTCAAATACTTCCACCCATGATTAGGTCAAAGATAAAACTCTACTGAGAAAGAAACAGAAAGAAATCTTTGTGGTTTTTGTTTTGTTTTTGCATTTTGGTACCGTGGTTTCCATAAACTAGAATAGTTGTACAACCGTAGTAAGTCACATACCAAATGCCGTATTTTTGCAACAGTGTATTTTAAATCTCTCATTAAGTGTTTTTCGTTAGCTCAGTTCATAGAGGGTACTAATATCTATTGATCTTTCCATTCTTAGATTTTTTTTCATGTCATCGTTTACTTGTTTACCTACTCAAATTTCTCTCAGATTATCTCCTTTGTGGGAGACCCTCATGTATATGTAATGTTTTCCATGTGCCCCAGGCTTTCAGTGATCTGAGTCCAGGTTTTTGTTTCTGTTAAGTTTTTAGCTTGAAATTCCTGCAATATGTTAGTATAAATTCGGAAACTACAACTACATATGGTTCAGGCTTGATTTCCATATTCTCAATGGATGGAGACTATTTCTTTTCTACCCATAGCCCCAAGTAGAAACAAGGCTTCTTTTTTTCTTATGGAATTCTCAGTTCACCTCCTCTCCTCTTGCAGCCACAGGCAAGTCTCGTCCTGCATGGACCTTCCCTTCACACCCCGGAGCCTCAAGCCACACCCTCTGATGGGTCTGTTATTTCTTTAGTCTGCTGCAGCACTGCCCTGTGCTATAAAATAACCAGCACAGCATTTCCTTTTTATTGATTTATAACAGTTGTACATATTTTGGGAGTAAGTAGAATAATTTGATACCTGTAACTGTGTTAATCGTATCAACATGACTGAAGTATCTGTCACCTCAGATATTTAGATTTCCTTTGTTTTGGAACCATTATGAATCTTCTAGCTATTTTGAAATACACAATAAATTATTATTAACTGTAATTTTCCTAGTGTACTATCAAACAGTAGAACTTATTCATTTTATCCAACTGTGTTTTTGTACCCCTTAACCAACATTATGCACAATGGAACATTATTCAGCCATAAAAAGGAATGAAATCGTGTAACTTGCAGCAGCATGCATGAAACTGAAGGTCATTAGGTTAAATAAAATTATCCAGGCACAAAAAGGCAAATATCACATGTCTGACTCACTTGTGGGAGCTAAAAAAGTGGATCTTATAGCAGTGTAGAGTAGAAGGGTGGTTACAGGTATCTTATTCAGTATTCCCCATATGTATGTGGAGTATGTGTTTGATTTTAGGACTTGCTTTGAGAGTCAATTTAATTTGACTAATGATATCATTTAATGCTATTGACAAATATATAGAAAATAGTTTAATAAGTATTTTGTCAATTCGATTTTAAATGTAAATTAAATAGGGGAAAAGAGTACACAATTTATAACAGTAATACAATTATTATATCTCAAACGTTCCCAAAGTTAAACTACTTGTATCTTAAAGAATACCAGGTGGTGTGCAGTGAATGTTTAACAACCACCTCTCTAAAAACAGAATGGCCCTGATTTGTGTGTCTCCCGGTTTCTCTGCTGTACATTCCCCCAATATGGACAATTTCAAGCTACCAATGGGCCATAATGAATGCAGAGTTGGGAAGAAATGTGCATAATTGACTCTTGCAAGTCAGTTCAGTGCGCCACCGCCACATAGAAAAGTAGACTCTCTTCTTGATTATCACCAAAATCAAACAAAAGAGCCAAATTGCGTGGCAACACAGTGCTGATATCCATCTAAGATAAGGTTGCTGACAGCACTGAGAGCTTCACAGTCACTGGCCAGTGCTTGTTCTTGGCCTTTCCCCGTGTTATTCCATTGAACCTTACATTCTTGGCTAAGTACTATAGTGTCCTTAGTCTACAGATGAGATCCTGGGGAACAGAGAATTAAGTGATTTGCCTAAATCTATACAATTAGTAAATGATGGACAAGAGATTTGTTCCAAGTAGATGATTCCAGAGTTTAGATTTCTAAGAGTCGCCTGACCCTAAAGTGACTCTAGGTTTACTATGAACATTAATTAAATATTAGGGTGCCTCATAGACACAGTCATTTCTAGGTGTAATGAGGGTTATTGTGTAAATAGGCCCCAAGGAAAACCTTCTAAATAATCACTAATTAAATATTTTTGTATGCCAGTTGAGTGGGAATGCCATTTTATAAAATGTGATTGGGTGTATTTTTAATGTGTGGTAGACATGCTCTTACAGTCCTGTTTCCAGGATGTCTTTATCGTTTTGTTTTTTGAGCACATATACCTTTTCAATATCCTCGTGCCTAAGACTGATAGGCCATCAAAATATATTTCAGTTTTAAACAAATAGCAGTTCTTTCTGCTAGAATGCTCTTCTACTTGGACAGTGACTGCAAGATTATTTACGCAGTGTTATAGGCAAATAATTTATACAAAATGCACTGAAAAAGACAACATAGTTTCCTACCTTCATCAGTAACTTCCATGAATATGATAAAATCATCTACTAATAATCCTAGATTATGTTATTTTCTACTGTTCATATTAAAGGTCATTTAGCAAATGGGAAGTAAATATAAAATTTTCTAAAACTAATTATTTCATGCTGTGATTTTAATTAATTTTATCTTGTAATTAGTGTTATTTACCTACACTGATTACAAATATAAAAAATAAAAGACTAAAAATTTAAATTTTTATGTATTTTCAATATATTGGTATCAAAAACTGTAAGAATAATAGAAATACAATTTATTCTAATTTTAGGTCATAAACATACAAAATAGCAATAAAAGGAATAACTATCTTATAGGAGTTTTGTGAGACCTACATGAAATAATGCGTATGAAACACTTAGCATACTGCCTGCATAAATGCTCAATAGGATTAATGACTATAGTAGCAGTTGCTTTACTGCCGAGTATAGTTACTCTTACTAACAGCTTTACCATAGAATTGCACAGAATTACAGGTAATACCAATTTACAGTAAATACTGAGTAAATCCTGTGGATTGTTCACTCTCCTACCAGAATCTCTAAATCTCTATCTAATATCTCTAAAGTGGAAAGCAAGCGACATTCCATTAAGGTATATGAGGAAAATGTGAAAATTTGGGTCTTGATATGTTTTTGGGTAAATGATATTAAAGAATTTTTTACTGATTACTAATACATGGATGGAGCTTTAAGAAAGTTCATGCACTAGAAGGTCATGGCTTGTCCAGGAAGCAGAGTCTCCTCTCACAGAGTAGAGTGGGCCTTGTGCAGCTAGGAAAAGGTGACAGCAGTGTCCAGCCTATGCTTCTAAACCTATCTACGCTCTTTCTCAACTTTACTAAGGAGGATTATTTTATCAATTGGAAAAAAAAAAATCAAGTTATGAAGATGATTTCAAAATGTTCATGCATTTTCGTTTGTGCTACCCACGGATTTGCTGTTTGCAGCAAAATACTTGGTACAGTTGTTCAGTTAATAAATTAGGTACACATGCTTCTTTCACAACAAGACAGAGACTCCAAATTTGCTAACTTCTTCTAATGACAAATGAAAGTATTTAGAAGATATATTCAGAGAAATAACATTAATCTGAACCCTCCAGTTGCCAGTGACATTAACACTGCATGAGAAAATAATTGCTTTCCAAAGAAATTCACACTATGAAGAGAGCACTTTGGAAATAGATCTTTGCCAGTATTTTCACTATCATGTGACTTTGTTGCTGAAATTTATATGTCATGTATACAAATTGTGACATCTATACCCTTAAAAAGAGCAGGAACTTTTACAATAGTTTCACTGAGGTTTTTGATACACAGTAATGTGCAAATGTTTAAAGTGTACAACTTAATATATACACACACCCATGAAACCATCAACATAGTCAAGATAATAAATATAGCCTTGACCTACAGAAGTTTTGGTGGGCCCCTTCCTTTTGACCCTCCCAATCTTCAGGTGACCATTGTTTTGCTTTCTGTCACTATAAATTCCTTTGCATTTTCTAGAATTATTTTGTATAAAGGGAATTATATAATCTGTATTATTTGGCTTTTTTCACTTAACATAATTTTGTGATTCATCAGTGGTGTTGTGTACGTAAATAGTTAATTACTTTTTATTACTTAGTAGTTTATTGTATGGACATACCACAACTAATTTATTTACTTGTTGATAGATACTTGAATGATTTCCAGTTTTCGGCTATTACACTAAAGCTGCAGGAAACAGTTGGTCTGTGTACAAGCCTTTAAGTGACCACAGATTTCGTTTCTCTTGGGTAAAGATTTATGTGTGCAGTGGTGGGTAACATGGGAGGGGTCTGTAACTGTTTAAGAGACTGACTTCCAAACTGTTTATGAAAGTGATTGTACTCTTTTACATTCCCCAAATCATGGTATGTGTTCCAGTTCTTTCACATTTGTCATCTGTACACCATCTTTGGTGAAGTGTCTTCTCAAATCTCTTGTTCATCTTTTGTTTGTGGTTATTTGTTTTCCGACTGATTTTTAGTAGCTCTTTATATATTCTGGATACAAGTCGTTTTCATTTATCAGATAGATTATTTGTAAATATTTGCTCCCAGTCTTTGGCTTGTCTTTTCATTCTCTTAACAGTTTCTTTCTAAGAGCAAAAGTTTTAAACTCTGAAGAAGTCCAGTTGATACTTCAGCCTTTCATTATGATGTTTAACATTGTATTGAAGAAATACTTGCCTCACCTAAGGTCATTAAGACATTTCTCCTCTGTTTTTTTTTTTGTGTGTTTGTTTTGTTTTTCTAGAAGTTTTATAGTTTTAGGTTCTATAGTTAAGTCTATATTCATTTTGAGTAAATATTTGTCTATGGTACAAGGTAAGGGTCAAAGTTTTTATTTATTTACTTATTGCTTTTGGATATCTGGTTGTTGCAGCACCACTTGCTGAATCAACCAACTATCCTTTCCTTGTGGCCTCACCTTTGCAGCCTTGCTGAAAATCGCCTGGCCGTGTGTGTGGTCCTATTTCTGTGTTTAGTTCCACTGGTCTGTTTGTGCCCCTTGATGCCAGAACCACACTGCTTTAGTTACTATAACTTTATAATAAGTACTGGATTTAGGCAGTATAATTTCCTCACCTTCATTCTTTGTTTCCAGAGTTATTTTGGCCTATCTAGGTCCTTTGAATTTCCATATGAATTCTAGAATCCACTTTTAATTTCCTATAGAAAAGCCTACTGGGATTTTGATTGGATTGATATATGAGTAGTTCAGTTCAAAGGGTGGTGTGAAATCTCTAGCTCTGCTTGTGGATTTATCTATTTGTCTATTTTATTTGCAGTTCTGTCATTGTTTGCTTCATATATACCAAAACTATCTTATTAGATGTGTCGTACTTAGAGTTGTTACATCCTTGTGATGACCTGACCCTTTTGTTATTTGAAATGATTTTCTTTATTCCTAGTAATAGTCTTTGTTCTGAACTCTACCTTGCCTGTTATTATTAATAAAGTCATTGTAACTTTCTTTTGACTGGTATTAAATAGTATATCTTTTCCATCATTTTAATTTTACTCTATGTCTTTATAGTTCAAGTAAAATTCTTGTAAGCAGTATATAGTTGGCCCATACTTTTTTATTCAATCTGACAGTCTTTGATTTCTAATCATGATGTATAGACCATTCAGATTTTATGTTTGGTGTAAACCCACCATCTTGCTATTTGTTTTCTATGTGTTTAATCTCTTTATTCCCCCTTTTATTCTCTCTGCCTTTAAAATTGAATTTTTAATGATTTTGTTTTATGAAGCAGGTTTTAACTGATACAAATCTCCACAAAGAGTTTTCATTGATTTTGAACGCTTTTTGATAATATGTAAAAACGTAGCTGATTAGTTTGCAGGGTCAACTGATTGACATCAAGAAAAATGGAAATGCGTTTGAATTTCAACCAAACATACTAGTAGTTAGGAAACAAAAATATGTGTAATGTTTAAGAATAGCCAATACAACCGTTTTGTTTGTTTTTTTTTTTTTTTTTGGAGAGAGAGAATCTCCCTCTATTGCCCAGGCTGAAGTGCAGCAGTGCAATCTCAGCTCACTGCAACCTCCACCTCTTGCCTTCCTGGTTCAAATGATTCTCATTCCTCAACCTCCCAAGTAACTAGGATTATAGGTGTGTGCCACCATACCTGGCTAATTTTTTTGTGTTTTTAGTAGAGACAGGGTTTCGCCATGCTGCCCGGGCTGGTCTTGCTGCCTGCCTCTGCCTCCCAAAGTGCTGGGATTACAGGCGTTAGCCACAGCCAATGCAGCCTTTATTCCATTTGAATCAACATACTTCTTAAGGAGTACCTTTCTTAAATAGTATAACTGAAAATCTAAATACTGAAATAAATTAAACTGAACCATCCCTTAAATCATTATCTCCAAAAGTATTACAGAAAGCATTTGATGATTAATAACATTTAAATATAGTACTTTCATTTAAAAATACCTAATTTTTTTTTGAGACGGAGTCTAGCTCTGTGTCCCAGGCTGGAGTACAGTGGCTGGATCTCAGCTCACTGCAAGCTCTGCCTCCCGGGTTTACACCATTCTCCTGCCTCAGCCTCCTGAGTAGCTGGGACTACAGGCGCCCGCCACCTCGCCCGGCTAGTTTTTTGTATTTTTTAGTAGAGACGGGGTTTCACAGGGGGTTTCACCGTGTTAGCCAGGATGGTCTTGATCTCCTGACCTCGTGATCCGTCCATCTCGGCCTCCCAAAGTGCTGGGATTACAGGCTTGAGCCACTGCGCCCGGCCAAAAAATACCTAATTTTTTAGTAAGAACAAAGACGTACTTAGTAGGTAAAATATTTAAAAATATAGCCACTTAATTTTAATATTTGTAGTTTCTATTTATAATATAAATAATACATGAGTACAGTTTGTGTGCATGTAATTACTGTGTATTCATTCATTGGGTTTGCATTGCCACCATTTGTTTACTGATAGGGTTTTCACAATCAAACATTTTAGTAACCTCTAGACCGAGAGGACTTTGAGATTGCCAAGAAGGAAGCTAAATATTTTAAAATGATGAAATAAAGAAACTATCTTCACTCTTGACCCATTTAGCTTCATTCTTTTTTTTTTTTTTTT
>NW_012114488.1:11181446-11217955 GCF_000951035.1 Colobus angolensis palliatus
CTCCGCCCCCCCATTCTTTTTTTTTTTTTTTTTTTTTGAGACAGAGTTTCACTGTTGTTACCCAGGCAAGAGTGCAGTGGCGCCATCTTGGCTCACTGCAGTCTCCACCTCCCAGGTTCAAGAGATTCTCCTGTCTCAGCCTCCCAAATAGCTGAGATACAGGCGTGCACCCAGCTGATGTTTGTATTTTTAGTAGAGACAGGGTTTTGCCATGTTGGCCAGGCTGGTCTTGAACTCCTGACCTCAGATGATTCACCCACCTGGGCCTCCAAAAGTGCTGGGGTTACAGGGGTGAGTGACCTTGCCCAGTGTTCGTTTGTATTTTTATGTAGACTGGGTAGTCTGACCTACAGATGGTGAGCTATCCTGTAGAAAATGTTACTTTAAAAATGCAAAATGTTACAAAAGCTACTGTAGCTTCCCACCACGTTTTCAGTATTAATTTGCTTCAGACAGTTCCTAATTAATCTCATCTATTTAATCATTCACAAATATAAATATTGACCTATTCCTTTGGCTCCACAGCATGTTTTTATTTTATCTCACATATTAATTTATAATTATTTGTGAAACATTTGCAGACAGATACAGATACACAAGATTTGAACTTAATGGGATGGCAAAATATACCTATCCATTGTCAATCAGTGTAATTACCAATTTATATATCTACTCTATGGACACAGTCTATGACTGATGAATGCAAACCTGTGTTACTCATGTGAGTTCGTTGCTGGAACACCAATAACACCCCAAATTCAGTCCTGTTAAGAATCTTAAAAGTATACAGTCAAGACTAAAACCAGAGAAGGAAATGGTGATAAAACCTTCCCAAGGAAGTTGAATTTGATGTGCAGGTGACATGTAGTAATTAAAATTTTTGTTGTAATAGATTGAGAAGTACCTTAGATCTTATTATGATCTTTAAAAATACTAATATTCATTTTCTGATAATAAAATGAATGTGTTTAATTTTTATTATTTAAAAATGCAGAAATACAGAGTGTTTTAAAGAAGACAAATGTCAAGTAACCTCATTACCAAGAGATGTCTGATGAAAACTTTTAAAGCAGAGATACCATCTTTTTAAAAAAATAAAAAAATTTCTTTTGAATCTGCAAAGTCATGTGTGCACATTCCTGTGCATATGGAAATATGGATAATAATAAATCTACTTTGGTTTTAATTCTAGTTCTGATTCTTTAATACCAAATTCTGAACTTCAGTGACAAAACAATTTAAATATTAATTTTGGGTTTTTATTTTTTTGGATTTGCCTTCTAGATGTATCATAGAATTCGCCACTCAGAGTGCATTTACCGGGTAACCATGGAAAAGCTGTCCTACCATAGCATTTGTACTGCAGAAGAGTGGCAGGGCCTCATGCAATTCACCCTTCCTGTGCGTCTCTGCAAAGAAATTGAATTGTAAGTATGTTGCTTTGTCAGTTTCTTCAGGAACGATTTTTAATTGAATTGAACTTAAAGTGAGACAGATTATAGAATTAGAGTCACAATTCTTATACACGTATTACATGTGGAGTTTCATGTGTTGCCATTTTCTCCTTCCAAAGTGATTCCAGATATTATGAGAGGATTTGGAAATAAAGGCCAGATCTCATTACCTTAAAAAAGAAAATCTGAACTCAGTTTTGAAATGAATTAACCGAAATGTTAGCATTTCTCATTAGTCTGTTGCATACTTTATACCATTTAATATTTAACACTCAAAATGGCATTTAACATAAGATATCAAAAAGTTCTCATTTCCCTATAAATTTAAACTTCCAAATTAAATTCAAGAATTTTGTCAGAGTTTGACTTTCATACTTTATTTTTTAATCCTATGTTAAGATACTTAAGTTACTAGAAGGTAGGGCCATTTGTATGTTCATTGTAAGTGTAAGCCAACAGGATCTACATAGGAAACCTTCAGAAGTGACTTAGAGCTACTATTTGCCTTACAATTGAAATTATAGTATATATTATACCATACTGTTAATTCAAGTCTAATGTTGGTAACTAAATTAGCAAATGAAAAATAGGTAATAGCTTTGGTGTTTACATTAGTGAAATTGTTATCGCAGTTAAAATAGGAGATAAAACAATTTCAACTTCAAAAATACTTCTGAAAAGGCTTTTTCCCCCTTTTCTATGATTGTATATGTATCTAATATTTGTAATATACCTTTTTGTTCTTTTAATTTCTCTGATAACAAATGAAGCATCATTTTAAACATTAATAGAAAATGAATCAATAACTTGGATATCGGACTAGATTTCTAAGGTAATAAATATGTGGAATTTTTTCCTGAAAATCTTTCAGTACCAGAGAGATGTGGCTGAGAAGGCAGGAAAAGGGATGGCTGAGCTCCCAGTGTCTTTTTAGCTCCTTGGTACAAAAAAGTTAAATGATTTTCTTTACTTATTATGTTTATTCTAATTACATTTAGTGATAAACTGCCCTTTTAAAATTTCAGATTCCACTTTGACATTGGTCCTTTTGAAAACATGTGGCCTGGAATTTTTGTCTACATGGTTCATCAGTCCTGTGGGACATCCTGGTATGAATGACTTTAAAATTTACTGTTTGAAATACTGGGTGACATAACCTCTTCCTCCTTCTACATATATGCCTCACCACCATCTGTGTTTGAAATTATTTTAAAATATTGCATATATAAATTACTTTTTTTCTAAATATTCAATTAAAAAAGGGCTGAGATTATTGTACAAATATGCAGCCTTTCCAGATTTTCGGCACGGGCTCTAGCAACGTGTTTGTAGCCTGGTTAAAAAACAAATCCAAAAAGCTTTCATAAAAACAGAGGCTAGAATTTCATTTGGCGGTGTAACTGAAAGAGACACGGGTTGCTACTGACCAGAATGTTGATGCAGCCAGCAAACATATGAAAAAAAGCTCATCGTCACTGGTCATTAGAGAAACGCAAATCAAAACCACAATGAGATACCATCTTATGACAGTTAGAATGGCGATCATTAAAAAGTCATGAAACAACAGATGCTAGAGAGGATGTGGAGAAGTGGGAACACTTTTATGCTGTTGGTGGGAGTGTAAATTAGTTCAACCATTGTGGAAGACAGTATAGTCATTCCTCGAGGATCTAGAACTAGAAATACCATTTGACCCAGCAATCCCATTACTGGGTTTATGCCCGAAGGATAATAAATCATTCTACTGTAAAGAGACATGCACATGTATGTTTACTGCAGCACTGTTCACAATAGCAAAGACTTGGAACCAACCCAAATGCCCATCAGTGATAGACCGGATTAAGAAAATGTGGCACATATACATCATGGAATACTATGCAACCATAAAAGGATGAGTTCATGTCCTTTCATGGATGAAGCTGGAAACCATCATTCTCACCAAGCTAACACAGGAACAGAAAACCAAACACTGCATGTTCTCAGTCATAAGTGGGAGTTGAACAATGAGAACACATGGACACAGGGAAGGGAACATCACATACCAGGGCCTGTCAGGGGGTCAGGGGCTAGGGGAGGGATAGCATTAGGAGAAATACCTAATGTGGATGAAGGGCTGATGGGTGCAGCAAGCCATCATGGCACATGTGTACCTATGTAACAAACCTGCATGTTCTGCACATGTACCCCGGAACTTAAAGTATAATAAAAATTAAAAAAAAATGTTTAGAATACCACGTGTAAATTTAGCATCAACTTTCAACCTGCCATTATGTATCTATTAGAATAGATCAAAAAGTAACATGTCTTCTTATTCCAAGTGTGGTTCTTTGTCAGTAATTTAATTATGGCACCATTTCATTGCAGATCTTCTCCCCACCCAATCTGGCTGTCCTGCAAGCCTTTCCTGACTTTGTATCTGATCCTTTACAGTGTAAACATGCAATGTTAAAATGCAAGGAACAGTTTTCTTTTGCTCTTTTTTACTCATTTAGGAATTAAATGTCTTATAGAACCTCTTAGTTTCTCTAAAACTTAGTTGTCATTCCTCTTGAAGTCTGTGTCTTTCCTATCTGTGACTTTTTGTAAATTAGTGTTTCGAAAGGATGCACATAGGATACCTAACTCCAGTTAATTCTCAGAATGCAGTTGAGAGTTTGACCAGTTGGAATTCTTAAAATGCCATACCTTATACTTACATTTGAAAATTTTCAGTGGAGAGAAACACAGGTTACATTTTTTTTTAAGTTTTTATGAATTCTCGACCTCCTTGGTATTTCAGAAAGCCTTGTATTATATATGCTTTTGTTTTATGCTGTCTCAAGTCTATTTTGAGAGTTTAGAGAGTCTTAAATAAGTATAAGTACATAATAATATAAAAACATAGTATAACAATATATGTAATAAAATATACATTATATTATTTTATATACTATGTAAGTATCTGGATATGTTCATTTGGGACTTAACAATTTTAGCATATTATAAAACTTAATACTTTGGAGTTGCTTTGAAAAGTCTCATGATACACATATTTGCAGTTTGTAAGTCTGAATATTCTTTTTGGAAAATATTAGCTCAAAATACCTGTTAGCAAGATGGTGCTGTGTTGTTGTCTTTTGAGCACTGGGGGGTTTAGGAAATGAACATATAACTAAAGAAAATCATGAGGGCTGGTGACAGGTGACTGTGTACGAACACTGATATTTTCTCGCCAGTGGGACAGTTACTATATCACAACAGATACCATATCACAACAGATGCCATTAAAGAGTCTTTATTCTCTTACTTCTTTTTGGCTAGAGAACTGAAAAGGAGCTGGTAAATGAGTTTCCAGTGCTTGTGGATTCAGTCAGGGTGGAAATCTTTAGAGTTGCAAGTGTGTAAGGTGCAGACATATGTGTACCTAAACTAGGGGGTTCTCCTGCAACCTAGTGATTCTCTACTGGTTTCAGGCATAACAGTTTCTTTTCCATGCAGCTTTGAGCTCGAAAAGTTGTGTCGTTTTATTATGTCTGTGAAGAAGAACTATCGGCGGGTTCCTTATCACAACTGGAAGCATGCGGTCACTGTAGCGCACTGCATGTACGCCATACTTCAGAACAATCACGCACTTTTCACAGACCTTGAGGTGGGTGTGTACTCTTTACCGCTGTCTCTCGTAACCTCAGTGGATTTAATACTGTGTGTCGGGAGCACATTAATGACATGGATTTGTGACATGTTATTCCAAGACAAATTTTGGCTTAATAAATCAAGGGCATCCCATTTTTAGATTCCTATACCCGAGCATTTAGCATATTATTTTGTATAAGAAATGTAGATAAAAGACATTTTAGCTTCATCAAAATATCCCCCAAGGAATCACTAATTTTGTAGCCTTCTCTATTAAAGCCTTCTCTACTAAAGCCTTCTCTATTAAAGCTTAAATGTTCTGAAGGGATATAAACAGTGAATTTTATTCATTGCTTATATGCCCTGGATAATGTAGATGTATCCTACCTATTTGAGAACCTAGAGCATTAAATACTGTGAAGACAGAAATAATTTTGACCTCCTCTAGCATGAAGAAACAAAGGATCTGAAATGTTTAATTAATTTGCCTGGCTTTAAATACCCAGAGTTAGTGACATACCCAAAGCTTTCAGAATCTCAGAATTGGAGATGGCCACTTCCATTCGTCAATCACAGTCAAAGTCCCTTACTTGAAAGCCAGGCTTAGTGCTTAGTGACTCATGGCCACAAAGGATGCTGATTCTGCATCTGGACAATCCCGACTTTGAAGGATATCCCTCCCTCTGACCACACTGATCCTGGGAGTGTCTGCTCACACCTTAGATGGAGTCCTCCTTTCTCTCCTCTGTAAAACTGGTATCATCTTTTAGGGGACCTATGACTGTCCAGAGAAAGGAGCTGTTATCTTTGTGATACATAAATTGTGCTTTTCTCAAATTCACATTTAAACTAGAATCCAGTGCTTGTGAAGGTCCATCTTATCCTTTTCCATCCTATTGGACCAAATTCACAATCTGAGTGGAAAACTCGAAAGATGCATTCTAGGAAAAAAAAAAAATAGTGGCATTTTAAAGAAAGAATAAAAAATTATCCTCTAGTTTTTGTTGCTTTCTCAAAACAGTCGTTAGTTCAAGTGGAGTTTAACCTCATCAGTAATTTTTTATTTATTACCTCCCCCCAAAAGATCCAGATGAAATCGGTCCTTTTTTCCTGTTTGTCTTCTATTGAACCCCATATTGTTGAGACTTTCAGCGTTTTCTCCATTCTATTCCTTTTAAGAAAGCAATTTCATTGTCTTGTTTTGCCATTTTGCCATACCTTGTGAGTTTAAGAACTATAGAAATTACACTTTCAAATTGCATTGCAATTTATATTCAAAAAGTTGAAAATTGAACGGTAAGTGAGAAAAACTTTGTTGATACATATTGACTCTCATTTAAGTTCCTAATTCATTTCTGGAATTATATCATTACATTTTCCCAAAACATCAGATCATTTTGGCTGAAAAATAATCCCCAAATGACATATGTAAATATTTAAAACATATTTTATAAAGAAGAAATTTAACCTCTAAGAGAACTATTAGAAGTTATCATTTGATCTTGTTAAAGGGAAATGCTTAAGAAGGGTGATTCTTCATACATTATTTTCAGATGTATGATTCTGGCACACCTTTAATAAAACTACTGAAGATCACATTAATTTTAAAAGTGAGTTT
Source organism: Colobus angolensis palliatus (assembly GCF_000951035.1). Classification (NCBI taxonomy): domain Eukaryota; kingdom Metazoa; phylum Chordata; class Mammalia; order Primates; family Cercopithecidae; genus Colobus; species Colobus angolensis. The sequence goes on from NW_012114488.1 coordinate 11,188,131, forward strand.
AAAAACTGGAAAGATGATAACTTTTACGTATTGTGCAAGATTGTAAAACTCTTGAGATTTCTTATCAGGTACATCATGATGACACAGCAGCATAAAACATGGAAACCACCCCAAAACAAAATGATATTAACAACATAATTAATTCAGTTATCTTAAGAATGCCAGGCAAGTATGATTGTTAACATGATAATTCATGGGGCTAGGGGTTGCTGGTGAGAACTCCCTTCCAATTATGTTGCAGGAAAAACCAGTCCTGCATTATCAGGATAAAGAAGCAGGCATATCGCTAAAAATGCGCCTGTGAGAACTTCTGCCGACTCCCATCCCAGCACCCCCATCTGTCGGCATCTGCCCTCAGCAGGCTCTGCCTTGCACCCCTCTCTTAAACCTTCACACTCCTCTCCAGAGCTGACCCTTCTGCTTTGTCGTATCTGTCGCCACCACCTCTTTGAGAGCACTGCCTACCAGTGCTTCCCTCTCTTCTCTCTCCTCCATTCTCATGCTCTCACTCCTCTTTTCTGGATCACTGCCATCTGCATGTACGCATGCAGTATTTACTTCCATCTTAGAATATGCTCTCATCTGCCGCTCTCCTCAGCTCCCTCCCTGTTACTAAGCTCTTCTTTGCAGTAAACCCATGCAAGTGTTACCCTACTGGCTCCTTCAAAATCCTCTCCTCACATGCTTTCTGAAAACAACTCTGATCAAGCTTCTGAACTTAACACCCCAGAAAATGCCCTGCTCCAGGTCACCAGTGACCTGCACCTGGCGAGATCCAAGGGTCAGCCCTCAGTGTCTTCACTTGAACCCCGGGACATTCGGCACTCTTGGTTTTCCTGCTAATGCACCAGCTGTTCCTTCCTTGGGGTTTTTTGTTTGTTTGTTTTTGTTTTGTTGTTTTCTTAATCCTTCTCTTTCCTCAGACTTAGACCATGCAGGCTGTTCCCCCTTTACAGGTATAATTTGTTTTTCAAAATAAAATTCTGATTGTGATTGTTATTAACACATTGAGTCTCTTCATATACTTTAAACACTTCAATCTTTTCAAGCAGTGTTTGGCATCACCTGAATTCCACTCAAAATCCCTTCAGGAGAGATAGAAACTGTCATATGAAATTTGTTATAATAGGATTTAACCTATAGAGTTCTGATTCTTTCTTCCCTTCAATTTTTATCAAGTATTTAATTGCCCACTGGATGATTTATTTTAGAATTGGGCGTACTTGAGAGCTTAGACCTTGACCCTCCTCCGACCTCAAACTACAACCTTGGTGAGCTCAGCCAATCATGTGGCCTTAAATGCCACATGGGCACTTTCTCTAGCAAAGGCCTATCTCCAGGCCTTGAGGCTTCAGTAGCTGCTACCTGTCAAAACAAAATCTCTGCCTGTCAGATCTCCTCTTGACTATCAAGTAGACTCCTTGCCTCAGTCTAAATGTGAGCTCCTGATCTCTCTCCTCAAACCCATTCCACCTGTACTTCTCCCATATCAGTTGATGCTAATCATTACAGCTTCTAAGACCAAAACATGTGAGGTCATACTTGACCCCTTATCACCTCCTTTCTTTTCACACATCTGACAGTCAAAAAATCCTGTTGGTTCTGCCTGCAAAATGCATCCAGACTTTAATCACCCCTTAGAAGCTTTCATTGTTGTTATCCTGGTCTAAAGCTCTATTATATTTTGCCTCAATTACTTTAGAAACCTCCTCACTGATCTCTCATCCTTCTGGATTCTGTTTTCAACACAGTTGCCAGAATAATCTTGTAAACATAGAACCAAAATGATAACACTGCTCTGCTAAAAAACCCTGTGCTAATAGTTCCTCCAATCACTGAGAATATAAGCCTTTTATGTTGACTGCCTCCCCTGCCCTTGACCCCACTGGCCACCTTCCTGATCCTCCAAGTCTCAGGGCACACTCACCTCCAAGTTTATGTTGTCACTGCTCCCCTGCCCTGTGTGCTCCTCTCCCACACTGCACTTGCCTCTCTCCTTCCCCTCTTTCAGGTCTCTGCTCACACCTGGCCTTTTTATGAGGCGTGCCTGCCTAGTTTATTTTGTACTCAGCCTGACGTTCTTTAATTTCCGTTAGTCTGCTCTGCCTTCTTTTTCTATATATTTGCCATTTTTACATGCGATATGATTTACCTGTTATATTTATTGTTTATAATAGCAATAGTATTGTTAGATAACATCGAATAGATTTTGCTGAAGCTGGCCTTTCTTTCCTTTTGCAGATTTGCTTTATCTGTAATTTTTTGGAACATTTGCTTTATACCTTTTAAGTTGATACCTCCTGCACCTTTGCGAGAGAAACTCAAAAATAATTTGACTATCGTTCATAAGCAGAGAAACAAAGAAAGGGGCTACAAATGAGTTAGATTATCTGGAATTTCAAAGATTCCTAAGGATTTGCTATATTTGTGTAGGATTCTTTATGCCAGAGTGCCATGTTTGTGCTATATTAATGCCAGAAAGTAATGTGACATGAATGTAAGCAGTAAGTCTGCTCATGTGTGTTTCTGTATTTTGAACATCTCTGCATCATGTTGTTTTTTAAAGCGCAAAGGACTGCTGATCGCGTGTCTGTGTCATGACCTAGACCACAGGGGCTTTAGTAATACCTACCTGCAGAAGTTCGACCACCCTCTAGCAGCTCTCTACTCCACTTCCACCATGGAGCAGCACCACTTCTCCCAGACCGTGTCCATCCTCCAGGTGAGTCACTGCACACCGTCTCCCGCTTAGTCTCAAGGCTGTCTGGAAGATAGTGGTACTTCATAGGTGGAAAAGCAAGATCATTATGGCTTCCTTAAAAGCAACAGCTATATTTTATTTTAGAACCTTATATTTATAGTGATCATGAAATAATAGTGTTTTTTGCATAAAGAATCCTTTACAAAGAATTTGAATATATGTATTTTGTACTCACATTTGTTTTTTAAATATTATATCAATAAGTGCATGTAACCCTAAAGCATTACTTATTTTATGTAATTTAAATCAATTAATTCTATAGATTATCATATTCTTGAACCAGAACATATTGAACAGTAAATCTTAAAAGTTAGGTAAATATAAGGTTTTAAGTGCATTGTAGCTTTTTTTTTTACATTGTGTATTTTGTTTATTTATTTTATTACCTTTAAGATGTTCTTGGTAATTGATGTAGACAATCACAGATATCACTTCACATGGGATATATGCGCTCCTTCTTTCTTAAATGATTTTTCTCAAACTCACCTTACCAAGGTAGCCATTACCTCATAATGATTTGATTCCTATCACAAACAATTTATAACAATATAATCTGTGTTCAGCTTAAGTATAGTGGGCCCTATATTTTCCCCTCACTGTCAGCACCTCTAAGTAGAAAGAGAAATCCTTGTTACGTCTTCCAGTCATGAGTCTAAGGGAAAAGATTTTGAGTTTTGAGGATGTCATAGCAAAATGCCAACAGTGACTCTGCCAGTAACTGGCCATAGGCAAGTTGCGAAGCAGAGAAGCTTTTGCCACTTGGTGCAGTTTTTCTCTGTTGAATAGGCCAGGCCTCCTCTCAATGCCAGGATTTTGTTTTCTCCCCTCAGTTTCCCAAAGGCTTCTCTTAGTGCCTCCTCATTTGACTTAACTGTCCATGTGATTGGTAGTGCTGCATGCTCAGTCCTTTCTAAAACCCAGCAAAACTGACTTTCCAGGCCTCATGTCCTCAGTCCCACGAAGGTCAGTGGTCACCTTACTCGATTCTGGGTGCTCTTCGAATTACCTGCTGGGTAGAAGTGACAAGTATTTCAGATATGGAGCTATTTTAGTCATTTTAAAGCCGTCCCCAGTAGGCAGCTGATGTTGAATTTGCTCATGGGCCAGTTGACTCCTGAAAGCAACATGTAGTCATCATTCCTATCATTTGCTTGACACCAGCTCTTTTCTTTTCAAATGACATATGTTTACATAGATATGTCCATGCATAAAACAAGGATACATAGACATGTAAGCAGGATAAAAGGCATGTGTATATATGTATGTGTACATATATGTATACATATATGTAAAACATGCTTTCTGTAAATCGATGAACATTCTAAAACTTCATGACAGCTGATGTCTACTTTGACCTCACTCATCAATGGAGACTATTTGTCTAAGATGAATAAACGCCAGAAACAACATCAGGGCGACTTCACTTAGAAATAATTAGGAGTCACTGAATTAGCATCCCATGTCCTAAATGAATTCATGCATTTGACAGCACAACATTGCTACCAGTTCAATCACAGCTAAATTTCAATAGCCAGTATAGAGTTTCTTTAGAAAGCCTGTATTTAATACAATAGGATTAGTTTTGAAGGAGACCAGAATTGCGAAGTTTATTGCCACTGAGTAGAATAAAAAATAAACCTTGTAATATAACAGTCACATCAAGGTGGGTGGGATAGGGAGGCTCCAGGTCCACCTAAGCCCTAGGAAGACTTGGCCCAGTTGCTGCCATCAAAAAATGGATGTTTAGGGTGGTTTGCCTCCAGTTTGGCAAACCCTCAGAGATGTAGGGATTGCAGATTACTTAAGGCAGTGTTCCTAAAAAAGATGAGAACTACTAACAGGAACTCATGGCAGTAAGTTAAATTCAGACAGGTAAGCTGTTGGCATTGAAAAAGGTGTGGGAGAATAGATTCAGATACTAGAGCTGGAATTTCAGTCACTGATGAAGTAATAATAATGGCAAATTTGTTCTCCTAGTTAGAGAAGATAAGGTACTGGATACACCACAAAAACAGAAGCTGGGAATAAGAACTCGGGATTGCTGCAAATTAAGATGAAAGGCACTACCAGTTTGAAAACAAATTTATATATTCGATTGACCAAATCCCTTAATTTGACCTAGGCCCAGAGAGAAATGATATTGGAGCCATAAACAGACAACCCAATCTACATGGGCAGGAATATTCAGGAAAGAGTGTCTTCCTCTTCTGAAAATTTCTGTGTTCTTGGCTGATTTTGCAGTAATCCTCATAATACTTCTCTGAGTGTTTTTTACAGATTCATCTAACTTGTCCCTGAAATTCAATTTAATAACAAACAGATTTATTGAGCACCTTCTATTTGCCAACACATGTTGTAGGCACTGGGGATATAGTGATAAATAGAACAACCACAAATCCCTGTCCTCTGGAACTCACAGTCTAGAGTGAGGAAGGCCTGAGTCCCCTGACTTCGGCCCTCACGTTGTTCTTCTCATTGGCCCACCACCTGGCACACCCGTGACTAACTGATGGTGGTATCCCGAGGACTCTCAGACCCATGTGATTCTGCCTAGTGCTCAATAGGACTTCTGCCCAAGCACCTGAACTGTGTATTCCGTATGGTCTGAATTGTGCTTGGTGTTACACTTATTTAGTTGCCTTTTGTATTTTATATCTCTGTGGTGGCAACCTCACTGACCCAGGAATGCAGGCTGATGACCTTAGAGTCACCATTTTTCCCTTCTTTAGCCTTATCTTCCCATCCCTCCATCCTGTTACCACCAAGTGCTGCTGATTTTATGTTTCATCAAAAGACACCTACAAGCTTGACTAATGAAGATGCTATCCTTGGGTAACAGTTAAAAATTCCAACTTCCAGTCATTAAAATAGAACAATATATAGTTTCATGATATGAATACCTGTGATACTTTTGTTTATCCACAAAAGACTTTTCCCATTGCTCTCTTGATCTGCATTGCCACACAGATGATTGCGAGCATGGCACTGCCCATCCTCTGGTCACACAGATGGATATAACATAAGCAATTTTGTGTGTGATGGTTGGAAATAGTTCCCCATCACACATCTTCACAGGTGTGTGTTGCATATGTGGCTGCTTATTGTAGTTTTTCCAACCTGAGTGCCAGCTTTCAGTATGGCTGCCAGTGGTATCTACTGGATAAGCAGAGCATTCAGGAGAGTACTGCTAGCTAACACAGTGACAACAGCAAGCAAGGAGAATATTACAATAGATTTGAAAAGATATCCTTCAATCACTCTGTCACTCTCTTGCTCCCTCCCTCTCTCTCCTTCTCCACACACACACACACACACACTCACTTGCACATACACACACACACGTTATTCATGGTAGAGAGAAAAGCAGGAAGTGTGTATTTGCTCACAGCTTGCCTTGACCTTGGTTGCAGTGCTAGGGATGCAGTAGATAGTCCCATGTTGAGTGGGCAGTGGGAAGAGATTACGTCATGAAGTAAGGGTAAATTCAAGAGCATCTGCAGTGAAGGTCAATCTGCATCCCTGAGCTTCCCATTGTGTCTTAATGCTGGCCATCAGGATTGTTTTCGTGGTGTTTGGGGCCCGTTACTGTGTAGAGGTCATGGTGGACATTTAGCAGAGAGGAAACTCACTTGAGTCTCTAGTAAATGATAATCTGGCCCCTCTGACCACTACAGTGCCCAAGTGGCAAGCACCGTCTCTACTTGACATCCCAGTTTCAGCCTTCCTTGTATTTTGTCTGTTTTTCCACCTTTTCCCCCTTATCCATCACTGTTTCCCCGAGTGTTTGTGTCTCAAATCCATCCTCCAAGTATATGTCTGAATATGTTTTTCTCCTGTTTAAAAGTCATTAATGGCTGTCTGGGACCTCTGGAATAATTTCCTGTTTTCTCAGTTGATATACAAGTCTTTTATGAGTGGCCCCTGTCTGTTCCAGGACTACAGTATCTGCTCTGCTTCTGTAGTTTCAGACTGTACCTTAACTCTGTGCCATTGGCTGGGTTCCCTCTACGTGTAATTACCCCACACCCTTTCTGTGGCCCCCAACTCAGGCATGACCTCATCCAGTAAAATTCTTTGACTGCATCCCCACATCACTGGGGTACAGCACTGCCCCCTTTTGAACGCCTGAGCCCCTCAAGCATGCATACGTCTTAGTGGTTTGTGTTTGTTTGTTTTCAACATTGTATTGAAATTTTCTGTTTGTGAGTTCAGCTTCCCACCTCTTCTGAATTAGAAGCTGATGAGGAGAGTCACTGCCCCTTCTTTACCTCTGGACTCACAGGCCCACTTCTGGGGCTGTTGATATGGGCACGAGTGGAAGTGTGAAGGTAGAGCATGGGGAGGGGAAGATACAGAGTGGGCAGAGCCAGCACTCAGAGACTGAAACTGAAGCTTTATGTAAGGAAAGTGAGTAGCTGTGTCCAGTGGGGCAGAGAGCTGAGATGCTGAGCAGGGGAAGCAGGCAAGCAGAATGCCTTCATGTGAGGAGACTGTTTTGTGTGGACAGTTACATCCAATAACGTAGGTGGGCTTTGTTTTCTTGCCTAAAACTTACTAGCTTACAATTAGTCATGGTGATTGAACCATTATTGCTGGAATATTAAATCAATTTATTCTGTTTACTCATGAGATATTGATTATTTTGAACATTGAAACTATACTTTTTTTCTTTCTTTTGCCTTCTTTGAATACCCCATTTTGACTTTGAAAATAGTCAAAATTTTAGAAAACAGACCAATTAGGAATTATTATTCTCATTATTAAGAACATTTCCTTAATATTCCACTAATCTTAAATTATCTGTTGCTTTTGAAATGTGGTCATATTTCAGAAAATTATCTATTTATACCAACATTTTGGGATCCCATAGCTTCTTACTACTCTTTATAGCAGCACTATTTCCGTGACTCAGCCAGAGAGTTCTTCCAATTTGTCTACACTAGGTACAATTTGCTGTTGTGTATGACAATTATACTTAAATTATTGTACTTATATTCAACACTACCTGTACTGGTAATCTAAAATATATGACACAGTGGCTAGTTTAAATCTGTCCTTTTCTACAGCTGTGTTCTGAATAGAAAAGGTATTTGGCTATCAAATTCATTTTTAGGCATATATTTGTTTGTTTCTTCATCTCTCTTTCCTTTAACTCTGACTGTGGAACTTTTACTGGTAGATTTTATCATCATCATCATCATCATCAATCATCACTATTATAATAGTAATCATTTTATCATGTATTGGGCACTTACAGTGCACCAGAAACTTAAATATTTTGTACATATTTTAATACAGTTTATTTAAATGAGATAGGTATTATTATTTATTTTCATTTTACAGATGAGAATAATATGCATCAAAGAGGTTAAGTATTCTATTTGTCACATCACTAATCAGTGGCAGAATGACATTAAAAACTAGAATTATTTGGCTCCAAAATCTGAGCTCTTAATTACAGTACTGTAACGCTTCTAATATGTGGTTTGATGTACGAGGTAATTAAATTTCAAAATCAGTATTATAGATATTTTAAAGGCATTGCCATCATGAATGTTTGATGCACTTAGTTGCATCACTGACATTTTTTTCCGAAAGTAGTGGTTCCCTAATCCTCTAGCAGTGGACAGAATACTAAGAGCCTTTAGGATCCTCATGATTAAGGGCTGGAAGGAGTATTGACAATCACCTATTCAAGGCAGTCCCTGGGTCATCTTTCAGCATCAGCACCAATTTCAACATTGTTTCCATTCTCTGATACCAGATCTCAGCCCCAGCGTTGACATACAACCAGAGTCTACCTGTGGGCTTCCATAGAGTTAAGAATTATATGGTGTTCACCCACATAAAGTTTTAGAAACATTCCTAGGTATAAAAAGTCTACTGTTTCCTGCTTGATTGATGCAAAATGGAATCAACTAACTTGAATTAACATAGACTTCAAACTACGTAACTATAGTAAAATTATTAATTGGTGTATAAAAGTATTATAATGCATTATAAAGATTTATTGTGTGTTAACGAATGTGAGGTTGGAGGTTTAAAGAAGATACTGTTTCTCTGCTATGCTTCCTTGCTTGTATCTCCTTTCCATATTTTCTTTAGTTTGGGTAGCAGCAAAATGCTAGATTCTCTTAAAGTAAAGGGAGACATGGCCGGGATCAGTGGCTCATGCCTGTAATCCCAGCACTTTCAGAGGCCAAGGCAGGTGGATCAAGAGGTCAGGAGATCAAGAGCATCCTGGCCAACATAGTGAAACCCCGTCTCTACTAAAAATACAAAAAAAAAAAAAGTTAACCAGGTGGAGTGGTGCATGCCTGTAGTCCCAGCTACTCGGGAGGCTGAGGCAGGAGAATCACTTGAACCTGGGAAGCAGAGGTTGTGATGAGCAGAGATCCACTCCAGCCTGGCGACAGAGTGAGACTCTGTCTCAAAGAAAGAAAGGGGAGACATTTGTTTTTTGATAATTCATTCCCTTTACTCTTGTAAATTATTGAAGGGGACAGTAAATGAGTTAGACCTTTTCATTATAAAAGCCCTCTATGGAGCTTTTTCACCTAGTTTCCTTTAATACTGAAAAGTAATGTCTCTGAAGTAGTCAGTAGAATATATAAATTCTTTAAAATAAATCTTAATTTATTTTGGGCCAGTTGATACTTTTGGGACTCTGATAAAAACGTGAGCTGACAGATGACATACTCAGTGTGTAGAATTGCAGAGAGCTTATAACTCTTTTGTCCCCCTACAGAATTTATAGAGCCTAGGCCAAATTTAGAGATATTTCTTTTTAAATGTCAACAGCAGACTAGAATATTTTATATGCTCTAATTTAACAAGTTAGGGTGATAATTATTGGTGATAAAGAGAGTAAAGCATGCAAATACAAAGCATAAAATTGTAGCAGCTGTGATTCCCTTCACATGACCTGCTGAAAGCAGATGCATGCATGAGCACCAGCCAGACGTGCTGAAACATGTCCATGAAGTGGGAAATAGAGGTCACAGGCATTCAGTGTTGAAGCAGAGGCTACCTGCTTCACTTGAGTTGTGGTCACATCAAAGGAAAGCAGATACCATAGCATGAATCAGAGTAAATATTTCCTTCTTATAACTTTCTACAACAAAATTGAAGAGAGTTGAGGTTGGATGATAATTGAAGTCAGCCACCAGCCCAAAGCTTGAGTCCCCTCCCATTGTCCCCATCAGTCACTAACCACCTGTGCTCAAACAGCTCATCTCATAGCATCTCATGCATAATCCATGTGGGAACTCTGAACTAATGTAAATTTTATAATTTGAAAGTGAAGTCATGTATTTGAAACTGATTTTGTAAGCAGTAGAACTTTCTACAAATGTAAGACCTTACTACTGTTATTGTCAGGAAAATAAATAACTAGACCTGAGTCCACTTGCTGCATTTATCATACAGTAATTCAAATACTTCTGAGACTTTAACAGCAAATAATATAGGACTATTCTGATAATTGAAAACAAATGGTGCATGTACAGTTTCATTTAAGAATATGAAGAGACAGTGTCTTAGTGAGATGTTTAATTTTGTAAAGAAATATACTTCAAGCATTGTAAGTTTTTACTGTATTTTAACTCAATAAATGTATGCTAAAAAGTGAAATTAATTAAAAATCAACTTAGAATAGTACTATATTGACTAATAATGAAAAATATCAAAATAATTGATGAATTGAAATTATTATAAAGTTTTTAAAAGATTAATACACGAAGGATATTCTGAGTGAATAGAATCCAGATTACCAATGTTCTGGTCTTGTTTAGGGTGATGATCTGCCTTTTCCACCTCCTTTGAGAATAGATGATTCTAGAATCACCTTCAGTGATTTGTGTTGTAGGGAAAGGTATTCTTGCCTTTAGAGTTTTTAATGTGTTTGAATAAACATTTTGTTGAGGTTGTAGGACATTTTCTTCTAGGATACAGGGAAATATATTACTACCCATTAAGCATGCTTTGATGTGTTACAACCTGAAGTGGACAAGGATATAGATGCCTTTTTAAGGCCATTAAGGTTCCAGTATAATATGAAAATTACTAAAGTTTTTAATTTGCTTAAGAGGAAAAGTCTTTAACTTAAATATTTTACATTTTCAAGTCTTTTAACTATTAGAAATATCCAAGAACTAGATATATTTAAATCACTGAGGTTTTATGGTAGTAAATAATGTTATTGTAGTTACAATAGCTTATTTAAGTGGTAGTTTCATTGTTTCTGTAGCTTAAAGAGAAACCAAAATGCAGTTTTCATTAGTCATTTCTAACTATTCTTTTGTTTCCCCAAAACCTTTCTTGAGTGTGCCAAATGTCATTGACTGATTATATTGTTTCAAATAACTGAAAATGTCATAAGATTAGAGCTTGTGCTTGTTATTGGTGGTTTTTATTTGTATTTTTTCCATAGTTGGAAGGGCACAATATCTTCTCCACTCTGAGCTCCAGTGAATACGAGCAGGTGCTTGAGATCATCCGCAAAGCCATCATTGCCACAGACCTTGCTTTATACTTTGGAAACAGGAAACAGTTGGAAGAGATGTACCAGACCGGATCGCTAAACCTTAATAATCAATCACATAGGTAAAAAATAATTTTCAAAAGCTTAGAAGCCCAGGAAGTATTATCTGGAATAAATTGATAGTTAAGAAAGGTAATGTGGCATAAGTTTATATTTGAAAGAAAGAATGTAAAAAACTTGCGTGTTTTTCATTTTATGTACATCTTGTTTATATTTACTTGAGGCATTTTATTGTTTGACAAGATTGCTGACAATGTCCAGTGAGGATAATTAAAGTACAGATTGGAAGTTACACTAGTCACACAGGAATTGGCACTTTTCAAAGGGAAGGCTGGCCTGATGTTTCCCCAAGAGGTCCCTTCTTGCACTGATCACCATTCAGGGTGTGGCCATTGGCCTCAGGAACTCAAGAGCAAATGAAAATGGATTCCGTTTTCAGAATCCAGTCCTATTAAGCAAGCTGATGTGATTGATATAGAAACTGGACTCCCCTTTTATTGATCTGTAATTGTATTAGGCAGTCACAAGGGTCAGAATATTGGCATCCCATGGGGTAGAAAGCCAAGTAGCGATAAAAAGTTTATCTGGTGAACATGGAATTACCACAAGGAGGATTAGATAAATTAGATATCCTAACGGCATCAGGCTAAATTAGTCTGATGCCCTTTTGTTTTGAGGAGGGGTGTGTCTTGCCTAGTGGATTCAGAAATAGGTCAGGGATGTTCATTATGCACCTGTTCACCCATCTGTATAGTAGATCTAAGTTCATTGGCTAACCTGCCATCTCCCCTTGACAGTTTGTAGTGTGACACTAGCTTTTATTGCTGTGGCTTCGTGTTTGCATGTCTGACCAACTTCATCTTAAGTGAGGACATCTTTATCCCTCGGCTGGTGAGCACTTACTTACTGCTTCTATGCCAGTCTTGCTGAATTTGGATTTTTACTTTTTTTCAGGTGTTCTGCATATCTCCTCTGTGGTTCATTAAGTACTGATCCTACATTTTGTTCTTTGGGACAAACTGTTTTAAAGTTCTTAGAAACAATTCACTATTCACTCAGGTACATCAAATACAAAATGTTGGTTTTACAAATGACCGTAGATATCTAATAAAGTTTACCTCTTCAAGAATCAATACCATTTGTATAATGATATTGATGCCTTTGGATAAGCAGCAGTTATTTGTGATTCAACTTACCTTCAAACTGGACAGATCCAGATTTTGTAGAGCTTGAAACTGATACAATTTAGGGAACCTTATTTAAGAAAAACAGTGCAAAGATACCTTGTTTTCACATATGACAAGTTTGAAGACATTGCCAGGGCCTCTTCCAGGACCATGCAGAGTGTTGGTGTCAGAGAAAAGCCCCTAAACATCAGTTAGGGTGTTCTAGCATGTCTCTTTTTTCCTTCAGCCCAGATGAGAAGTGTGGTCTACAGTCTTTATGTCTCCAACAGGTGGTGTGTAGTCCTTGTTCTGAGACCTGTAGAAAAAAAAATACAGTTTGTTCTGTATTTTTTTTTGTGGCAATCAGAAGATCAGGGAAATAGAGCCTTCATGAAACATCCCTTGGTTTCCTGAAACCTATGCACTTTTTTTTTTCTTTTGGAGTTGTAAATAAGAATCGTGTAACTAGTATCTAGTTTCTTGAATATAATCTTTTCAGCAGAATGATTACAATAATTATTATAAAATAGGAAATTTAAATATTTACTTGAAAATACCATCACTTTTGGCACTCATGTACATATGTGTTAGTGGTACATGTTTAAATAATTTTTGACATATAACTTGAAAAGCAATTAAAACAAACATGTATTGAAACACGCATTGAAAGGCAATGCATGTTTGTTTTAATAATTCAAATAATGTAGAGGTATAAAAAAAGAGTAATATTCTATTTTCCTGCATTCCAGTATCAACTATCTATTTGATGTAATGTCATCTTATGCATTTTTCTGTGATTTTTCAAAGGTAGGGGTGTGTGTGTGTGCATGTGTGCATACAATATGTTAAGACATAACTCAGATGTATCGTAAAATAAATTTCATAATAAAGCAAGTCACACAAATTTTTTGGTTTCCCAGTGCATGTAAAAGTTGTATTTATACCACATAGTCTACTAAGTATGCAATAACATTATGCCTAAAAAATGCATACTTTAATTTAAAAATGCTTTATTGCTTAAAAATGCTAATGATCATCTAAGACTTCAGCAAATCATAATCTTTTTACTGGTGGAGGGTCTTGCCTAAACATTGGTGGGTTCTGACCTGGGGGTGGTTGTAAATCATAGGACGGTAGGGATGCATGTGGCAATTTATTTTCTTCTTTTTTAAAGATGGGGTCTTGTTCAGCCTGTCAATGTGAAGTGGCATGATCATAGCTCACTGCAGCCTCAAACTCCTGGGTACCAGGGATCCTCCCACCTCAGCCTCCTGAGTAGCTGGGACTACAGACACACACCACCATGCACAGCTAATATTTTTCATTTCTTATTTTAGAGATAGGGTAGTGCTATGTTGCCCAGGCTGGTCTCAAACTCCTGGCCTCAAGCAGTCCTCCCACCTCAGCCTCCTGAGTAACTGGGATTACAGGCAAGAGCCGCTGTGCCCAACTTGGAGGTGGCAATTTCCTAAAATATGACATGAGTGAAGTTTGTCACATCAATGGACTCTTCCTTTCACAGAAAATTTCTCTGCAGCTTATGATGCTGTTTGATAGCATTTCACCTGGAGTAGAACTTCCTTCAACATTAGAGTCAGTCTTCTCAAACCCTGCCCCTGCTTTGTCAACCAAGTTTATGGAATATTCTAAATCCTTTGCTGTCAATTCAACAATGTTCACAGCATGTTCACCAGAAGTAGATTTCATCTCAAGAAACTTTCCTGGCTCATCCATAAGAAGCACCTCATCCATTCAAGTTTGATGATGATTGCATCAGTCATCATTTTCGGGCTCCACTAGTTTCTACCTACCACATGTGCAGTTTCTTCCTCCACTGAAGTCTTGAAGCTTTGCCTACCTCCTATGAATCATGAATGCTCTCAATGGCATCTAGAATGGCGAATCTTTTCCAAAAGGTTTTCAATTCACCTTTCCCACATTCATTAGAGGAATCACTATCTATAACAGCTATATTCTTGCAAGACGTATTTCTTAGATAATAGGACTTGAAAGACAAAATTACACCTTGATCCATTAGCTACAGAATAGATGTTGTATGAACAGGCTTGGAAACACATTAATCTTGTGCATGTCCATCAGAGCTCTTGAGTGACTTGGTTCATTTTCAGTGAGCAGTAACATTTTGAAACTAACCTTTCTTTCTGAGCAGTAGGTTTTGATAATAGGCTTAAAGTATTCAGTATATCGTGCTCTGAACACACGTGCTGTCATTGAGGCTTTGTTTTCCATTTATAGAGCACAGACAGAATCCACTTAGCGTAATTCTTAAGGACCCTTGAATTTTTGAAATGGTAAATGATCATTGGCTTTACCCTGATATCACCAGCTACATTAGCCCCTGACAGGAGTCAGCTCATCCTTTGAAGCTTTGGAGCTAGACATTGACTTCTTCTCTCTAGGTATCAAAGTCCTAGATGTCTCTAATAGATGTTTTGTCTATACTGAAAATCCGTTATTTGGTTGAGCCACCTTCATCCATTATCTTAGCTAGATCTTCTGAATAACCTGCTGCAACTTTTACATCAGCATTTGCTGCTTCAGCTTGCACTTTTTACCTTGCTTTAAACCTCTCAAACCGATCTCTGCTACTTTCAGGATTTCCTTCTGCAGCCTTTTCACATCTCTCAGGCATCATAGAATTAGACAGAGTTAAGACCTTGCTTTGGATTAGCTTTTGGCTTAAGGGAATGTTTGATCTTCTATCCAGATTACTAAAACTTTCTTCATATCATCAAGAACACTTAAGTGCTCGTGTGTTCACTGGAGTAGCACTTTTAATTTCCGTGAAGAATTTTTTCTTTGCGTTCACAACTTGGCTGTTTGGCCCAGGAGTCCTTGCTTTCAGTCTATCTCAGCTTTAGATATGCCTTCCTAAGTTTAGTCACTTCCAGCTTTTGATTTAAAGTGAAAGACATATGACTTTTTTTCACTTGAACAGTTAGAGGTCATTGTAGAGTTGTTAATTGGCCTAATTTCAATATTATTGCTTTTAGGGAACAAGGATGTTCAAGGACAGCGTGGGAGTTGGGGGAGCAGCCAGTTGGTGGAGCAGTCTGAATACACGCAACATTTATCAATTAAGTTCACCATTGTATGTGGGTGGGATTCATGGCACCCACAAATAATTGCAATGGTAACATCAAAGATCACTGATCATAGATCACCATGACTGATACAATAAAATAATGAGAATATTTGAAATATTTTGAAAATTACCAAAATGTAACACAGAGGATCAAAGTAAGCACTTGCTGTTGGAAAAATGGCACTGATACTGCTGTACACAAGGTTGCCACAAAACTTTCCAATTTGTGAAAAAAAAAAAAAAACCAAAAACACCGTATTTGTGAAGCACAATCAGGCAAAATGTAATAAAACAATGTATACCTGGAACATATATTGCCATCAATTTATACATATAGTAAATTCTCACAAAAGGCTGTAGAAATTCACACGCCTTAAGATAAAGTTGAAAACCTCTTCTCAGTAAATATGCCATTCTCTGACCACTCACTATGTTGAAGATGTTTTTATGTTTGTTTATTACTTACTATTCTTACTTCTGTGTATTTATTCATAAATTTTGCTTATTTTTTGAGTTGTTTATTTTTTTGTATCAGTTTTTATTGTATATTTTTGTTAAGGATATTAAAATTTTCTATTATATATTACAGATATTTCTTTATGTGATTTTCAAAAAACGTGTTCAGATTTTCTTTTGAAAACAAACTTAGTTTCAGGAGGACAAATTTTTGATCTTTTAAAGAAATCAAGTCTCATAGTAACAAATAATTAAATTTTTCTTTACGTATTTTTATAGATTTAATTTTTATATTTAGATCTTAATTCTTCTATAGAGTTATATTTTTATGAACATAACTTTATTTCTGATGGAATGAATTGATACCATTAATGAATAATCAGTTTTTTCCTGAATTGAATTTATTACATTTTCTCATAAATGTGGATAATTCTTTAGACCCTGTAAACCATTTGTTACTAATTATCTAATCCTCCACTACAGTCATACAGCTTTGATTCTATAAATATGTTGAAATGTACCATACATACCTGCTCAAATAATCTTTACTTTCAATTCATGGAAATTGTCACTTTGTAAAAAATGTTTTTGTTTTGTTTTGTTTTGTTTTGAGACAGAGTCTCACTCTGTCACCCAGGCTGGAGTGCAGTGGCCGGATCTCAGCTCACTGCAAGCTCCGCCTCCTGGGTTCCCGCCATTCTCCTGCCTCAGCCTCCCGAGTAGCTGGGACTACAGGCGCCCGCCACCTTGCCCGGCTAGTTTTTTTTTTTTATAGAGACGAGTTTTCACCGTGTTAGCCAGGATGGTCTTGATCTCCTGACCTCGTGATCCGCCCATCTTGGCCTCCCAAAGTACTGGGATTACAGGCTTGAGCCACCGCGCCCGGCCGTAAAAAATGTTTTAAGAAAAATTTCAAACTTATATTAAAGTAGAAATAATCAAATGTACAGTCATACCTAGATTCAAGAATTGGCAACAGTTTACCATGTTTTCTTTGCTTCTTTTTGGGGAATGGGGAGTGTGCCATTTCAACGTAAATTATAGACCTTATGACCCTTTGCTTTTTTCAACATTAATATTTAAAAATAAAAAGAATATTCTCCTTCAGACTTTATTTTTCAGTCAGAAATATCTACATTGACATTTTAATTCAGTTTTATGACATTTATTTACTCACTTTAAAATGAAAGTGTGTTGTCTCTTCTAAGAACATGGCATGATTCTGTAGTCATGAATAAAATTGTACAGTTTGTTTACATCCTTCCTATAGCTTTCTTGATAAAATTATATGGATTATTTTACAGATTTCTTCACTTGTGAATGTAATTTTTCTGATTTCTAACTGGAAATACAGTTTCCAATATATTTAAAATTATGAATTACATAGATACGTTATTTTTGCTTCATATGTTTTGAAACTTATTTGGTGCTTACACATTTAGATTTATTATGGCTTCTCAGTAATTTACCCTCTCATCAGTATGAAATAAATTCTTTTTTTCTGCTGATGCTTCTTAAAATTTTCTGTGTCTAAAATAGCCACACAAGCTTTCTTATGTTTACTGTTGACATATCATATTCTTTCATAATTCTTTACTGTCTCAACATCTGTCTTTGCATTGAAAGTGTGCCTTGTTAACAGCAATAGTTGAGACTTGCAATCACTGCTTTTTAATGTACTGTTTAGTCTATTTGCATTTATAAGTTGTCTAATTATCCATTTTCTATTTGGAGCTATTTGTGTTGGGGGAGTGATATTTCATTCTATATTTGCTTTTGGTTTTTCTTGTTATACCCTTTTTAAATTTTCAAGTGGCTGTTCTTGAGTTTACAGTATGCATTTTTATTAGTCTGCTTTGAATTAATATTATTTCAATTTTATTCAATGTAAAAAACTTAAAAATATTCAATTTATACCTCTTTTTGTCTTTTCTGCTATTGTTGTATATGTAGATATTATTGCTACATATGTTATACACCCCACCTGGGGTGCCAATATTTAAAAGAAATGGACTGGGCATGGTGGCTCACACCTGCAATCCCAGCACTTTGGGATGCCAAGTCAGGCTGATCACTTGAGGGCGGGAGTTCAAGACCAGCCTTGTCAACATGATGAAACACCATCTCTAATAAAATACAAAAGTTAGCCAGGTATGGTGGTGCACGCCAGTTATCCCAGCTACTCAGGAGGCTGAGGCAGGAAAATTGCTTGAACCTGGGAGGTAGAGGTAGCAGTGAGCCAAGATCGTGCCACTGCTCTCCAGTCTGGGCAACAGAGCAAGACTTCATCTCAAAAAAACAAGAAAAGAATTTAGGAAAAATAGTTTTTTGTTTTTTTTTAAGACAGAGTCTCGCTCTGTTGCCCAGGCTGGAGTGCAGTGGTGCAATCTCAGCTCACTGCAACCTCAGCCACCTGTGTTCAAGCAATTCTCCCGCCTCAGCCTCCGGAGTAGCTGGCATTAGGGTATGCGCCACCATGCCCGCCTGTTTTTTTTTTTTTTAGTAGAGACAGGGTTTCACCATGTTGGCCAGGCTGGTCTCAAACTCCTGACCTCAAGTGATTCGCCTGCCTTGGCCTCCCAAAGCGCTAGGATTACAGGCTTGAGCCACCGCGCCCGGCCGAGAATTCTTTATATATTCCGTGTTTTTTTTTTTTTTTTTTCTCCTGAGAAGTCAGCAGTTGTTGCTGCCCTGTGTATACTGTGATCTTTTACCCCGACTGCTTTTACAGTCATTCTTTTTGGTGTCCTCTGAGATTTCTGGGTCTGTGGGCTGCTGATTTCAGTGAAGTTTGGAGAAGTTTCAAGCATTATATTTCCTCAGATATTTTTTCTGCCCCAGTGGTCTAACAGAAGTGTCAGAGTCTCTTCCATTAGACCCCTTTATACTGTGTTACAGGTTATTAAGGCTCTGTATGGTTTTTCACTGGTAATGGTTTGTGTAATTTGTTGTGATCTGTCTAATCTCACTGTTTTTTTTCCTAATATTCTGTCCAATCTGTAGTTAACCTCATGTAGTGATTTTTTAAAAATACAGATGCGCACGCACGTACACACACACCCACACACATGTGCATATATATGTGTATATATATATATAATATTTTCAAGTTCTAGGATTTCCTTGTGGTTCATTTTTATAGGTGCTATGTTTCTCCTGAAATTCCCCATCTCTTCACCTGTCTTTTGTAAATATATATTTTCCTGAAGATTCTTTAGCATATCTGTACATTATTTAGAAATCGTTGTCTGAATATTCACTATCTGGGTTTTCTTTGAGTTTTGTCTTGTTGACTGATTTTATTCTAGACCGTGTAATACATTTTTCAGTTTCTTTACATGGCTAGTAATTTCTTTTTATATTTGTATGCTACATTATGGATAACAAGCTCCGTTATCTTTCTGGATGCTGTTGTCTTTCTCTGAAGGTAATTAACTTTTATCCTGGTGGCCAGTTACATTTCTCATGGATCATCCTAAATATATGAGTGTGTTCCTTTCAGCTTTAGTTGGGTGGTTCTGTTTTTGTTTTGGCCTTGTTGCCCTCTGTCAAGGATTTGAAAGGAGTATGAATTCAAATTTGGGGACTTCTGCTTCTGTGGTTCTCTCGGCTTTCTAGGATTTCCCTCCTCACCTAGTGTGTGTTCTGACATGCCCGGTCTCTCCCTTCTCACTGGGCCCTGACTTTCTTTTGGGCTGTATTTATGATATGCCCTTAGGAGAAAAGCTGTCTAAATAAGGATCTCACCCAGCGTGGTCTTGCCTTACAACGTTTAAATCTTCTCCCACTTAAAACTTTAAATTAGTTTTAAATCTAATTTAAATCTTTAAATGTTCTCCCACTTATGCCAGTTTTTAGGTAGTAGACAGCATCTTCAAGATTTGTTTTTAGTTCTATCTAGAATTTATTATTATTATTCTATTATTAACAGAATCTTAAAACTTTGTTTAGTATCTAGCCATTTCATTATATACTCTTTATCAGCTGAAAAGTTTTATTTTAGTCTCTTGGCTTTTAAAGGCATACAGTAATATCATCTACAAATGAATAAAATTTGTTCTACTTTTCTGATGTTTGTATGTATTTTGCTTTCTGGTCTGACTGCATAGCTAGAATTTACAACACAACATTAGATTATTGTGAAGAAAGCAAGCACATTAATATGTGCATGACTTTAATAGACATGAGTTTAGAGTTTTAATTGTTAAGATAGTATTTGATGTATCTTGATAAATCATGTTTATCGTGTATAAGGTTTATCGGTATCCATGTTCCATGGATAGGTTTTTCTCTAATTTCTTAGTGTTGCTGATTTCTTATTTGATGAATACGTTTTTAAATTTTCTAATTTTGTGCCACTCCTTAATTTCTTGAACTCTACTTGTCCATGGAATTAGTTCTTTAATATGCTAGGGAAATAAAACTTTTATTTTTTAGCATATTTGCATGTAATCTATTAATTTTGATATATAGTTGTCTTTTTTGTATGCTATAATTTGCTATAAACTGTTGATCTTTCTTTCTGATCTGGAAAACTTTAAATAACTGATGTTAACCTCTTTGGGAAGGTTCATTTAACCATTTGGGGAAGTATTCATTTGTGAAACTATCTAGTCACCTTTTAAATTTAAATTTAATTTAATTTACTTTTTTGAGACTGGGTTTTGCTCTGTCCTTGAGGCTGGAGTACAGTGGCACAACCACAGCTCACTGCAGCCTCGACCTCCCAGGCTCAAGTGGTCCTCCTACCTTAGCCTTTCAAGTACTTGAATAGCTGAGACCATAGGCAAACACCATCATGTCTGGCAACATTGTTTTATTGTTTATAGAGACAGAGTCTAGCTGTGTTGCCAGTGCTGGTCTTGAACTCCAGGGCTCAAGTGATCCTCCCACCCCAGCCTCCCAAAGTTCTGGCATTACAGGCGTGAGCCATCATTACCAGCCTGTCACCTTTTTAAATGAAAAATCTTTAACAAACTTTCAGTGTCTTTTATGGTTTGGGGATTTGTTTTGTTTTTGCCACTTTATTCCATCTCTTGGGCAATGTGTTATGCTACAAAATTATCTTTTGCCTTGAGATTTAAAACTTCATAACAATATATGCACAGATTATTTTCACTTATAATTTAATTGACATTACTAAATTTGTATTTATATCTAATTTTTAGTGTTTTATATTTTTATTTCTTCCTTTCTTACATAATCTGACTTGCATGGGAATTTTTAATTACTCCTTTTTAATAAAACTAACTTTTATAAAATTTTTCATTGATTTACTGTCTGTTCTTTCATGAATTTTAGCTTTTATTTTTATGCTTTCATTATACTTTTGGGTTTTTTCCTTGTTTCTCTGATCGAATAGTAATGAAACAATCATATTATGTGTATTATAATCTGGGTGTTGACTGAACTGTAACTTGCAAGTTTTGATGAAGCATTTTTCCTTAGTTTTTAGATTATTTATTTCTGCTTTTGTTTTCTTGTTGATGTAGAGGTTATTTCAAAGTAATTTTCTAATTTCTAAATACTTTGGATGTTTGCTTGTTTTTTTGTTTTGTTCCTATAGACTTCTTTGTATTGTTGTAAACAGAATATAACTATTAAATTAAAATTTTATAGTTGATCAGTATTTTCTTTCTGGCCAAGACACAAAAGAAGATTGTTAAAGCAACTTTGTTGTGGTATAATTACACTAATTTTAAGTTTTGACAAATGCAACTATTACCAGAGTCATGGTAAAGGTATAAAAAACTCTGCCACCACTTTACCCTTTTCCAATCAAATTTCCCTACACCAGGCATAGAAATCAATGTGTTCTTTCTTTATAGATTATATTTGTGCCTTAGTCCCTTCAGGCTATTATAACAAAATACCATAGACTGGGTGGCTTATAAATGGTTACTTCTCACATTTCTGGGGTATGAGTGTTCCAGAATCAAGCTACTGGCAGTTTGAGTGTCTCAGTTTGAGGGAGGGCCTGTTTTCGGGTTCCTAGAGAGCCATCTTCTAGCTGCCACCTCACCTGATGGGAGAAGGGAGGGAGCTCTCTGAGGTTTCTTTTATGTAGGAATTAATCCCATTCATGGGGGCTCTACCCTCATGACATAATCACCTTCCAAAAGTCCCACCTCCAAATACTAACATGTTGGGCATTAGGATTTAACGTATTAATTTTAGGGGAAAGAAACATTCAGTCTGTAGCAACTCGTATTATCTAGAGTTACAAATAATCTAAAATAACAGTAAGTGCTTTTCTGTTTCTGATCCCTCCTTCCTCTCTTCTTTTCCGATATTGTTTTCACTATTCTGGGTCTCTAGCAATTCCATGTGAATTTTAGAATCACCTTGTCAATTTCTACAGACAAGCTAGCTAGGATTCTGATGCAGATGATGTTGAATCTGTAAATCAATTTTGGAAGTATTGCCATCTTCACAATATTAAGTCTGTGAATATGGGATGCTTTTCCATTTAATTATTGTTCTTTAGTATTTTTCAACAATGTTTTCTAGTTTTCAAGCCCACATTTTGTACTTCTGTTGTTAAATTTATTACTAAGGATTTTATTGTTTTGATAATATTGTATTGTAAATGAAATTTTGTTAATTTTATTTCCACATTGTTTATTGTAAGTATCTAGAAATAATTGATTTTTGTACTACCGATTGTATATCTTGACACCTTAATTAACTCATTTCTTCTAATAATTTTTGGGCAGATTGCTTAGGTTTCTCCATATGCACACAAGGGCATTTGGTCTTCAAACAGAGATAGTTGCACAATCAATTGTATTCGGAATCTGTCATTTCTTTCTTTTCTTTTCTGTTTTTTTTTTTTCAGTCACCCAGGCTTGGAGTGCAGTGGCACAATCTTGGCTCACTGTCCCCTCCTTCCCCTGGGTTCAAGCGATTCTCCTGCCTCAGCCTCCCGAGTAGCTGGGATTACAGGCACCTGCCACCACGCCTGGCTCATTTTTGTATTTTTAGTAGAGATAGGGTTTCACCATCTTGACCAGGCTGGTCTTGAACTCCTGATCTAATGATCCACCTTCCTTGGCCTCCCAAAGTGCTAGGATTACGGACGTGAGCCATGGCGCCTTGCCCATTTCTTTCTTTTTGTTTAATCATTGGTTTGGCTTATGCTGAATATCAGTGACAAGAGAAGACATCTTTTTCTTGTTTCTGAGTTTAAGGGGAAAGCATCTAGTCTTTCAACATTAAATATGATATTAGATATGGGTATTTTATAGATGAACTTTATCAGGTTGAGGAAGTTTCCTTCTAATTTTGGTTTGTTGAGTGTTTATTTTTTTATTGTGAATGGGTGTTGGATTTTGTCATACGCTTTATCTGCATCTATTGAGATTATCAAGCAGTTTTTGTTATTTATTCTATTATTAAGGAGCATTAGATTAATCGATATTTAGATGTTAAACCAACCTTGCATTTCTGTAATAGATATCAAGTAATAATGGTGTATAGTTGTTCTATATATTGCTGGATTTGGCTTGATAGTATTTTGTTGAGGCCATTAGTGCCTGTATTCATAAATTGTACTGCTCTATACTTTTCTTTTTTTGTGGTATTTGTCTTATTTTGGTGTCAGAGTAACACTGGCCTCATGGAATTAGCTAGTAAGTATTCCCTCCTCTACTATTTTTTGGAAGAGTTTATGAAGAATTTCTATTAATTCATCTTCAAATGTTGGATAGAATTTACCAGTGAAGTCATGTGGGTATAGATGTTTCTTTGTGGTTATTATTTTTCCCTTTGACTACTAATTCAGTCTTTTTACTTGTTATACATCTATTCACATTGACTATTTCTTATGTTATATTTAGTCACTCATATCTTTCTAGAAATTTGTCCATTTTCAACTAAGTTGTCTACTTTATTGGCATACAGTTGTTCATTGTAGTTCTTTATGTTCCTTTTTATTTCTGTAAGATTGGTAGTAAAGTTCCCTTTTTCATTTCTGTTCTTTATTAAGTTCTTTCTTTTTCTCCCTCTCCCTCTCTGTCTTTTCTTGGTCAGTCTAGCTTAAAAGTTTACCAGTTTTGTTGATCTTTTCAAATAACCAGCTTTTGGTATCATTGATTTTTTTCTAATGTTTTTCTTGTCCAAATTGCATTTATTTCTTTTGTAATTTTTATTTGCTTCCTTCTGTTTGCTTTAGTTTTAGTTAGCTCCTCCATTTCCAGTGTTTTAAGGCAGATTAGGTTATTCATTTGAATTATTTCTTCTTTCTTAATATAGACGTTCATAGCTCTAAATTTTCCTCTAAATACTGTTTAACTGCATCTCATGAGCTTTGATATATTGTGTCTTTATTTTCATACATCTCAAGAGATTTTCACATTTCCCTTTTAATTTCTTCTTTGATACATTTATTATTGTATTCATATTCTAGGACTGCTGTAAGAAAATATGCCACAAACCAGATGGCTTAAAACAACAGAAATTTATTTTTTCACAATTCTTAAGGCCAGAAGTCTGAAATCAAGGTACCAGCAACGTTGGTTCCTTCTGGAGGGTTCAGAAGGACCATAAGTTCAATGCTTCTCTCCTAGCTTTTAACAGATGCTGGCAACTGTAGGCATTTGTAGTCCATGAGTGTATCACTCCAATCTCTGCCTCCATCATCACATGCCAGTGGTGAGATCCCTGTGTGTCTCTGTGTATTCACCTGGCATCCTTCCTTCTTTGTATCACTTTCCTCTTCCTATAAGGACACCAATCATATTGCATTAAGGGCCCACACTTTTCCAATATTTCCTCATCTTAATGAATTATGTCTGTAAGAACACTGCTTCTATATAACGTCACATTCTGAGGAACTGTCAGGACTTCAACATATCTCTTTTGGGGACACAATTTAGCACATAATAGTCATATAAGAATTTGTTTTTAAATTTCCATACATTTTTGAAGATTCCAAGTTTCTTTTTGTTATTGATTTCATTGTGGTCAGATAACATATTTTATATTATTTTTATTCTTTTAAATCTAATGAGACTTGTTTTATTTCCTGACATTTAATTTAGCCTGGGGGATGTTCCATGTGTACTCAAGAAGAATATATATTTTGTTGTTGGGTGGAGCTGTACCTGTCTTTTAGGCCTGTTTATTGATTTTTGTACTGCTGATCTTGTATCTTGAAATCTTGATGAATGTGTTTATTACTTCTAATGCTTAGGCATCTCTGTACACACATAAGATTATGTCATTTCAAATAGAGATAATTCTCTTTTAATCTGTTTGCCTTTTCTTTCTATTTGATTATTGTCTGGCTTGTGCTGAATATAAGTAACAAGAGCAGACATTCTTCTTGTTCCTGTTCTTAGAGGGAAAGGTCTTTTACCCTTAAGTAATGAGCCCCCCAATATTAAGCCTTTGATGTTGATCTTCAAACATAATGCAAGAAAATATTCTCAGTATTTATGTTTAATAAAGGTCTTATAACTTTGTAAAGTCAATAATCAGACAACCCAAGAAAAAATTATATGAAAGATTTTTACAGAATTTAAAGCCAATAAGCATATGGCATTTTCTCAACATCTCCAATCATAAGGTAAAACCAGGGTGGTGTACCGTTATGCACCCACTAGAATGGCGAGAATTACAAAGACCAACAGTATCAATTGTTGGCAAGTGGTATCGTTTGGCTGTGTCTCCACCCAAATCTCATCTCAGATTGTAATCTCCATGTGTCAAGGGAAGGGCTTGGTGGGAGGTGATTGAATCATGGGGGCAGATTTCCCCTTTGCCATTCTCATGATAGTGAATGAATTCTCACCCAGATCTGGTTGTTTGTAAGTGTGTGGCACCTCCCACTTTTCTCTCTCTCTCTTTGTTTCTCTCTCTCTCTCTCTCTCTCTCTCTCTTTCTCTCTCTCTCTCTCTGTCTCCATCCCTCCGCCCTGTGGCCATATAAGATAATACTTGCTTCCCTTTCGCCTTCACCGTGATTGTAAGTTTTCCAAGGCCTCCCCCCAGCCATGTGGAACTGTGAGTCAATTAACCCTCTTTTCTTTATAAATTACCCAATCTCAGGTAGTTCTTTACAGCAGTGTGAAAATGGACTAATACAGCAAGGATGTCAAGCAGCTGAAATACTCATATATTGCTGGTAGGCGTATGGAATTTGTACAGCTAGTTTAGAAGACACTGTAGTTGCTTTGTTTTTGTTTTGTTTTGTTTTAATAAAGCTGAACATGTTCTTACACAGTGTTCTAGCAGTTCACTCTCAAGTATTTTTATTTCAAGAGGAATGAAAGTGTACTTTCACACACAGACTAGGACACATGTTCATAGCAACATTACTCTTAGTATATCCCACCTGGAGGCAACCTAAATGTCCAGCAACAGGGGCTAGATACACAACTTTAGACATTTAAACAATGTAATACTGTACTATTCAGCAGTTTTTAAAATTATGAACTCTGAATCATGAAACAACATGGTTGAATCACACAAATGTTAGTTTGAGCAAAATGGTTACATACTACTATATGATACCATTTTAATGCAGTTCTACAACAGGCAAAACAATAATGTTAGTGATTGTGCTGGAATTTAAACTGGCAGTTGCTGGAGTTAGATGAGAGACATTGACTAGAAAATGAGAGGTTTCTGGGTGATAAAAACCTTTCTTGTCATCATTGGTGTGGTCGTTACAGACTGCATATATTTTCATACTCACTATCCAATATCCTTCAGATTTATGCATTTCATTCTATATAACAGAACCTAAAGTATAAAAAATAACATGATCTAGAAATCTGCTGTGATAAAATACAAAGCATTTTGTTTCAAGTATTTTGTTCTTAAGATGTCAATGACCTCAGTATCACTTTAAATGAAATAATTAAAAGATTAATATAGAATGATCCTTAATTCACTAAGTGAGATCTTACCTCACTGTGAGGTGATTAGGAATTGAGAAGCTCATAGAAGCGGTCCACAGAATTCTGCTTTATAATGAGTAAAGTTATAATGTACTTAAGCATTAATAATGAGTTCAAAATTCACACATTTACATTGCTGTGATGGCTAATTATGTAAGGAATTGCCCAACACAAGCCACTTTTTGCTGTCGTAGGAGATGGACTATGTAGAATTTGGTCACTGGAAGGCTTTTACCACCAGCGTGGAAATGCCCTCATGGCTATTAGAAACCCTTCTCTTCTCCTCACCATTTTCTAGAGCTCCTTGTAACACTCCAGTTAATGCAGACCTCATTTCCCCTGTTACGAGGATGTGGACTCCTCCACCTGTCCTTTTCAAAGATTTGGGATTGCTTCCCACGTTCCCTAGGTGGCACCATCTGTATCTTTACAGTTGTTTCTCCCATCTGAAGTCTACAGATGGATGCTTTACCTCAGTTGTAGAAATAACTCAATTGGAATTCCATCACTCAGTTGAACAACTGATTTGAGTTATTCAAATAACTCAGTTCCCTTCTGTGCAGATGTGCAGATACCATCTCCAGCTCGAAGTGGCTTTTATATCTTACTCTTTATTTTCTTGTTTGGACAATTCATGTTCAAAGAAACAAGATTAAGTGTGCTCTTAGCTGATGTCATTGGCCTTAGGACTGATGTGGTTATCCAATGGGCACTTGCCTCCACTGCTGGTTATTCTTTCTTCAGGATGGCTCATGAGTTTTCTCCATATTATTCAAAAAGGATACTTCTCCAAAATTATTTTTTCTCTATTAAGATATGGTCTTAAGCCAGAAATACATTTCCAAACTGGTTTTCTTTATTATACAGTTTACCTTTGCTTATCAGTGTGGTGTCATGCCTTTACTAACAATTCGTCTTTTCTTTTGGAAAAAGAAAAAAAAAGTTCTTTTGGAACTTAGTTCCAGCTGTTATTTCTGATGTGGGCATTTATCTTAGCCTATCAATTTTCTATCTTATTTGAAACTATAATTCTTTTTTGAATTAACCAACTTTATTTCTTAAAGCAATTTTAGATTCACAGAAAGATTGGGTAGAAAGTACAGAGTTCCTCTATATCCTGGTCCCCACACCTGGACAACTTCCCCCACTGTTGGTATCCTGCACCAGAATCGTACATTTATTACAATTAATGAACCAACATTGAATCATCATTATCACCTAAAGTCTGTAGTTGACATTAGGATGCAGGCTTCATGATGTACATTCGATGGATTTGGACAAATGTATCCACTGTTATAGTATCACATGGAAGAATTCCACTGCCCTAGAAATCCCTCGTGCTCTGCCTATTCATTCCTCGCTCTCCACAACCCCTGGCAATCCCTGATCCTTTTACAGTCCTCATACCATTGCCTTTTCCAGCATGTCATATAGTTGGAATCATAGAGTAGTTGACTTTCAAATTGGCTTTTTCCACAAAGTAATATGCACTTAAGTTTCTTCCATGTCTTTTCATGGCTTGATAGCTCATTTCTTTTTAGCATCGAATAATACTGCATTGTGTGGATGTACCATCATTCATCTACTGAAGGACACCATTGCTGTTTCCAAGTTTTGACAGTTATTCGTAAAGCTGTCTATACATCCATGTGCAGGTGTTTTTGTAAGCATAAGTTTCCAACTCCTCTGGGTAGATACTAAGGAGCATGATTACTGGGTCATATTATCAGAGTATGTCTAATTTTGTATGAAATATACCAGACTGTTTTCCACAATGGGTGGACCTTTTTGCATTCCCACCAGCAATGAATGAGAATTCCTCTTACTCCATATCCGGCATTGGGCATTGTTAGTTTTCTGGATCTTCGCCATTCTAATAGATGTGTAGTGTTATCTCATTGTCTTAATCCACATATTTATGATGACATATGATGTGGACCATCTTTTCACATGCTTATTTGCCATCTTTATATATATTTTTAGTGGGGTGTCAGTTCATGTCTTTAGCCCTGTTTTATATTTGGGTATTGTTTTTTTATTGTTGAATTTTAAGGGTTCTCTGTATATTTGTGGTAACAGTCTTTGATCAGGTTTGCCTTTTGCCAATGTTTTCTGTCAGTCTGTGGCTTGCCTTTTACTCTTTTGACAGTGTCTTTTGCAGGGCATAAATTTTTTAATTTTTAATGAAGTCTAGCTTATTCTTTCATGAATCATGCCTTTGTGTTGTTTTTAAAAGTAATCATCAAATTCTGGATGAATTAGATTTTTCTTCTATGTTTTATATATGTTACAGTTTTGTGTTTTGTATTTAAGGTTGTGATCCATTTTGAATTAAGTTTTGTAAAGGTTGTAAGGTCTCTGTCTAGATGCATTGTTTGATTTTTGTTTTTGTTTTTAGTTTTGTTTTGCATGCAGATGTCCAGATGTTCTGGCACCATTTGTTAAAAATAGAACTAATTTGTTAAATGCTTGTTGTTTATTAGTTTGATAAATATCCAACTTAGTTTCATTTGTTTTATACTTTTAGTGAATCAATTTATCTGATATTGTTTGAAACTTTGTAGCTAATGTATGATAATATTTCTTAGGTGATCTTTTTTGGAGATGTCAATTATAATTACTATCTTGGGTAGTTGCTAGATGACAGTCAGTGGCCTCTTCCTTTCTATCCAGAATTAATACTAAAACACAGAAGGAGTGTCTGTTTCATTTGAAGAAATAAATGGCAGACTTGGCTTGAGAACTCAAG
Source organism: Colobus angolensis palliatus (assembly GCF_000951035.1). Lineage (NCBI taxonomy): Eukaryota > Metazoa > Chordata > Mammalia > Primates > Cercopithecidae > Colobus > Colobus angolensis. The sequence goes on from NW_012114488.1 coordinate 11,217,814, forward strand.
TTGCCTAATGTATAGAGCCAGACATCCTTATTTGTATTAAGAATCAGTATATTTCTGTACCATAACTAGACAGAGAGAAAGGTGCAACTTATAAATGCATTTTCATTTAGTAGAAAAAATAATTAAAGTTAATATTTTTAGA
>NW_012114488.1:11218780-11278777 GCF_000951035.1 Colobus angolensis palliatus
AGTGGCGCTATCTCAGCTCACTGCAAGCTCCGCCTCCTGGATTCGTGCCATTCTCCTGCCTCAGCCTCCTGAGTAGCTGGGACTACAGGCGCCCGCCAACATGCCTGGCTAATTTTTTGTATTTTTAGTAGAGACGGGGTTTCACTCTGTTATCCAGGATGGTCTCAATCTCCTGACCTTGTAATCCGCCCGCCTTAGCCTCCCAAAGTGCTGGGATTACAGGCGTGAGCCACCACGCCCAACCGGAAGTCCTAATCTTCTGACACTTGCTTCCCACCTTTTGTCCTTACCTTTTGTCCTTACCATCTGCCCCTCACATTTACTATGATGTCATTAGCTATTATGTCATTTACTCATATTGACATTGTGACCACAACTGTGATTAAAGACACTAGGTATATTTTATGATATTTTATTTTAAAAATGAAACAACCAAAGCCCAATTGTGTATGAAAGTCATTGTCGTGTGTGTTTCAAATGCAGATGAATAATTTGTTTACATAGGACATATACAGTGCAGACTTCACAAATACCTTACACTTAATAATAAATATTTTTTGAAACTTTATAAATAGCAAAGACTGACAAGTGAATTTAGAATCCTAGAAATCAATTATTAGACAGTGTATTAGTCTGTTCTCGTGCTGCTAATAAAAACATAGCTGAGACTGAGTAATTTATAAAGAAAAGAGGTTTAATTTACTCATAGTTTAGCATGGCTAGGGAGGCCTCAGAAAACTTACAATCATGATGGAAGGGGAAGAAAACACGTCCTTCTTCACATGGCAGTAGGAGGGAGAAGAATGTGTGCTAAGTGAAGAGGGAAACCCCTTAAAAAACCATCAGCTTTTGTGAGAACTAACTCACTATCATGAGAACAGGATGGGGAAACTACCCCCACGTTTCACTTATCTCCACCTGGTCCCTCCCATGACAAGTGAGGATTAGGGGAACTACAATTCAAGATGGGATTTGGGTGGGGACACAGCCAAACCATGTCATTCTGCCCCGGCCCCTTCCAGATCTCATGTCCTCACAATTCCAAACACAATCCTATACTTCCAATGGTCCCTTAAATTCTTAACTAATTCCAGTGTTAACTCAAAAGTTCAAGTCCAAAGTCTCATCTGACACAAGTCCCTTCCACCTATGAGCCTATAAAATCAAAAGCAAGTTAGTTACTTCCTAAATTCAATGGAGATCTAGGCATTGGGTAAATATAGCCATTCCAAATGGGAGAAATTGGCCAAAACAAAGAGGTTACATGCCCCATACAAATCCAAAATCCAGTAGGGCAGGCATTAAACCTTAAAGTTCCAAAATGAACTACTTCAACCCCATGTCTCACATTCAGGTCATGCTGATGCAAGAGGTGGGCTCCCACGGCCTTCGGAAGCTCTGCTCCTGTGGCTCTGCAGGATACAGTTACCCTCCTGACTGCTTGCATGGGCTGGCATTGAGTGTCTACAGCTTTTCCAGGTGCATCGTGCAAGCTGTAGGTGGATCTACCATTCTGGGATCTGGAGGATAGTGGCCCTCTTCTCACAGCTCCACAAGGCACTGCCCCAGTGAGAACTCTGTGTGGGTGCTCTGACTTCACATTTCCCTTTCACACTACCCTAGCAGAGGTTCTCCATGAGGGCTCTGGCCCTGCAGCAAACTTCTGCTTGGACCTCTAGGTTTTTCCATACATCCTCTGAAACCTCAGTTCTTGACTTCTCTGCACCTGCAGGCCTGACACCACATGTAAGCCACCAAGGCTTGGGGCTTGCATCCACTGAAACAACAACCTGAGCTGTACATTGACCCCTTTTAGTCACCACTGGAGTTGAAGCAGCTGGTACACAGGGCACCATGTCACATGTACACAGGCACCCCTACATAGAGCAGGGGGGAGGCCCATGAAACCATTTTCCCCCCTTAGGCCTCTAAACAATTCTTTGTTAATTCTTCAAATAATTCAGAAATAAAACTTGAAAAGTTCTATATTTTTACATAGCTATTGCTGTGTGCTTTGAAGAACAAATGTGTCTATGTGATGTGTGATCTGTTTTATATATATATATATACTGTAATGTGATTTCTTTAGCATTTCCCAAATTCTGGGCCTGTGATGGGAGGAGCTGCCATGAAGGTCCTTTACATGCCCTGGAGACATTTTTGCCATGGTCTTGGTGATTAACACTCAGTTCTTCCTTACTTAAGTAAGTTTCTGCAGCAGCTTGAATTTCTCCCCAGAAAATTTGTTCTTTTCTATCACATCATCAGGCTGCACATTTTTCAAACTTTTATGCTCTGCTTTCCCCTGAATGCTTTGCCACTTAGAAATTTCTTCCACCAGATACCCTAAGTCGTCTCTCTCAAGTTCAAAGTTCCACAGTTCCCTAGGGCAGGGGCAAAATGCCACCAGTCTCTTTGCATAGCAAGAGTGACCTTTATTCCAGTTCCCAACAACTTCCTCATCTACATCTGAGACCACCACCTGGACCAGCCTGGACTTTATTGTCCTTATCACTATCAGCATTTTTGTCAAAGCCATTCAACAAGTCTCCAGGAAGTTTCAAACCTTCCCACATCTTCCTGTCTTCTGAGTTCCCCAAGTCTCTAGGAAGTTCCAAACTTTCCCACATTTTCATGCCTTCTGAGCCATCCAAACTGTTCTTACCTCTGCCTATTACCCAGTTCCAAAGTCACTTCCACAGTTTCATGTATCTTTATAGCAGCACCCAACTCTCTGCAGTACCAATTTACTGTATTAGTCTGTGTTTCTCATGCTGCTATGAAGAAATACCCAAGACTGGGTAATTTATAAAGGAAAGAGGTTTAATTAACTCACAGTTCAGCATGTCTGGGTGAGGCCTCAGGAGACTTACAGTTATGGCAGAAGGGGAAGGTAACACACATCCTTCTTCATGTGGCAGCAGGAGAGAGAAAAATGAGTGTCCAGCAAAGGGGGAAACCCCTTATAAAACCATCAGCTCTTGTGAAAACTAACTCCCATCACAAAACAGGAAGGGGGAAACTGCCCCCATGATTTAGTTATCTCCACCTCATCCCTCCCACAACATCTGGAGATAATGGGAACTACAGTTTAAGATGAGATTTGGGTGGGGGACAACTATATCAGACAATTTACATCTAGCTTATGAAAGGGGATTTGCTAGTAACAGAAAAGATAGAGGAAATGTAATGCAGGGCCACCAATCATCTATGAACTGCTTGATTTCTGCACTGAAATTTCCCTTCAAAGAGCTTTTCCTGACTACAACTAAAAGCAAATGTCATATCTGGAAACCAGCTCTGAACTCAAGCCAAGCGTAGGCAAAAGTAGAGTTATTGTTTTTTGTTGAAATTAGCAAGCATGGTCTCGTTATGGCTAAATAGAACCAAGTATAGTCTTGCCTAAGGACCATTTCAGCAAATTCAGAAAAGACCATAGTGCGTTTTAGGCTATGATATCAGGTAAAAGTATCCTTTTAAGTATTAAGATGACAAATATGGAAGTTGTTGGTAGTTTTATAATTTTTACTTTCATGTATTTCATGCAGGAGCTGCCTTTCTTAAACACAAATTGTAAAGATAAACTAATTTCATAATTTGAAATTGTGGCTTAAAAATCATAATTTCTTTTATCTTTGTTACCTTTTTAAAATGAAGATGTTTATTCTCTTAGTCCCAGATAATATTTGTACCCTTCAAAAGCAATCCCTTTGCTCCACTTCCCTTGAAGTCTTTTCTTAATTTAGATGTACATGCACGTCAAAGAAAGGGTACAGTATTAAACACTTAAACAATTCTTTGTTAATTCTTCAAATAATTCAGAAATAAAACTTGAAAAGTTCTATATTTTTACATAGCTATTGCTGTGTGCTTTGAAGAACAACTGTGTCTATGTGATGTGTGATCTGTTATATATATATATATATGCTGTAATGTGATTTCTTTAGCATTTCCCAAATGCGGCAGCAGCCTCCAGCCTTTACCTGCTATAGGACTGTAAGTGCATAAAGGACTTCCTCTGTCAGGAATGTTTGATGTTTCAACTGAAGAACCTGAAATGTGGGGAAGCAAAGTTCTAAAGCAAGATCACTGATGTTCCCATTTGATTTAAAGTTACAAACGTATGGTACTCTGTGAGACCATGTAAAGGTTGTTAACTCTAGGAATCATACAAGAATTCTGGTATTAACTTGAATAACAGCAGTTTCCTCTGTGGCAGTCATTTACCTAAGATTCATTTTCCATTCGTTTATAATTTCTTTCTCTCTCTGTAATGGAGAAAAATGTATTTTTAAAAGAAGCAACATATTTAGGGTTTTATTAAGATTTTAGAACTTAAATTTAAAGTATATTTTAGTGAGATAATTACTATATCATGTTTATACTTATATGAAAGTTATTTATGCCATTGGAAACAGTAAGATTCTAAAATGTTTTCTATGATTTTGAGTATGCAGCTGTTCAAATAATACTTTTAGAAAAACTGTATTATCCTTAGGCTAGCTTAATGTTTAATAAATTAGTCAAAATAGGTCACATTTTGATGAAAGTATAGTGGTTATTACAGATGTGATTTAAATTACTCAACCCAATGATTTAAAACCCCTTGAAAATGAGTTTAAAAGCAAGATAAAAAAAGCTTTAAGATGATCGTTTAGAGAAAAAAAGAATTGAACCTAGTTTCTTTTCAAATTCTATGCGTGACTTTATTTTAAAGTAAAATAATTAAAATGAGGCCAGATGGCAGCTTTAACAAAACATCCACTGTACATCCCCCACATGTTTGCTGTCTAGTTAACCACTTGATAACACTTGACCACTCTTAACAGTTATAATTAAAACTACCTCATAACAGAATTCTGGTCTTTGCTTATACATCAGTATACTTTTGAATACAGAAATTCAAAAGAAATTTCAAATAATCATTATAAAATTAGAGAATGTGTGTTTCTTCTTCTTTTCCAACAAAATAGTATATCCGTGGCTGGCCAGGTTTACAGAGTGTGTGGCATGGGATTGGGGTCACTGTGGGAGGGCTGGGCTTCCTTCTTGCCCATCGGTAACTCATCTGAAGTACTGCAGGCTATGTGGTCTATTTTGCCTTCCTTTGGTAAAGTTCTGTGATTCCATGATCTTCTGATGTGGGAAGAAAATCTTGAAATAGAATGATACTGAGAAGGCAAACCTGCATGCTGGGGAGAGGTGGCCACCTCTTTCAGGTTGGAATATCTGCACACCTGTGATAGAGCCTGTGCTCTTTATCTACTCCACTTGGTCTGGAATAATTAATATATGAGAGTTGGGGAGAAAGGGGGAAAGGAAAGGAAGATGGGAGAGAGAGATGCCTTGGCTTTATAACTCTTACAGGTGTTAATAATTTGCATTTGGCTCTGCCTCTAATGTCTGGAATCCTCCTACTCGCCCATCCCACTACTGTCACCATAATTCAAGCTGCCCTCACCTCTCATCTGAACTACTGTAGTGTTCTCCTGAGTGATCACTCCGAACCTGCCCTTGCCCCTTCACGGGTCTGTAAGTCATCTCCACCCAGCAGACCTGAGTGATCCTCTTTAATACCTGTATCAGGCCACTCCTCTGGGAAAAGCCACCAAGATTTTACTGTCAAACTTGGAATAAAAGTTAAACTCCTATCTTGTCTCCAGCCTGTTTCTCCAAACTTAACTACATTCCGTGTTTCATCTCACTCAGTGTGTCGCAGCCAAAATGGCATTTCTTTTTATTCTTCAAACCTGCCTTGCTTGTTTCCATATTAGGACTTCACATGCACTTCTCTCTGCTGGACCTTCCAGATCTTCACGTGGTAGCCTCCATTTATTTATTTATTTATTTATTTATTTTTATTTTTTACCCAGCACTTTCATGAAAGTTTTGACCTGTTGATTGTCTGCCTTGCCCTACTAGAACATTATTACTCTGAGAACAGGGTCTATTTGGTTCTTTGCTGTAACTGCCTGATACATGCAGGCATTGAAAACTTTTGCAGATAAATGAATGTAGTTAAACCTTGTGATATTATGTGACTAAGAATCGTTTTATAGGAGTTGTGTTGGGCTCTTCTTCACTGTTTTTAGTGACTAGGTTATATGAACTCACACCAAGAGTAGGCTTAGCATGGACATGATCCCTTTCACAAATGGTTATTAAAGCACATTTGGAGTTAAGGATCTATCCCAGTTAGCAGTCAGTTCTACATTCCATTCATGCATAGAAATAAAATGTTGATTCCAATTGATATTTCTGTACAGCCATGGCCATCTAACTGGTTTGGAATTGGGAGTAAAAAATGAGTAATTATATTTATTAAAGACATTTGCTGCCAGATTTCTAATCTGTTTTATTTTTTGTGCTTTGTCTAAGTAATTTTGACAGTGAAATCTAAATAACTATTTTACAATCCTTTCAATCCTTATATTGGCAACCTTATGTTGGGAATAATTTCTAGCGAGAAAATTGCTTTCATGTATTTTATAATGCCCAGTTCTGTTGACATTTCTTTTGTTTTACAGATTTATGAAAGTGTTGTTGAGATAAACCTTATTTGATTATTTAAAAATGATAAACTGATTATTTTGGCAAATATAAATTAATGAGATTGAATTATTTTAAATCTATGAAATACTTGTAAATGGTAGTTTTTCACATCCTATTTGTGTTTAAATGAATTTACCTGTTGAAAAAAAAAGGTCATATATTCATTACTTTAGAAGTCCAAATCCAAAAATATTCTTGAAGCCACAAAGTTCTTGGAAACTACCTCATTAAGAAAATCTTACAGTTCCCTGATCACTGTAAGGGATTTGAATCTTCACATGGCATCTGTTTGGGGTTACAGGAAGGATATGCATAAATCTCACCAATGTTTGTAAAGTGATTTAGTCTAACCTGTAAGAGACCTGATACCCTCTTGAAATGTGCCCTTACAAAAAGTAAGGTGGTAAAGCTGATGATTACTTAAATGGGCTAAAGGAAGCAAGCTGATGGAAAATAAAGAGCTCTGTGATATATGGTGTCATAAGAATCAGGGTATTCCAGGTATCCAAACATCTTAGCTTGAGCTAAGATGTGCTAAGAGCACTACTAGAGCAGAGTCTGCCAAATTGACAGATAGATGCTCCTAATGTGCTGTCTGCCCGGGTCAAGACAGGCTCGGGAGCTAGGGCAGGACTGTGCCTACAGATGGAGAATGTGGACCTAGAAGAGGTAAGGCAGTGGTTAACAGCAGGGGATTGCTTATACTCATTAGAATTGAGATAGGAGCTAGAAATAGGAGCATCGTCTCACTCATTACACACTTTTATATCCTTGTTGATAATTTGTCTTTTAAAATTATGTAATTTGCTTTATAAAAGCTAAAGTTGTACATTACACTTTCTTAATTACTACCACTTAATTATTCTGTTAAGTATAGACTTCACTTATGGTAGCCACATATCACTAGACCAAATCTATTCAAATTGTAGGGGATATGTCTTTGATTTTTTTAAAGTGATTATTGTTCTTCAAGAGGAAAGATTAAACCAAGCCATAATTAGAAAATAAAGTCAGACATGGAGTACATAGTTATGAATGCAAGCAGCTGAAAAGGGAAAAGTCATTTTGGTTGAAAGACTGGTGTTGAAAAGAAATATCTGCTAGTGAGAAGCACAGTGTTTGGAGGCTGCACCCAGCTCACACACTCGCACAGGGAGAGCGAGGAACAAAGTTACACAGCTACCTCCTCCTCTGGCCTTGCCACAAACTCCTGTCCCTTTGGAAAAGTCATTTCATTTCTGTGCACCCTAGACTTTGCTAATATAAAATGAAAGGATTGGGATAGATTTTCTCTTAAGACATCTTCCCACTCTAAATTTCCAGAATTCAGTGAGAATGAAAGCCTGGTCCATAGCCATGAAAGTGGGGATTTAGATGACAGCCTAGCCAAAGCCTACACTGCATTTGATTTCTTCAGTAGCATTGAGGCAACAGGAACATATGGGACTTGTGATAGAAATGACTCCCGTTCTTATGATTAAAATGACACTAATTTTTCATTCCATTTTACTGTCCTGGCTGTCACTTCTATGTGCTGTTTAATGAAGTAATACGTACTTAAACTTCATTCCTGAAATACAGAAGTCTTTCTAGTCCTTATTATAAATGTGCAGATGCTATGCTGACCAGTCTTATATTGTTATGTTCTAGAGACCGTGTAATTGGTTTGATGATGACGGCCTGTGACCTTTGTTCTGTGACAAAACTGTGGCCCGTTACAAAATTGACGGCAAATGATATATATGCAGAATTCTGGGCTGAGGTATGTTCTTGATTTTTATATTGACATAGATAGTGAGGATAAATTAAATGTGTGGATAAATTGCTAAGAATACTTCAGTTGTTCATGTTGATAGTTATTTCAGAAAGCTCTGGTGAATCAGATACTGAAGGATTTAGCAGATACAAAGAGAGAATGATTGTTCTTCTACATATTACTTGCGTATGTGTCTAATTCTCTGAGCTCAACTGAAAGAGTTTAGGAACTTATTCACTGAACAGTGGTATAGTAGAATAGTATTATATAAGTCGTATTCTTAACAGTAAAGTACTTAACAGCTGATCTTTCCTTCATTCATTCAATAACCATTACTGGCCATCTACTTTGGACAAAGTACTCAGAGGGTCCCATAATATGGGATATATCCGCCTGCAGCTAAAAATTCAGGAGAATAATTGTTTTGCACCATAGACATTGAGAATATGTAAATATAATCAATAGCTCAGCTGCAAATTATGTGTTCTGCAGAATGTGTGGAATGTTCACTCATAATACTCCTGAAACAACACAAAAATGACTTTTATTAGCACCTTTTCTTGATTTATCTAATTTATCACGAATGTGCATTGTACTTCTCAATTTGCTCATGGAATTGTATGTAAGTAAATGGAATATAATTCTCCGATCCAAATGAGTCACGAATACCTAGGCCTTTGCATATTCAAAAATTACTTTATGAAGAAAGCTATAAATCTTTTGAGTACCTCTTCTGGTTTGAAGAAATAAAAGTAAATTTGGAGGACAAAGCAGCTGATAATTCCATCATATATCTCATTCATACCGAAGCATGTATGTAAAACATAAACAGCAAATCATTCAGCCACGAGTTTAGTGGGAAGAGTTTATCATGTTGAATTATTTCATAATAATAAAGCCAAAGTGTGTTTACTGTATGAGGATCACAGACCTTGAGTTGATTATACTCCTGGCATGATTTCTCCAGAATGCCTTAAATATCGCATATGCGTGGTCTCGCGTGAGCTTTTTCTTTATTTTATTGTGTATGTGTCAGAACCTAGTTACCATCAGACTGAAGTAGGAAGATTGATTGTGATGCACAGTTGACCCTTGAACAACACGGGTTTGAACTGTGTGGATCCACTTATATGTAGATATCCATTTATATGTAAATATATTGGAAGATGTTTTGGAGATTTATGGCAAAAATACAGAACAACCTACCCTAGAAATATTAAAAAAAATTTAATTTAGGTATGCCATAAGTGCATAAAATATATGTAGATTCTAGTCAATTTTATCATTTACTACCATAAAATACACAAAAGTGTATGATAAGTTAAAATTTATCAAAACTTATATACACACTTAGAGACTGTGGAGAGAAATATAAACAGATGCCGTGTTAAATCATAACTGTATAAAGTTAACTGTAGTGCATACATACGGCAGTCCTGTAATAATTTTGCAGCAACCTTTCTTTGCTATTATGGTGAGCTCAAGTGTTACAAGTATCCACTTAAAATGCTGTGTTTAAAACACTCTGATGCTAATCATCTCTGAGCAGTTCGTCTCTCCAGTAAAGTGTGTATCACAGTAAAAAGTGATGTCTGGTGGTTCTTGCATGTTTTCCTTTTTTTCTTTTTTTTTTCCTTTTTGAAACGGAGTCTTGCTCAGTCGCCCAGGCTGCAGTGCAGTGGCACGATCTCGGCTCACTGCAAGCTCCGCCTCCTGGGTTCACGCCATTCTCCTGCCTCAGCCTCCCAAGTAGCTGGGACTACAGGCGCCCGCCACCACGCCCGGCTAATTTTTTGTATTTTTAGTAGAGACGGGGTGCATGTTTTTCATTGTGTTTAGTGCAATACCGTAAGTCCTCCATAACACCATAGCACCTATACAGAGTTACACTAGGATGCTGGAAGTGCTCCCAAGAAGCAGAGAAAAGTCATGACATGCTAAGAAAAAGTTGAGTCGCTTGATAGGTTCCCTAGATTGAAGTCTGCAGCTGTGGTTGCTGACATTTTAACATAAATGAATCCCGTGTAAGGATCACTGCAAAAAAAGAAAAATTCATGAAGCCATCACTGCAACTATGCCAGCAGGAGCGAAAACCTTGCACTGTTTGTGGAATATCTTTTTATCTCATACTAAAAATGCACGTTTTGTGTAGGTACAGGATTGCTATGAGAAAGGCATAACCATAGACTGTAACATGATTTCTGTATTCTAGATGAATGTAGAAAACGTGCAGTCATTAAATGACAACTTAAAGCAAAAGGAAGGTGCAGGATTAAAAGCTGGAGAATTTAATGCCAAAATGTGACCAATTTGTAATGGAGATGTTTTTCCTTTCTATTATTCCCTGGTTATTCAGTCCACAGATAATGATTCAGCTCTCTGCGTGCTCTTAGGTGCACGCAGGTTGAAGCCTTTCACCAACCTCACTCGTCCACAGGAAGAAGCAGGAATACATTCACCAAGTCCTGACAGTTGATCTCAGTATCTATAAAGTCCTGTCTTTTCTCTCCATCCTCACGATCATTCCCCTCTTCAGATCATCACCAACTCATGCCTTGAGTACTGCAACTTTCTAACTGAATTTCTTGCCATTACCTTTTAGAATTTGTGCAGAAATAATTAATAATGTGGTCTTTGGTGCCAGGTTGCTTGAGATTAAAATTCTGCTTTGGCACTTGGTATTTAACCTCAGGCCAGTTCGTGAGATAGGGATGATGATAATTCGGATTCCATCCGTACCGTGCTTCTGATCCCCTTGTTGTAATACAGACCAAAATCATGACCTCTGTGTGGAGAGCCCCACGTGGCTGGCCCCCTGCCCACTGCTGTGCAGGCATATTCCCTGTCTCAGCCCCTGGCTGCCATTTAGGTCTTTGTTCCCTGCAGTCTCTGCCTGGGGCACGCTCCTGCCCTCTGCATTCTGTGAAAGCCTCAGATTGGCTCCGCCCTCCATTACAGGCATGGTCCCTAGCACTGGGTTCTTTCCCTTTTTAGCATTTTTGTTTTGAGGACACATTCCAATCATTGTTTGTTTAAAAAGCTGTTTCCTTGTTGGACTTGTCAAGTCTTTGAGAGCAAGGGACTTAGTATGTCTCACTCACTTTGAATAGAGAAGCAAAAAGTTTGAGACCACTGATTTTAAACGTAAAGTGGTAACAATGGAACTGCAGCTATGTTTGAAGTGGCTTTGCTTTGTCAGGACACGTGCTTTGGTCCTGTACATAAAAATACTCAATTATGGTTATAGTAATTTGTTTGTAGACCCTATTTTAGCAAGTCTGGGAAGTTTCTAGGCTGTACTTCTGATTTCTAAAAACATGATTAATGTTACTAAAATAATAAAGAATATGAGGGAAGAGTGGGAAGTTAGGAAAAATATTAGGAAATCTTCAGAAAGAAGATTGTAACAAGTGTTAACTTTAACAAATAAATAAAAAGCAAGATAATTTCTAAAATCTTTAAAATGGGAACAATGTATCCTAGAGTACTTCATGAGGATTAAATGAATTAATATTTATAAATTACTTAGCTCAGTGCCTGCATCATAGTGAATCTTTAGTAACTATTACGTATAACTGTAAGTGAATCTTTAATAACTAACATAGTGAATCTTTAGTAACTATTACCTGTAAGTGAATCTTTAGTAACTAACATAGTGAATCTTTAGTAACTATTACCTGTAAGTGAATCTTTACTAACATAGTGAATCTTTAGTAACTATTCCTATAATTGTAAATTAAATGATACGTGTAGTTTGTTGTACTGCGTCTTCACTAGCACATTTTAGCAGACTGTTGTTTATTCTTCCTCTGTAAATATTCCTCTGGAAAGCCAAATGTCACGGAGTTCCATGCACTTGGAAGATCATTTGAAAGAGAGAAGGGCCTGGAGGTTATTCCGTATCTTGTTACTGTCGTCTCTCCTCACTGTTCACTGTATCTCCTCTTATTATAACATTTATTTACTAACTTCTGCAAAATGAAACCAGGAATGATGGCTGGGGTTCTGGTAATTCAGTAGTGGAGAAAATCAAGATGAAGTACACAATAATGATACATTAAGTTTTTCATTATTTGGATTGTTTTTTCTTGCGTTAACAGCAACAAACATGATTTGTTTTGAAGAAAATTAGTGAATAAAGGGAATATTTCAATAATATCAAAATTGTATAACAATTTGAAATTTGAGAAAGCGTGATTTTCCCCCATTCATCTCAGGGCGATGAAATGAAGAAACTGGGAATACAGCCTATTCCGATGATGGACAGAGACAAGAAGGATGAGGTCCCCCAAGGCCAGGTATGAATTATTAAAGTAGATTGTAATTGCTGAAGTCAAATAGTTTAAGATGGGCATAAAATCATACATGAATGGAAAGCATATGTCATCATGTAATATGTTAAGGGAATGGGTTATTGCAGGCAGATCTGGTGATTAATATGGAAACTTTAGAAATTTATCTTACAGGATTGAGAACTAGAAAAAGAACAGCTATTTACACTGAATAATCACCTACTCAAATGAGCCTTCACTTCCTAAAACACTCAGGAAAGTAGATGCTAAAAGAGTTTATACTCCTAATCTGGGTTTGACGGCCAACTCCAACCACTGATTTTGGTCGCAAGGCTAAAAGCCACAGTGAGGAATCCTGAGGGCCTGGCTGCCTTGTGGACTGAAAAGACTTAGTGCTCAGGGGACAGAAGCCAGGACCACGTGAAACCTTCTCCATTTAGATGGAGTTTGGGGACAGTAAGACCAAGGTTAGGAAATCTCTGTGGATTGAAAGAATTCATACTACTTTTGCCATGACTCCTTTCTTCAGCTGCCGTTGCAGTAAATAGGCTTTCTTTTCTGACTTGAGATAGAGGGGGTGGAAGATTTTGAATTGTTTTATTTTTAACAAGCAGAAAATATTTTGTCATTGGCTAAACAAAGATATTTTTGGAGAGTTACATTATAGATTTTGATTCAGGTTCGTTTCCTCTGACAAATAATGCTTAGTACTTTAGTGCATTTTGTGTTTTGTTTCAACATAAATTGACATGAATTATCCTCTTTTCAGTTCATACTACATAATTTATATTTGTTTTCCAGTGTTTTGAGAGGTCTGTGCCTTGCTAGTTTTGCATGCATGTATGTGTAGTGTAATGTATTTCTGAGAGTATGGTTTTCGTTAAGTAATCTTCTAATGGCATAACAAGGAAGTTAGTTGTGGGCAAATAATTATGATACACATAAGTTTAGAAAATGTTTCAAAAAATCCACAGGATGGTGGTTTTTGATAAGTTCTCAAATTTCCCTACTTTATTTAAAATTGATTTATACACAATTGAGGCAAGTCCACCGCTCACAGGGGGCACCAGCACAACAAAGAGGCTGAACGAATGGCCATCGCCTCCATTCATGCCCGGGCTAGGTTTTCTGATGGCATGGTCACTTTTCCCTCTGGATTTGAAACAGATCCTGAATACCTATCATGTTTGCTGCGGGTGTATTTTGCAGTTTTTGTCGCATTTTGCCACTGTTTATGGAATTTTCCCATATATGGAGTCACAGCTGCCAGTCATTCTTGTTCGGTGTCTGCTTTTCGTAATGTGTTTGAGAAGTTCTTTTCCACCTTGAGAGTAAATCTATTTGCCTATATTTTCTTTAGTTTCTTCTTTATTACTTTGCACTTGATTGATTAACTTGTTTGGAATGTGTCTTCTTGTATTATTTAAGATAGGGATCTAAAGGTTTTTCCTTCCCAGTAGTTAACTGTCATCCCAACAGAAGGCATGGCATAGCTTGGAATTTCTCATTCATGCTGTCAGCGTATGGTTTTCCTGTTGTGTTTTTAATTAAGATAATAGTTTGTTTTAGAATAGTTTGATTTTCATTTATAGCCTAATAAAGATTTAAAGAAAAAGTTCTATGATCAGTTAATATTCTACCAACCATATCGCTTCTAAATAGTTGATGACTGTGAAATTATTATTTGCCATAATAATGAAATACTCTAATTTCTGGTAATTAGTATCTTTTCTGGGACCTTCTGCCCCATGACATCTGCTAAATATTAGAGTAAGAAAGTCTCAGCATGAGCCATAAAGTTAAAAATGGAAATAACGCAGATGCTATTCTAGTAAGAGTGCTATGACGATAGACTCTGTAACAGGAGAAAGCAAAAAGGAACCACATAAATTTGATCCTCCTGTATGCTTCAGTGCATATCACTGAAGTTCAGTACTTAGAGAAATTGGTAAGCTGTGATTTGGGGTCACCTCATCTAGAGAGCTATTTATCCTGTACATGATGCAGCCGCTTGGCCGGTGACTTATGTCTGGACAAGCTGTGTTATCTGGCTAGTAGTCACATATCTTTTACATCTGGCCTTTAGTAGGCCAGTCTTACTTGTACAATGACTCAGAATTCCTAATAAAATATTCTTTGTGTATTGTTTAAAGTACGACAGATTTTTAAACTTTGAAATGTGATCTATTGAAAGAACAGTAAATGGGAAGAGCTATGATAAAACCAATGACATTTATTTTAGTTCAAACAAGAGGGCTGGGAGGATGAGGAAAATATTGGGACACCACACAGGGCACCAAAGCCAAGAGTAGCAGACAAGCAGAAAGCACTGCTGCAAAGCTGAGCACGAGGGCAGGAAGAGCCCTATGTGCGGAAGAATCACAGGCTTTATGTTGAAGTGTCTGCAGGAAAGCACTAAAGGTGACTGGAGATAACACAGTACTTGAATGATCAACTGACTGATCTATTAGCGGAATATCATTTAATGTACTTGGGTCTTAGATTTCAGTAGGTATTAACCTTTGTAATATGTTTTGAATCTTCATATGTTTTATTTCTAGAGTCCATTTTAATGCATTTTAAAATACAGTCTATAATAGTAGTCATGGAACCCAAATATCACATACAGCAAAACTAGAACATGTAATTTTATAATGAGGCCTCAGAAACAGAACATTCACTGAAGAAATACAAGTGTCACTAGAATTGCTAATATGCACTTTTGTTTCTTGTCCGTGGTTTCGCACGGAGGCAGCTTGGGTTCTACAATGCCGTAGCCATTCCCTGCTACACAACCCTTACCCAGATCCTCCCTCCCACGGAGCCTCTCCTTAAAGCATGCAGGTATGTACTATGGTTCAAGCTGTAACAATATTGTTTCTAAAAACACTGAGATCTGTGTAGGATTTTTTTACTCGGCTCGTGTGTTGTGATCTGTGCGTCTGTCTAGGTATCAGTTGTTGTGCTCAGGGGCGCGGGGCCTCCTTGCCTGGCTTCCCCAGGGGCACAACTTCTCCCCTTTGGTTCAATTCTCCTGAAAGATGAGCCTCAGGCAACTTGGGTGTTCGGGCAGCTTCTTCTGGCCGCACACAGAAGAGAGGGACAGTGGGAACAGGCTGGGGGCTGGGGCCAGACACAGTCAGGGCCCAGATGACCCAGTGACTGGGAGAGTCTCTGTCTCGGTGTGGGAGACCCTTCCTGCTTTCTAACCCCACGTTCAGTCTGGGTGGGGTACCCGGTGTTTCTTTCAGAACGGGCGTGTGTGTGGTTCTTGCAGGACCAGCTTGGTTTCAAGCCTTATGAGAGCTGCATCTGTGCTGAGGGGACCCTGTCCCTGGGGGTCCTCAGGCCTGGGATAGAAAGCCCTTGACCAGGCTGCCTCATTCTGCTAAGTGACACGTGGAGTCGGTCCTACAAGAGGGGCCCCTGGCTCTCATTACTCATACAGCCACAATATGTCCCTAAGTAGTACGCTATGTATATGTGAAGAGTGTCTATTCATATCAAGTCCTTCATACACCAAAAAGGAGGAAGAAGTTTTTATTATTATTGTTATTTTGCAGAGGACCCGCCCAATGCTGTTTTTAAAAAAGACAAGGCAGTGGTGTCTATTGAGGATGCCTGAGCAGGAAGAGACTGACGAGATCACACAGTTTGTTGTTTAAATGGAAGAAGGGGACCTTAAATTTTGGATAACCGCTTCGTCTTTAAGTCTTTTTTCTCCTTCCAACAAGACGTTTAAGCATCGTCATCTCTTCTAGATTCATATTTCACCCTATTCCTTTCTTATCCTTTTTAAAGAGTGAACTCAGTTAAGAACCTTGGGTATTTTTAAAGATTTTCATTTTACTTTATAAATTCCCTCCGAGGAAGTCAAAGGGTTATAGCCAGCAGCTGTGCGTGTGAGTCTTTTCACGGCTCTGGGCCATGTTTTAACTGCTTAGCCATAGCTCTGCCTGGGGTGGGTTGGAGTGGACGCCCTGTGGGAGGACGGAGGCACAGGCCAGAGAGTTTTACACAAAACCAGAAACTTAATATACTCTTATCTTCTGCTGTTCAAATTTTTTTTCTACTTTTTTCAAGGAAAACAAGACCAATAGGCAATATTTAAAAATTTGTATATATAGTGTTTAAGAGATGGTTTCTCCTTCCTCCCTGCTCCTGTGGAGACAAACGTAGCGTCCCACCTTGTTTTGCTGAGCCTTAATTGACCTCACTCCCTGGTTAGTTTATTAAAATCTTACCTTATTACAAAAGCCTGAGTCATAATGGGCACTATGGAGTGTGAGGCCAGATCATTCTTGAGGGAATTAGGTTATAAAAGTTTGTGCAAAATTAAAGAGAAAGTGGAATATCAATGTAAATTCAAAGATGTTGTTTAAATAAATACTAAGCAATCTTCAAAAGTCCTTTCCTGTCCAGAAATCCTGTGTGTTTTATGCCAGGTACTTGGAAGCCAGGGCATGAGTGCTGACTGCGTGTGCCCAGCACTGCAGGGAGCTGTGGAGGTGCCTTCCTTGTGGAACTCTGAGAACACGGTGTCCACTGTGTGGGCAGCTCTGCCTCATTCATGCTTCAGTATACTTGGCTGGACCACATAACCTCTTAAAGGCCATTTTAATCTTATTAACGCTTAAAAAGTTTATGATGTATCCTCAGTGTTCAAGGAAACATACCAAAATTAGTGTATGGCTTTTTCCAATATATCGGAAGTCTCTAGGGTCTAGAAAAATAATACCTCATGATATGTTACAAAAGTTAAAAGGGCCACACTTTTCAGTTATATCTTAGGGTTTTGTCTGTCTGAATGTGTCTTAGAATGTTTGCTAAAAGAAATTGGAGAGAATCATAAAACTGTGTCTTGTAGGAGTTTTGTATTTCCCAATGCCAAGATTGCCGTGTGACTTTACACAGGAATGTGGCCAAGAGTTCTTCCGGGGTAGCCGTGTAGAGGAAGCTGGTTTGGCAGCGGTTTGGCTAAGAGCTCTGCCGGGGTAACTGTGGGGAGTAAGATGATGGTTTTGCAGTGGTTGTGATCACACAGTTAGAGAAGATTACGATGCCTGTGACACTTGAATTACAGACACTGAGAGAGAAAGATTAGAGGACTCGAGAAATGAGACTGCCTCAGGTGAGGACTTACCAGAGCACTAACACGGTTTTACTATAACAAGAAAATTTCAGAAGTTTGTGCCAGGTGTAACTTAGGATGATTTTGTACATGTGACACACTGCTCAGAATAAGAGCAAGTGCAAGATGGTGAGGTTTAGGCCTCCTGGGAGACCTCTGTCGACACTTCTCAGTAGGAAGATCCCTGTTGTCACCGAGTGTTCCTACTGCTCTGGGACCTCCTCCTTTCCGTGATCCTGCATATTCCTCGGTAGTAAAACCTAGAGCTCTTTCCCTGTTCAAGTTAATCCTTTCTAAGAAAGGACGTATGCTGAGCCCTAGCATTTCTGCTGCGTTCGCGGTCCAGAGCGGGTGGACCAAGGTGCCCCGACCCTCTGGCGCCCCTGAATCTCTTTCCTGAGCAGCCGTCACAGGAGCCCGCCTGGCCACGTCATGCTGGTAACCATGTCGGAGGGCCCCACACAATGCCGTTGTGCAGAGCTATGCCACAGGACTGTTTGGTTTGGTTAGTTTTCAAGACAAAGTCCAGAAATCCTTTATTCAGCTTCCCCTGAAACTGCATCTTTTATCCCTAGGGATAATCTCAATCAGTGGGAGAAGGTGATTCGAGGAGAGGAGACTGCAACCTGGATTTCATCCCCATCCGTGGCTCAGAAGGCAGCTGCATCTGAAGATTGAGCACTGGTCACCCCAACACGCTGTCCCACCTACAGATCCTCATCTTGCTTCTTTGACATTTTTTTCCTTTTTTGGGGGGTGGGGGCGAGGGGAATCTATACCTGGTAACTGGGGTGCAAACCTCTTCAGGAAGGTAACATCAAGTAAATAAGTCAAGCAGAGGACTTCCTGCCAGTCTCTTCTGTGAGGCATCGTAGACACTGAGTAACCAGGACCACCCCCGTGTTCAGAAATCAGCTGGCCAGGTGACTCCATTTGACTTGCAAACCAGCCTTTTCTAATAGGCTAATATTGCTGAGGCCTTAAAGGAAGTGGACAAAAATTCTTCAGAAGGGGTACTTTTCCATTGTATCTTTCTAATAAGGGTTTAACATGGTACTATTATGGTATTGTACTTGGGCTTTAACATCAATGTTGCTTTGATGTTGTTGGTTATAAATAGGAATTTTTACACATTACTCTTGTGAATGGTGAATGTTCACGTACGACCTACTTGTAATTAACTTGAGTTGTAGTCCACAGCCTCAGGACAAATGTCACTGAGGTTACAGAGTAAGAAATGATGGCAAAAAGTCAGACTCTTAT
Source organism: Colobus angolensis palliatus (assembly GCF_000951035.1). NCBI lineage: Eukaryota > Metazoa > Chordata > Mammalia > Primates > Cercopithecidae > Colobus > Colobus angolensis. Next base: position 11,237,775 of record NW_012114488.1, read on the forward strand.
TTCAGAGCTTCATGAATTTAGTTAGACTAAACATAATTCTTTAAGTTAAAACTAAAGGGCTGAGATGAATAAATTTAACACTGAGACAAGTAGACTTCCTGTCCTTTTGAGAAGAGATGGGGTATACCTTACAATAAATCTCAGAACCTCAAGTAGCAATTCAAAAGATGTCAGTTTTTAAAATTGTTTTTGTTGTTGTCTTGGCAGTTTTACTGAACCCTTTGCGTAAAGAACAAAATAAAAGCAAGGCATCATGATTTTTTGAATGGACAAGTCTTATGGACATAAAGGGTGCATTTTTCATAATGATTCCTTTAGAGTGTCACTTTGTGTCATTGCAGAATTTTAGACTCTCATTCACAATGAAAGATTTATTCTAAACATTGTTTAATTAAAGTACCATACATTTCTCTTTTAAACATCAAACCATAAAATGTGTCCTTTGTAATTTTACTCTGACCTGCTGCAGTCACCTCTCATTTATCTCTTTCCACATGCTGCACGGTCATATTTCATGAGCTTTCTGTCCATAGCACAGAAACAGAAGCAGAAAGTAGTACCATGGTGTTGGACCTTCTTTCTGTTCTCTTTACTCGTCTCACAGATCAAATCACTCCATGGAAGCCTGTGGGTTTCACTGGTTTCTTCTATACAGCTTTTTGGTTGACCAGTATTACTATACAATGTAAGTGTTTTCAGAAATACAAAAGTAATACTCTGCACCTCTTCCTGCAAAGATTGTAAAGCAGTCACTTCTGGTGCATATTAATACTTTAAAGATTTTCAGCACAATGGCACAGTAATCTCCAAACCTGAATTAGACAGAGACTCACTCAGGAAGTGACAGGCCAATCATAACAACATATTCACTTTTCATGTGGCAGGAAACTGGAATATCAATTTTAATAAAATGGAAAAATATGCTTCTACATATTTAGTACCATAGGCATTTTGTTCATATGAGCCTGGTTTGTGCAAAATTAAATCAGAGGCTTCTACAACATGGTTTACTTATGTTGTGGCAGAGTTGGCTCTACATAAGCACTGTTCTTATTTTAAAATTAACACTATGTGTTCAGTTTTCTTGTGGGCTTCTGAAAGTTGCCATCTTCCCTACGTGGAGCTCTATTTGCTATTTTCATTATACACTATGAGGTAAAATGTAATAACGAAAGAGATAGAAATACCACTGTGGCTAGATATATACACACACACACATATATATGGATGGATGTAATATATGTAGAACACACACATAGATGTATATAGGATGCACACTCATGTATGTAAACATACATATACATATGTGTATATATGATACATACACATACACACACGCACGAGAGACAGAAGGAAAGAAGAAGAGAGAAGCAAACATGTAGGAAAAAATATAAATCAACCCCATTCTCCCATTCTTTAAGAACAATGATTTTTCTTGACGGAAAATGCATATTACTTGACAGTTGACCAGAAAGTGTCATTTTTGTGTTAGTGTATTCATATAACTGCATTTGAACAAGATACATATTTTTCTGCATACAAATTTATGAAGCTGGATTCTACCAAATACAACTTTAGTCACAAAAGTTAATTTAGTTATCTAATTTAACTTGGAGACTGAATTTCAGGAAGGGATATATTATTTAAGATTATTGTTTAATTACAAGAATTTTTTAAAAATGTATGAATTCTGTTTTTTAATATAGAAAATAATTATGGCAGTAGGAATCTCATGGCTACATTTACATTTTTAGGTTATTACAGAAATTTCTCTTAATTTATTATGGTCAAGTGTATTATGTAATCTCTATTTAGAACAGTTTCCCAAAGGAATGTGATTGGATTTACTGGTTAGTTAATTTCTTGTGAAATATTGTCATAATAGAAGCACAGCATGAACAAAAGACTGTATTCTGATATAAACTGTCAATACTGCTTTTACCATGTGTCAGATTTACTTAGTAATCACAGATTTAGCTAAAATCAAAGGACTCGGGGTGCAGTGATGTTAATAATTTGTTTTGGAAAACACGCAGTCAGGAGTATTTTTGTATTTTGTCAGATGTTTTAGGAGACAGACTTTTGGGTTCTGTTTCTTGTCTTTTTCCCAGACCTTTTCTTAAAAGAACAATGTGACACCAGAAGCCAAGAGATGGTTTTTCCTAACAACAGCTTTGATGAGTTCCTATGAAGGTCGTATTGTGTATTGTGCCAAATTTGCCATCCAGTATAAATTTAGTAACCAGCTATGAGCATATGTAGGATATTCAATTTGCAGACACTTATATTGGTCATGTTGGTTTATAATAGACAAGTTTTATGGTCATATGCAATTATTCCATTATCTTTTTGGACACAGTGTATGTGTTTTTTAGCTAAAAGTGTCCTTGGCAACATAAATGCCTGCCAATACCATGAAATACTGAATTCAGGCAATGTGAATTAATTAGAAAAGGGTCAAAGGAAATACAATGGATGTGGAAACGAATTCTAAAAAATCGCCCTAGTAATAGGGCAGAGACTCTGGTCCATTTCCCAGCTGTACTTCTCTCTAAGAGGTGTAGGAAAAACCCATCTTGCAAAAAACACCAAAATATTAGACACCATCATTCCCATTCCTGACTCTTCAATGGAAAAGGAAGGTACACATGTTTCTAGTGGTGCCCCAGGTGACTCGTTCTCACCACAACAAAAACAACTAATTGGAAACTACGTTTGTTCAATACAGGTTTCCTCTTTCTTGGCATGCTTTTTAGATTTTTTTCATTTTGTAAAATCTCAGTTACTTTTTCTTTATTGGTATGTTTGTGTATACGAGACATGTTTGTATAGGATATAAATAGATGCATAAATCCTTAGATACCTGGGTTTTTTAATAGATTTAGGTTTGGGTATTGTGTTTCTTGTCTTTTAACTCAAAATTAAGGTTTGAGCTTTAATAGGACTAAATTATTCACCTGCCTTGGCCTGTGCCTTTATTTTAAATACGCAATTTTACTTCTTCATTCATGTATTTATTATTTTGCTTTTCTTGCTTAACTATAATTGAAAATATTTACAGCAACTCACGGTTCATTTTATCAAGTTGAATGAATAGGATCATCCTCTCCTCATCAGATTTCTGTCCTTTATTTGACTTCATTGACATATACCCTGGTGACTATAACCAGCGAACTGTTCAGATTCAGTGTTTTTGGCAAGAACTTCAGAGAATTGTGACATTGGTTATGATATGATTTTTTGGGGTTTCAGGTACCTAAGCATGATTTTTAAAATCACTTCTGTCTTTACATATTTCAAACATATGTTTGCTTTTGACACTTTGCAGATTTTATTTAGGATTTAATTCTTTAAAGACTCTATTCATTTAGTCACTATAGTGATCTCTTCTATTGCAAGTATTGAGCTGATTTTTAAATGATGTAAAATGTAGATCAGCCAAGTATGTCATCCGTTACAGTTTCCCCATGCTTTCAGCGCATGGCCGTGAGATCTTGACATGTGCATAAGTATTTAGCCAATACACATTTTGCTGGCTTCTTTAACCATTTATATTGTTTAAATTAGTAATATCCAACGCAGTGCACACTTTTTTGTCTTTTTTCCAACGGAATATTTTGGTTGTCTGAAGCATTGGATGCATTTTATATGATAAAAATAGCAAGAAAAATTTAAAACGTGTCAGCGGTGTGCTGGTTCTAAATTAAGAAGATAGAACAAAGAGAAAGACATTAATGTTACCCAAGAAATGCATTTAACATCCAAAGAAGCAATGCTGTCCTCGCTTGATGTTTCTCTTCTCAACCCAGCAATGGAGAGCAGGGCTTGCGAAGCCGTACAGAGCCCACCTGCCCTTTCCTGCAGGTGGGAGAAAACGAATCAATGGCACGCAGAGCCAGGTGTGGCCCTGTGAGGCAAAGGATAGTGTCACCTCAGGACCAAGGTGGAAACTTACAGCTGAATCCAGGGCTTCCTAAGTAGGGAAGTCAGTTTACACATTTCCGTTTTCCTCTGATGTCTTTGAGGTACTGTGTATTTGCAGAAGTTTAAGTAGAAGGGTTTTGTTTCGATTGTAAGGTAAGCTCTGAAAGTGTATTATCTAATACTGTAGCCCAGCTGAAATATTATATCATGGGCGTTACAGCCTTTGTCTTTTTCTTTATTCACCTTAATACCCAGTCCTATGCTGTATCTCCAGTAGCCTATATAAATGACATATAGGAATATTATTTTCCATATGATCTGTCATATGCTGTATATGCTATGTGTTCGTTTCGTGTGCAAGTTGAGAGTGTAATAGATTTACCCAGAGAAGGTGTTTCTATACAATGCCCCTACCTATTTGAAATTACATGCTTGCCCAACACACTGTGAAATAGTTACCAAAATTTGTACAAATGCAGCATCTTCATTCTTCCTGAGAAGACAAGATGGCTTTCTTTACATGAACATGTGAACAAAAGAGATCCTAGATCCATATGTAGCTAAGGCATCTGAGAGTTTGCTGTTGATAATCTTGCTGACCAAAAACTACTGGAGAGTAATACAGGTTATATACTGTCAAAATTACAATGCTTATAAAGAACTGACTTGTAGAGTCAATGAACCTGTGTCCAGAATTTTAATACGCTCTCTATTGGAAGGAGAAAGAATTTCAAGTTAATGGTATCTAACTTTATCATAGTTGATAAGTTAGTAAATTTTAAAAAATGATTTTATATGTATGACAAAAATCTTTGTAAAATGCGCAAGTGCAATAATTTAAAGAGGTCTTAACTTTGCATTTATAAATTATAAATATTGTACATGTGTGTAATTTTTTCATGTATTCATTTGCAGTCTTTGTATTTAAAAAACACTGTTATGTTTGTATAATAGAACAGTAATCATTTATTATAATCTAGGCAAGTTGTAAATAAATTCATAATTCAAACAGCCAGTATATATGCATATATGAGTGTTATATTGCAAAATCTTTGTTTTACTTACATGGTTAAAGCAGCAAGAATTCTTTTGTTGATATGTAATTATACATATAATATATATATATGTATGATACATGAAATATATTTAGAAATGTTCATAATTTTAATGGATATCATTTGGTGTGAATAATTGAATACAGAGTTTTTAAAATATCTTTCACGTATATCACTTGCTCTCATTTGTGGGGAAGATAATAGACATTTCACAAAAGGTCATTTGAAAACACTCTAGGCCTTGTTTGCCTAGAAAACACTAAGTTTACATTGAATTAACGTGTGTTGTTTGCTTCACCCATTTTCCACCAGACAGCACAAGACAATATAAAATGTTAAATGTTATGAGTTACTAACTCGGAGTCCATTCTGTAATTTTAAAGATTCAGATAGTGTGTAGGGAGCCCGTGGTGCTGCAGTGATGGCTTCAGGTTACTGAGCCAGGAGCCCTAAGTGCCAACCCGCAGGCTCCCCCAGGAGCTTCCCTGGCCCTCGGAGTCTTTGCGTCAACAACGCAAATGCACACTCACTAAAAGAACACCCTCCTGAAAAGAGAAGTGCTAGGCAAAACACAGTGGTGCGTGTGTGTTTGTGTGTACGTGTTGGGATTCTTTCTGCTATAGGAAAACACATTCAGGGCTAAAACCTCACATACTGTGTACACAGTGATAAGTATACTCATGATCTTTAAAACTCTGGGTAAAGAAATTATGTTTTTATTTTGACTGTCTCTGCTTGCCGTCAAATGAGTAGGCAGATGATAAATATGTAAGACCAAAAAGTTAAATTTTATCCCCTGATCCTCCCTAACCTTAAACATATTAGAGCTAAATGTGAGAGGCTTAAACATATGCGTGTCCATAGCCTTGTGAATTAGAAGGAAAAGGAATTCTTCTCCCACAGCAAACTCTTGCTAACGGAATGCCCTGCGGATGCATAGCACTATACATATAGTAGACAGGATTTTTGTTAAATATTCATTTCCTGGGAAACAAAATGCTGCGCTAAAAATAAATTTCATGAGCTAATATATCCATAAAGTTATTTAGTAATTCAAGTTGCAGATTGGCACTCTGTAAGGCTGATCTGAATTGAATCCTCATCTTAACTGTGCATACCTTTGATTTTTCCATCAACTGTAATGCAACAGTGTTGAGGAGAGTAAAATTTCTCCATCACATGTATTTCCTCATGCAAGAAGAATCCTCAAAAGCAACACTTATCAAACAAATATTTATTCAACAAGCATTTTATTAGGCACTTAGTTTGTGGAAGGAAAGAATGGAAGGAGAAGAGATTAGAAGCAGAGGACAGGATGTCATGTTTTTGTAGGGTTGGCCTTCACACCTTCATCTTGCCAAAGACAAAGTCACTTAGCCGTGGATTCCTGTGCATTTGTGCCTTTCCGTAAGGACTGTTTTCATGATCGTAGTTACACATTTAAATACCTGAAGATCTCAGATATTTAATTACAATTTTTAATTTCACAAACCCGCAATTGATTCAATTCTCGTAAGAGGAAACTGAGCTTAATGAGACAGAAACCAAACAGAAGCATGCCCCTGCATGTCTACAGCTTTTTCCTCTCCCACACCCTTCGCCCACTATCAGAAATAAAAAGACGCCTTCCACGGCAGATCTAGATGTTTCCTCGACAATGAAGAGCAAAGGATAGTGACTAGAAGAATCAAATCAGGAATTTACTTGAAATATCAACTTCAAAATTCTTAGCTGGTAGTAGTATATATTCAGATAATGTCCAGCTTTTTTGATGTCTATGTCACTAATTAGAACTCCTGCTCAAAAGGATGACCTTAGAGCATGGTAAGTAGTCATTAAAAAGAAAACAGATTCAAACATTTTAACATACAGAATGACTAAGGTATACAAACATATTCAGATGCATTAAGAAAACGTTTACCTGCTTTACTTTGCATCACCTAAAAAAGCAAAGTATCAGACCACCCTGTTTCCTAAGTCTCCTGCATAACAGGATTATGCCTGTGAAATCACGAATGTTAGGGATTGGACTGAGAGGTCATGGGTACAATCTCCCATCAGCCAATGCAAAATCCCTTACTTGCCATTTCTGATAGATACTCATTCAACAAACCACTCCTGAGTTGGAAAACATTCTACCATGAGGCAAAACTGACCACTGGTTGACAGCTGTAGTTGCCAGGAAGTTCTATCCAAAGTTGGACTGAATCCTGTTGCTTTATGATTTTTGTTCCAACATGCTAGTTCTGAGCTTGCAGCCACACAGAGAAGTCCACTTCCTTTGTACCTGACAATCTTCCAGTTCATTGAAGGAGGCTATCATGCCTCCTCATGCTGAACCTCATCTTTTTTAATTGCTTTAAAATAGAAGTTGGCTAAGGGGCCTGCAGTATTCTTGACATTCTCCCTTCAGAAAAGTGCCAGCAGCCTGCTACTGGGCCCTTCCTTACTACAGAATAGCACATTGCTGAAGTGCCTCAGCTAGCACTCAGGTGACCTCCTACCTGCCATGGCCTGTGGCTCAGCCCTGGGGAAGTCACACCATTCCTTGTGCATCCTATGTCCTTTAGAGAATGTCACATACAATTCTGTCTACTGGGGTGACTTGACTCTGATTTCTGTTGGTTCAATTCATTCTTGAAAACATAAATTTGAGAATCTCCTTGAGAGCCTGTTTCTTCCAGTCAGTGATGTGTCCCCAGAATGTACTCCCTTGAGCCCCCTGCAGGATGAAATGGGGCTGTGATGTGCACCCTGCCCAGGTGGAAATAATAGAGGTTAACATCCATTCAGCACTTCCTATTTGCAGGCACTCTTGCGTCCTACTCATCCGAACTCAATCTCACAACAAGTCTATGAATTCCGTGTAAGAGGGCCCCTCTTTTAAAAATCTGAAAAATGAAATGCAGAGCGGTTCAGTAGCTGGTAAATGAGGATGTGGGGTTACGTACCTGAGCCCGCCAAGGCTCTGAGACTCCATCTGTAAGCTCCATGATGTCCTGAAATGCCTGGTAAAGTCTGCATCTTGACTAAAGTAAGGCACATAAAACATTCAAGTTATCAGTCAAGATCCTTGTCCCAAAGCATTGAGTTCTTCATGAGCAATGCTCCTTCCTCTTCACTCCTTGCCTGGATGGGTGCAAGAGTAGGAAGTCTAAGAGAAAGAAACAAACAGCATTCCACTTTTCTTTCTCAAAATACAATTTGGAAATTCACAGTAGGTGAAGTATTGGGAGAAGTTTTCGTATTTACAAGCTAACAATCTGGCTTAAACAAGATGGGTTTTCTGGAGCCCCCAGCAATGAGGGTTGCCTGAACTGAGGAAGGAAGGAATGTGAGAAAGAAGGCAATTCACAACAGGCTGCCTCCAAAAAGAGACCCAGCCCTGCTCTCCCCCAAGGTGGGAACCGTGGGAATAGAAAGGGCAGAAAACCCCCAGAGCAGGTGCACAGACTCTTAACTCAGAGGGTCCTTGTGCCTGATTTTGTTGTAGAGCCCAGAGCCTGTGGTACTTCCCAAAGTTCCATGAACAGTCCTACATGGCAGGGGACAGAAATGACCAAGAGCAGAGGTGACCAGGTGCACCAAGTCTGACGGTCAGCTCTGTGCAGGTAGTGGCCCCAAAGGGAATCAACTCATGGTTATGACATGGGGTCCAGTTCTTCATGGCCACAATGCCATGGGTTTGAGGTCCAATGGGGTCACAATGCCTCAGTGAACACTGGCCCAGATAAGCATAGGCTGACACAGAGTACATCAGTGAGGACAGGTGGCAGAGGCCAGAGCCAGCAAGGGCCTTGCAATGGCAGTCATGTGGGCAGCACAGCAAGGCAAGGGCCCTTAACTTACACCTGCTCCAGAGTCCGCATTCAACCTCCAACTTCCCCAAACTCACACCTAAAACTCAGGCAGGAGAAGAATGTGGGAAAAGGCTTTTAAATGATTTAAAAACCTAAATGAATTCAAGAAGCAGTGAGTTTAGAGAGTTTTCCTGAACATGATGACTGTATTAAGTTTCTTGCATTAGATAAATTAGGAATTCAAATCAAATTTAATAGAGAAATTAGGAATTCAAGGCAAATTAAATAGTTCTAGAAGAGTAGTTATTTTTTTTTTACACTTGCATTTGAGACCAGTGAATGCTATATTTGCTATACAGGTGTAGCCAATTCTGCCTCTCCCATTCTTGGTTCTAGTAGCTTAGAGATTTCTTTAACTTGAAGCTGGTGACTGGTGACTGTGCAATGGGAATGACACAGAATTTTCTGTAGAGTTAATATGTAAGTACATGCATTACAGTATTGAGTCATAGCAAGGTGCTATTATTCATGTATTATCAGTGGCTAATTTTTCCACAGTAAAGGAGTTGCTAATTTTTTTTTGTAAGGGTTGCTTTTCCTTCAGAAGAAAAATGCTACACCTATCCAATGATTCAACAGCCTAGTAACTTTGCATTAGTCTGTTTTCACACTGCTAATAAAGCCATACCTGAGACTGAGTAATTTATACACGAAAAAGGTTTAATGGACTCACAGTTCCACATGCCTGAGGAAGCCTCATAATCATGGCAGAAGGCAAGGAGGAGCAAGTCATGTCTTACATGGATGGTAACAGGCAGAGAGAGCTTGTCCAGGGGACTCCCGTTTTTAAAACCATCAGATCTTGTGAGACTCATTCACTATCACTAGAACAGGGCAGGAAACACCCACCCTTATAATGCAATCACCTCCCACTGGGTTCCTCCCATGACACATGGGAATTGTGGGAATTACAACTCAAGATGAGATTTGTGTGGGGACACAGCCAAACCATATCAACCTTCATGGTCCATTTGAATCTAACCAGGTGTATTAGCTTTCTCTTACCCTCTCTCTCTCTATACACACACACACACACACACACATATATGTATGTTATATATACATATATGTGTGTGTGTGTATATATATATATATATATAGTCCGGGATCTCTGGAGAGGGGAAGAGAGAGAGAAAGAGAGTGAGATGTATTATAAAGAATTGGCTCACACAATCACAGAGGCTGAGGAGTCTCATGATCTGCCATCCATGAACTGGAGCCCCAGGAAAGCTGCTGGGAGAAGTTCTAATCTGAGTCCAAAGGCCTAAGAGTCAGAGAACCAACAGTGTGATTTCCAGTCCAAAAGCCAGAAAGGAGTTATGTCTGAGCTGCAGCAGAGAGCAGATTGTCTCCTGTTCCTCCTTTTGTTCTATTAAGGGCTACCAACAGACTGACTGGGGCCAGCACAGGGGATGGCAACCTGCTTTACTCGTTCTACCTGTTAGGGTCTGAGTGTTTGTGACCCCTTTGAAAAAGATTCATGTGCTGAACTATCATCCCCAATGCAATAGTATTTGGAGGAGAAGCGTTAGGATGGTAATTATGTCATGATAATAGAGCTCATAAAACCAGGCCAGAGAGCTAGCTCACTCTATTTCTGTCATGTAAGGATACAGGGAGAGGTCAGATGTCTGCAGTCCAGAAGTGGACCCTCCCTGGCACTGGACCATGATGGCATGGTGGTATCCTGACCTCTGGCTTCCAGCCCATGGAGCCGTGAGAAATGTATTTCTGTAACTGATGAGCCACACTGTTTATGGTATTTTTGTTACAGCAGTCCGAGCTGATAAAGACATTACTCATTCAAACATTAATCTCATCAAGAGGCACCCTCACAGGCACACCCAGAATAATATTTAACCAAATATCTGGGCACCCTGTAGTCCAGTCAAGTTGATGTGTGAAATTCACCACCACACCAGGGATGCTGCTCTCTTCTGCCAGGATACTTACTGTTATCTGTAAAATAATTTTCAATTCACAAAGTCTTCCTTGGACACATGGTCTTTAATAATGATGTCTGTTTTGTCTTTGGGGTTTTTTTTTTTTTTATTGCTTCTTTTGCATTCCTCCAATGTGTTTAGCAGAAACCCAGCTGCCCAATTTCCTTGCTTCATAGGATGTGGCATTTTGTGCTGCAGCCCTGCTGGTGGGCCAGTTGCCTTGTCTTTTGTCTGCCTATAATTTCCTTAGCTGTAGGGAATACATAACAAGCCTCACTCTATTCCAGACACCAGGCATCCAGCCATGCACAACAGGAATTAAAACTCTGCTGTCAAAGAGTGTGTGTTCTTGAGTAGAATGACAGATGATGAACATGCAATCATTATGTAAAGTATCAGGTGATGGCAACAGCAATGAAAAAAAATAGGGCAAGGGAAGGGACAGAGGCTGATGGACAGTGGTAGACACCTCTGATGGATGAGATGGCATTTTAGCAGAAACCTGGCCCAAGTGACCGTGGGGTCTGCAACTACTTCTTAGCTATGACAACAATGCGACAAGCAACAAAAGAATAAATAAGACAGAGTTCACTAAAATTAAAATCCTTTGTGAGTTAAAGGAACCCACCAAAAAGTAAAAAGCCAACTCATAGAGAGGGAGGAAGTATCTGCAAATCCTATATGTGATAAAGGACTCATATCCAAAATATATACAGAGCTCTCATGGACATATAACCCCATTAAAAAAAATGGACAAAGGATTTGAATAGACCTTTCTCCAAAGAAGATACATAAATGGCCAGTACATTCATGAAAAGGTGTTCAACATCATTAGTTATTGGAAAAATGCAAATCAAAACCACAGTGACATACCACTTCACACCCACTGGGATGGGTAAAATAAACAAGGTAGACAATAACAAATGTTGGTGAGGAAGTGAAGTAATTACAACCCTTATACATCGTGGGGTTGCAAAATGATGCAGTCACTTTGGAAAACAGTTTTTAAGCTTTCCATAAAATGTTAAAAATTGAGTTTCCACATAACCTAGCTATTCCACTCCTGGGAATATGCCAAAGATAAATAAAAACATATGTTCACACGTCCACACCAAAACATTACTCACGTAAAAAATGGAAAGAATCTAAGTGACCATCAGCTGAGTAAATGGACACTCAAAAGTGGCCTAGCCATACAGTGGAATACGATTTATTAAAAACTGAATAATGAATACATGCCACAATATGGATGAATGTTGAAAACATTCTGTTCAGTGAAAGACGCCAGTCACGAAAGGCCACATTTATGTAAAATGTCCAGACTAGGCAAATTCATAGACACACAAGTAGATGCATGGTTCCCAGGGCTGGGGCTGGGGGTGATTGCGCATGTGGAGGGGTATTTTCTGGGGTGATGAGAATGTCCTAAAATTAGATAGTGGTGATGGCTACAAATCTCTGTGAATGAATCAGAAACCACAAATTATACACTTTTAAAAGGGTGAATTTTATGATATGTTGAATACATTCTCAACAAACCTATGAAGAAGAAGGACTGTGATTGTTTATATTACATTAAAAAAATCCATGTCTATCATAATGTTCAAAATGAAAAGAAGGAATAAATTCATTAAGTGGTTTTAGAGGTGACTACTACACCAATTCCTTACTTCAAAAGCAGTAATTATAGAATAAAATATTCCCCAATTTAGGAGATTACATACCAGATTGATGAGGAAAAGCTGTTTTTCAGAATGACATTATGACATCTCAACAATAGGGAAGAAATGATAGCCATCAATGTGGAAGAAATGGACATTTACAAACTCCCTTGACTTAAGGATTCAGGCAAGGAGCATGAACACAGGTGGCAGGTGCTCAGGGATCTGGGGAGTTGCATGAGTCATGTGTCACCCTGCAGCATCCCTGCTCATTGCATAGGGGAAAGCTTACTGTACCTGTAACAGGACGTGGTGGCCACCTACCCCCTCAGGGGTGAGCTGATTTAATTTTGCATCACTGATAGTGTTACCAGTGCCGAGTGTCCAGGTTCTTGCCTTCTTGAACAAAGAATTGATCAAAACGCACAAACAAAGCGAGGAAAGAATGAGGCAACAAAAGTAGAGATTTATTGAAAATGATAGAACTCTCCACAGGGTGGGATTGGGCCTGAGCACAGGGGCTCAGGAGCCCCGTTACAGAATTGTTTGGGGTTTACTTTCTAGAGGTTTCCATTGGTTACCTGGTATACACCTTATGTAAATGAAGAGGATGAGGTAAAGTTACAAAGTCATTTGTTTGGTGTACCGCCTGTGGAGAGGGTATTTCCCGTCACAGTTAACGGGGTGAACTGGCCTTGTGTTCCCTGCCTCCAGATCCCATTCTCCTGCCTCAACAGTGGGAATCACAGATCATCACCCGTGAAGTGTTAGCAAACTATTCAACTTAATTACAACCATTTAAACCTCAGACCAAACTTCCATTTTATTGATTTAGAATCAACCAATATAATTTCAACCACAGCACAGAATGAAATAATCAGACAAATCCCAAAAGTAGACAGGGTATAAGACAACCAGCCTGGTCTTTTAAAAATGTCAATATAATTTTTTTTAAGAGTGACTGTTCTAGGTGAAAAGAGCAGGACTCTGTGACTATCGTGAAAACCAGTGCATCATGCAATGTAGATGGCTGGATTGTATGTATATAAAGAAAGTTGTTAAAAAGGGGATAGACTGGATAAAGAAAATGTGGCACATATACTTTGTGGAATACTACACAGCCATGAAAAAGAATGAAGTCATGTCCTTTGCAGGGACATGGTTGAAGCTGGAAACTATTATTCTCAGCAAACTAACACAGGAACAGAAAACCAAACACTGCATGTACCCGCTCATAAGTGGGAGCTGAACAATGAGAACACATGGACACAGGGAGGGGAACATCACACACTGGGGCCTGTCGGGGGTTGGGGGAAAGGGGAGGGAGAGACTTAGGACAAATACCTAATGCATGTGGGGCTTAAAGCATGGATGACGGGTTGATGGGTGCAGCCAACCATCATGGCACATGTATATCTATGTAACAAGCCTGCATGTTCTGCACATGTATCCCAGAACTTAAAGTAAAATTTTTAAAAATAAATAAATAAATAAATAAATAAATAAATAAAAGGGGGTAATAACCAAATATATGGATTCTTATTTGAAAACACAGCTCTAGAAGAAATTTTGCGGAAAAGGGGGAAATGTGAATACTTGCTAGGTGTCTGCAGACAGGAAGTCACGACTTGATTTTCTTAAGTAACCATGGCCTGTGGTTTTAAAAGAGAATGTCTTTATTTTAGTAGACATGCTGAATGCTGAATTATTTAGGGGAAAAGACTCATAACTTTACTACCGACTCAAAGACATCAGCACAAAATGTGGTCGGAGGGACAGATAAGGAAGTCAGAGTACTAATTTTGTCACCTAGGTGGCGGGCATACGGTCAGTCACTCTACCGCTCTTATTTGGAAGAATAGTACATGGGTGTGTAGTGGGCATCTGCAATACTCTACAGTCCAGGTGGAAGAAAAATGTCCAATTCATTTTCAGATCTCAAGTCTGATGACTCCCTTTTTGCTAGGTGGAGGGAATTTTTATACCACTCATCTCCAGGGACGTCCTTCAGTTCCTGGGAGACTCTCAGATTTGTTCCAAGCGTTCGAGGAAGGCCTCTCTGCATTCCTGAGAAGCTGCTCCTGACCTGGGTCCTGATGACAGACCCCCCATGGAGGGCAGGCCAGGGCAGCACCATTGTAGGGGCAGGGGTCCCCGTCCACCGTCCACGCTGGTGTCCTCTTTCCAGGCTGGACTCCCCTCCCCTCCTCCCCTTATCGAAGGCCACCGTCTCTCCTTTTCCCTCAGCGTAAATCCTTCAATACAGTCAATGACATTCGGTTTCCAAAACAAACACCAAGAATGAGAAAGGAGAATCATTCCAAATGCCTGCTTTCTGCCTGTGTCACAAACCCCTCTGGGATTCGGGAATGACAAGGGAAGCCCAGAGTGGACAAAGCAAAAATTACAATGGCTTTAAATTGTCCTGTGCCGCCCTCTCCCCAAAAAACACCCAATGTCGGTGCCATTGTATTTAGGGGAAAAGAGGCTGGAGAGAATAAATGTTAGTGTCTCCAGGCATGCTGCCAACCAGTTCTGTGCCTCTGAGGGGTGGGCTGGGGAGGAGGCTTGTGATTAGGTAAGTGTGGGGAATGCTAGAAGGAATGAATTGACCGAACCCTCCAGGTGTTGAGTGCACTCTCCTCAGCACGGTAGGGGCGGCCAATGGAGGCTACCTGGGTTGTGGTGCTGCTTTGAGAAGGGAGCAAAGGGCACAGAGAGATCGAGGAAGCGCCCAAAGTCTCCCAGTGGCCATCCCTCCCCAGCCAGCCCCGAGGGTGGCCAGTAACGAGGACTTCAGGTCTCTGCCCTGACAGCTCACATTTCCTAACCTTAAGAATTTAAAAAGTCTAATCCCAGCACTTTGAGAGGCCGAGACGGGCGGATCACGAGGTCAGGAGATCAAGACCATCCTGGCTAACATGGTGAAACCCCGTCTCTACTAAAAAAAATATAAAAAACTAGCCGGGCGCGGTGGCGGGCGCCTGTAGTCCCAGCTACTCGGGAGGTAAACCCGGGAGGCGGAGCTTGCAGTGAGCTGAGATCCGGCCACTGCAATCCAGCCTGGGCGACAGAGCGAGACTCCGTCTCAAAAAAAAAAAAGAATTTAAAAAGTCAATCATGTTTGTTCTCATTTGGATAACTTCTGGCTTTATTTTTTATTAAAGTAGCGATGTTCCCCCACCCCGGGTTCTACACACAGAAAATCCTTATGTCCGCCGTACTGCTGGGAAAACAACTAGGGGAATGACAGGCCGTGGCCACCCATCTGCCCTGGAAGGGGAAGGTCTCCTATCAAGGGTGGGAACAACCCTCAGCCTCACTGGAAACGCTTGTGGAAGTGGGAAGGAGGCTCCAGTCATTCCTTTCTAGCCCTTGTATTCAGGAACCAATAGGTCTCCCATTATTTCATTTTTAGAAATGTGAGCAACTGCTTGTTACCAATGAAAATATCAGCAATATGAAACAAGGACCAGAAACAGTAAATAATCAGCAACGCCAAATATTTTGAAAAACAGTTGGTGGGAATCATGTCTTGTTTCTCCATAGATGCGGGTTTGATTGGAAAAGTACACAGACTCTGCAGCCAGACCATGCTGGGGTTCCCGCGTTTGCCCTGCGAGCTCGCAGACGTCTCCCTGTGTTTGTACTGGGCCAACTCCACTCCCTGGGGAAATTCAAAGGGGCATAATATTAGGGCTTCTGGTTTCCGCAAAGCCAGGCTGGAGAGGGCCGTGTGCCCCACATGCAGTGCCTCGACATCATCCCCCGGGAGCCACATCAGTGTGCTTTCCTAAGAACTACATTAATATCGGGATGACTGGAAGACAGAACTGGATTACCCCACTTCTGGTTTGCTTTTCCCATCTCCAGCAACAGTGAATTTCTTTCCCCCTTGTCTATGGCAAGATTCCCTTGGAGCAGGTCACACACACCTTTTATTTATTTCTTTAGTTTTACATTTACTTATGTATGTATGTATATGTGTATGTATGTATGTATTTATTGAGACAGGGTCTTGCTCTGTCACCCAGGCTGGAGTGAAGTGGTGTGATCTCAGCTCACTGCAACCTCCACCTCCCGGGCTCAAACAATCTTCCTGCCTCAGCCTCCCAAGTAGTTGGGAACCACAGGCACACACCACCACACCTGGCTAATTTTTTTGTATTTTTGGTAGGGGCTTTGCCATGTTGCCCAGACTGGTTTTGAACTCCCAAGTTCAAGTGATCCGCCTGCCTTGGCCCCCCAAAATGCTGGGATTACAGGCGTGAGCCAAAGCACCCAGCCCAGACACACCTTTTAGGCATGTACCAAGTCATGAAATCAAATGTCCCCTGTTTCCCAGACTTTCAACATTTTTCACTCCATTGGCCCCGTTCCCTCAACATGGGATCCCTCAAATCTCTCTAATCGTAAACAAACCAGACCAATGAAACGCAAACAAAAAACAAACAGCGATTTGAACCATCTCCCCGATCCCTAGCCAATGCTCTACCTCAAGTGTCAGGCCACACACGAGTTTTGGAAAAGGGAGGTCAAGTCTGCACCACACTCTCTAGCTTGATGCCATGAATTCTCTTCCTCTGGCTCTTTGTCACCTCATCTGAAGTCAAAGAGAGCCACACTCTAATCCCCAGAACTGGTGAAGATGTGAGGTCCCTGGGCAGAGAAGATACGGAGCTGCAGAGGGGATCAGGGCTGCTGAACGGCTGGGCTTAAAATAGGAAGATGAGCCTGCGCTACCTGGGCCAGTGCAGTGTCATCACAGGGCTCCTTTTACAGAGAACAGGCCAGGTGCAGTAGCTCATGCCTGTAATCCCAGCAGTTTGGGAGGCTGAGGCGGGCGGATCCCCCATGGTCAGGAGTTTGAGAGCAGCCTGGCCAACATGGCAAAAACCTAACTCCAATAAAAATATAAAAATTAGCCAGGCATGCTCGTGGGTGCCTGTAATCCCAGCTACTTGGGAGCCTGAGGCAGGAGAACTGTTTGAACCTGGAAGGCAGAGGTTGCAGCAAGCCAAGATCATGCCACTGTACTCCAGCCTGGGTGACAGAGTGAGACTCCATCTCAAAAGAAAAGGAGAGAACAGAGAGGCAGGAGGGTGTCTGGGATGTGAGAAAGACTCTCCCAGCCTCGTCGGCTTTGCAAATGAAGGAAGGGCCCAGGAACCAGGAACCAGGTGGCCTTTAGATACTGAAAAAGGCAAGGAAGGGGACTCTCCCCAGTAGCCTCCAGGAGGAAGCAGCCCTGCCCACTGCCCACACCCGGATTTTAGCTAGCGAGAGTCATTTTAGACTTCAGACTTCCAGCAATGTGAGAAAATAAATTGATGTTTCTTTCAGGCTGCTAAGTCTATGGTTATTGATAATCGCAGCCACAAAAAACAAATAGAGGCCTTCCCTGGTCATCTTATGTAAAATAGTTTAAGACTCACCACTGCACTTATAATGTATTTTTATAACACCTTAGGGGTTTTTTTTTTTCCTTCACAGTTTCATTGTAGATTTTCCTTCTTTCTTGACATCTGGTCGGCAGCCTTTATTGGCAAAGATCAGATGGTGCGGTGACATTGTGCTTGAAAATGCCATCTGATCATGAAGAGGTGGAGAAGCAGGCACTCTCATTACTGCTGGGATTGGGAAAATTGTAATAACCCTTCCGAGAACAATGTGATGCTCTTTCTCAATATCCCATGGGCACAAACTGGGCAACTCCACCCCAGGTGCTCAAGTTCTGTGTTTACCTACAGATTCGCACACACAGGAGGTGACTGGAGAACCCGCAGTGGGATTTAATGGCAGAAGAATGGAAACAGCGGATGTGTCCATCGGTGGTCTGTGGATTGGAATAAATCACAGTAGACCCATACAATGGGACACTGCCCAGCCAGGTAAAAAGTCAGGTGTTCTTTGCGCACTGGTGCAGGATGATTTCCAAGAGAAAAAAGCCAGGTGGAGGAAGTGGGAGTGGCCCGCTGTCATCATGGAGCAGAGAGGACGGAGAGATGGTGTGAGTGAATTTTCTTGTCTACACGGGCTGTCTGCGGGAAGTCGTATAAGCATCTGGTCAGATGGGTGGTCTCTGAAGAGAGTCACTAGAGGGTATGGGATGTGCTGGGGGCATTTTCACGACCGACCCACGTACCTCTCACTTAATGGGGGAATCATGGTGTCTCCTGTCCTGCCTCTAGATGCCCAAATCATTTTCACAGCTGAAAAGATAATGGAGCTTTTGGAAACAGGTGTAGATGAGTGATAAACAACAGTTTGAAAATAAAGAAATGCAGCTTTTACGTACCAATGTCATTGAATGAAGGTTTGTTTTACTTTCCAAAGGAGGAAAGGGACTTGCCGGGGAGGTGGGGGGTGGGGAAGGGATGTTAGGGAGCCCTTCAAGAGGTGTGTTCTGTCTGCACGATTTCTTCATCGACTTTTCAAACTTCCAGAGTCTTATAGTTATTTTGCCTTCAAATACCACTCAAAAATGAAGCTATATTGCAGAAAATTACCTTTAGGGCAAAATCCAGGCTCCACGGGAGAAGCTTTGGGATACGTGGAAATAGCCCACCTGTGCCACAGATAACAGTGCCGTAGGAGACTCCTTCACAGAGAACGCAGGTGCAGTGATAGCTTTGCGTTTCCTCCTCCTTGGCAGGCCGGCCAAGAGCTTCCTTGTGACAGACTGTGACCTGGATCTGTTGTGTGGAATACCTGCCTTAGAGGGGTGTAGAGTCAATGCAAAGGTCTTGTTTATATGTGCTTTTGAGATGAGAAAAATGAGCATGTTCGTTTTCTGATAGAAATGTTCCTATAGAAAAGCAAAGATGAATGATGCAAGAGAGGGACAGCGAGAGAGGAGAGGAGAGGAGAGGAGGCGAGACGAGGGGAGGGGAGGGCAGGGGAGGGGAGAGGAGGGGAGAACAGAGGAAAAGAGAGACAGATGGAAAAACAGACCAGTGAACTGGGGCCCTTGAAAAAGCAAGAGGGCAAAAGAACCCAGGAGCCAAGCACTTTGGCCTTGGATGGGTGAGAGGGTTTTCCCTGACCCATCAAGAGGAGGGTACAGAATTTGGAGTGTCACTGCCAGCCACCACTGCTTACGTGACTAGAGCTGGAGATGTCATTCTTGGCTCTTAGCACCGTTCCCTTCACTCTCTATGAAGTGTAGCAACAGTCATCTCTCTAGAATAGAAAGTGATGATACCCTGCTCTGTAAAACATTTTTCAGTGACTCTTGATCACTCTTCAGCCGTCTTCAAGACCAAACTGAAACTCCCTCCTGACTCTGCCCCTGCCCCATCTCAGCATTCTCATCCCACTCCCAACCCCACATCCTCCTGCCAGGCCAGCATTTGCTTTGCAGTCTATCTAAAATTTCTTAAGAGCATCATTCAGTTTCTCCAGAGCTTAGGAAGCACAAAGATGTTTTAAAAGTTATTGCAAGTCAGTTCGTTTTTGCACAGCAGATTCTAATAGCTGAAAAGCAGTAACTGGAATCACTTATTTGTGACTTCTTCCCTTTTGGAACCCATCAGTTCTTCTGACTGATGCTCCCCTCCTCTCCCCCATGATAAGGAACTCCCGCTCGCCCATCCTGCACACCTGGAACAAGTGGTCTTCCTGGAAGCCTCCGCAGCCCATGAGATGAGAATCCTTCACTCCTTCCTCTGCCGGTCCATGCCCATCTCCGCTGCTGCTCACATGCATTTCACTCCCCAGTGGTCTCCTCTCCACCGAGCATTTTTAAAGTAGGGAATTAATTGTGCATTTCTGCAGTGCTAGCAAAGAGACAATAGTAGACAATGCTTTTTTATTTATTTTTTTTTTCTGGAATGAGGGGTAGGATGAAAGGATGGGTGGATGCTTGGATTAGCTGGGATGGTAGAATGGCCTCACCTTCGGGTTGCATTCAGCGTCCAAGTGTTTTAGGATGTGTTCAAGCGCTAACTATTGTGGATAAGCAAAACAGCAGCCACAGTCACTGAAATACGTGCAGGCGCAGTTTGCCTGCTGAGCAGTTCTTGGCCAGGTCTACATAGAAGTCTGGCCTCAAGGAAGATCCAGTGTGTGTCTGGCACATCAACTCATAATGTCGTGATTAAATGTGTTTCTGCCTCAAATGCTTTGATGAACTATTTAGCAATAGGAGAGCCACAAGTGGGCTTTTAAGGCCTGATATTGACTTGATCATTGACTTTCTGATCTTGATAGCATATAAATAAGGGGTGGATGAATTAATTTGACTGCATTTGTGTTCCGCCACAAGGGATGACTTGGGAGAAACTGAGGCCCTAAAAACAAATTATTTTCTTTTGATCAAAACCAATACTCAGAAGTTCTACGTAAAGTGAGTCAAATTTATGTCTGTGCCAAGGAGCAGGAGTGAGGGTAGCACAGGCTGAACCCCAGAGGTGAGGAGCTCTCGCAGTGGGACGCACCCCTCATCACTGTCCCTCCCAAGGTCTACAGACGGGCCCTTTGTCCCTCCTGCCCATCTGTGAAAGAAAAGCGGAAAACACCTATTGTTACCTTTCTGCCTGACTGTGCAGTGTGGAAGCGATGGGCTGTTTTAGAACTTATGACATTGACTAGTTTACTAAGGGATTCTGAGCATAGAGGCTCATTTCTTCATCTCTAATTGTTGGTTATCTAAAAACCTGGGCTGCTGCCCATGTGAGCCTATTTCATAATGAGCTGCAGGTGAGGGGCATACAACGCTTACTTGCCGGTGCCCACGTGAGCTTACTTCATAATGAACTGCAGGCGAAGGCACACAGCGTTTCCTCGCCAGGGCCCGTATCTAGACATCCTTACGCAGCTCAGGCAGCTTCACGTCAACCTTTCTGTCGTGAATAAGATGCCTAACTACCATGCACATTCCAGCGAGACAAGCAGTAAGCACTCCGGTGACCTTTTCACAGGAGGAATTCCCATGCACCTGGTGATGAAGCCACCTGAGCAGGTGAGGGTCCTGGCAGTTTCTTGGTTTCCAGAATGTTCATGTTTCACGTATCTGTCCAGTGTTAGGTTTGGAAGGGAAGGTGATGGTAAAAAAAAGAGAGAGAATTGGCAGCTCTCCAGCAATTCCGGTTCTATGTCCAGCCTGAGACCTGCAGAGATGGGGGACCAGGTTAATACCAGTGCGGACCTCGGCTTACAGGCTGGGGTAATTAGAGGCCTGGGCGGGAGGGGACTGGTGGGTATGGCCTGCTTCCCAGGAAGATGTTGATAAGATGTTCCATGGCAAGGTGGTGTGGCCCTGTTTTGGGGGGGTGTGATAGAATGTTCCTTGGATCTTTGCTCAGCAGGATCTGATGAAGATGATCCTTCAGCTGGGGGCTTTGCCGGGCAGGGCTTTGCCGAGCAGGGGGTGATAAGAAAGTCAGGTGGTTGGGCAGGATGTTTCTCCTGGCCCGACGCCCGTGGGATATTTCAGTTTGACCAGGGTCTGCAAAATGGAGCGGGGCTCACAAAATGGTGCAGTTTGAGCTAATAGGCAGCATCAACAGAAACAAAGAAACAACAAACACTGTGTGCCCCGCCTCCTTCACGGAACCGTGTAATTCCATCCGCACAACCAGTAACACCTACATCGCTGTCTTTCCCATTTCAGAGCGGTAAGCAGTGAGGGTTGGTGTCAAAGTTACTTCTAAGATCCAGTGGAATCGCCCTTCCAGTACTCTCTTTCTGGCTGCAAGACATATAAACCGAATTACAGTTTTCAAAGACAGAAGTTTTAGCTTTTTCCTCCCTTGACACATGGGATAGCCTGAGGAGAGAGGATGGACTTTGCAGTCACACAGATGTGCATTTACACATCTGTAAATTCCATTCTCTGCGAACTCACTTTGGGCAAATTACCCCACAGGACCTCAATTCCCCACTAGCAAATACATAGATAATAATAAAAAGCGACTAAATGATCACCAAGTGACTGGCACCTGCTCTGTGCTGGATCTCCAGGTACAGTTGGGTGGGTTACGCACTGTCCAATCTGCACATTTCTATAGCAGATGCCTGAAGACCAGTTATCTTTTGCCCCCTGGGCTTTGGAGAGGAATTAGGGAATGTGAGAATACTTGATATTTTTCAGATCACAAAAAGTGTTTCACTTTAAAAAGTAAGCAAGCAAACACCAGTACTCCCTGTTCCAGAAACTCGCAGGCACAGAAGAGGGGAGGGGTTGGAGGGAGGTTCCACAGCAGAGGCTGTGCCTGGTTGCTTAGCAGTGAGGGAAACTAGGGAGGGCTTAGAATGTTTGTGGTTTCCACGGCAACAGCCCAGCCCAGGCAGCTGAAGGGAAGGAAGTCATGGCGGAGGAGCTGGAGCCTGAATGTAAGTGGCCTGGAGCGGCTCTTGCTGGCTTGTGAGATTTGCTTAATGTTCATTTGTGGAGGGATGGGCTTCTGAAGCGATTCTGGTGCCTCAGCCTCCGAGTAGCTGCGATCACAGGCACCGCCACCATGCCTGATTTTTGTATTTTTAGTAGAGACAAGGTTTCGCGAGGTTGGCCAGGCTGGTCTCAAACTCCTGATTTCAAGTGATCCACCCGCCTCGGCCTCCCAAAGTGCTGGGATTACAGGCGTGAGTCACCGCACCCAGCCTGATTTGTAATAATTTTGACATTAAAGACCTATTGTCCTGTTCTGGGGTCAGTGGCAGGCAGGGGGAAGGATACATTTCCAAAGAAAAAAATAAATAAAAAACCTCTGTTTAAAAATGTTTAATACTACATTTTGGCAATATGTATTAATCCAAATGTAGTCTAAAGACCTATCCTATTCAACACACATTCAAAAGTTGGTTTGGTTTTACTGACAGCAAATTTGTTTTCAGATCGTTTGTAAAAGAGTCATATTTTCCAATAAATTCTTAAAACTTTCATTTATTGTTTATTTTCTCTCTCAGGCAGAGATGGCAGGATACACACACACACACACACACACACACACACACACAATGTTTTCAGATAGGAAAATAAAATACTTATTGCCACGATGGGGATTCCTGGCATATATTACAAGAACATGGCAGACAGAAGTTTCCACTTCTGTCTTGAGCAGGTCTTATTACAATCAAAAGAAAAAGCATTTGAAGTGGGAAAATGATTGTGTCAATTGACTTGCTGGTGGCTTCAAATCCTTCTTGAAAGTAAAATAAACGAAGGATAACACAACAGCAATGAAGTTGCCTCCTTCTTCCATCTTCCATAGAGCTGGTACAAGGTGCCTTTTAGAGCTTTAAGTGTTCATGCCTTTGATGAATTGCAATGATCGCTGTCTTGGAGAATTTGTTCTGTGAATCATTTAAGTGGTTGCTCTGAAAGACTAAGCTGATCAACAGGGGCGATTCTCTAGCAGCCCTCTGCTGAAAGTATTGGCTCCAGTATTCAGCCGCCTCGGTGGACTCGGGGAAGGATGGTTTGCTTCTCAATGGACGGAGGAAATTTCTCTGAGGAGGGTATGGATGGGCCTGCTGCCCTTTGGGCATCGCAGTACACAGTGTCCCAGAAAGAAATTCTTCTTCTTAGGTTAGAAAACAGCAAATAAAGGGGGCAAATCTGGGCTTCTCCTGTTCTCTCTGTAGTGTTCAGTAACATGTTGCCTACACTCTAGACCTGCAGCCAAAATGGGTAGAATTTACGGAGTATCTCTTCTAGGCCATGTGCCTCTTTGCCAAAAGTAATTCCATCTGTGTGTCAATCAACCATTTTGTTTGAGATGATGATTCTAATGTTGCAGAGGAGGCAACTGTGGTTCAACAGCCCTAGGGGTTGGCTCTGTGGGGATGGTGCAGGAAGGGGTGAGCGAGCCACTGGTCACTGAGGGGTTTAGTCAGGGACTCCTGAGACATTTTAGCATTAACTGAGGGTTTTAACCAAAACCCTTTCTGTGTTCCCCTGTATGTGAAATACATTAAAGAAGACATCTTTAAGCATCGTCATTAAGAATTATAATTAAGATTGTACACTTTCCTTTCAGAGCCTTTGCTAATATTGTAAGAAATACTCTGCCAAATTAAGATATTCTGTTTTTTTCTGATTGGCTTTGAGGGCCCGGAGCTCTGGGGCTGGCTTGCACATCCTGGGGCCCTGCCTGCTTCTCATCTGCAGCAACACACTAGATCCGCCACGGGTGTCTCTGACTTTTAAGGGCCGGGTCATGTATTCTGTTCGTCTGTTTCTCTGTATACCCTCTTTTGGTCAGGGGCTACGCCTCTCAGCCAGAGCACCAGCTGACTTCCTGTGGAACTAAGAGCCATCCCTAAGAGTCTCCTTTTCTTTTCTGACCAGTGTACCTGAAGTGGAAGCACTGCGAGACGCCAGGCGTGAAGACCCTGTGTAATCTGAAGACACTTCTGAACCGGCTTCAGAAAGACCACCGGGAGGACGTCTACCTCTACATCTCTGGACACCTGAACCCCAACAAGCTCTACCAGCCTCCTGAGACAGTCTTAGAGCACTGGCCCAATGCCCACCGGCCCAAGGGGGAGCTTTCCTCTGACGTGGGAGAGCTGCCCACAGGGAAGGTGGTGAGGATGAAGGAGGCCCTGGCCCACTTCACCATCCATACGGCGCTGGTCCCCAGTGAGGCCCAGGATACCCCGCTGTTCAGTTACCTGAACCCCCAGGCCTCTCTTTCCCACACTTCAGAGGAGGATCTCTTTTCAGTGGAGGCTCTCCGAGAGGGGAAGGAAGAAAAGAAAGGAGGCCCTCCCGGACGGGGCCCTCCTGGATGGCGCAGGAGGGAAGAACTCCAGCTGCCCGACGTGAAGGTGCTGCGGTACCAGGAAGCCGGGCCCAGAGGCGCCAGGGACCGGCACCACTATGTCAGCTCCTACCTGGCGGGGGCCACCAACGCAGACAGGTACAGGATGTTCCTGCGTTTCCAGAAAGAAGTGCTCGCCAAGCAAGATCTCCTGAAGAATGACTTCGCTGGGAGCAAGGTGGCCGCGGGCCACGAAAGAAAGCTGCAGCGGGTGAGGAGGGCGGCCCTGCGGTGCTCTCGGGAAAGAGCTCTCAGGGCACAGCTCTCGGGGCAAAGCTCTCGGGGCAGTATTCTCAGCGCAGACCTCGCGGTGCAGCGCTCTTGGCTCAGTGCTCTCTGTGCGGTGCTCTCGGGTCAGTGCACTTGGTGCAGTGCTCTGGGTGCAGTGCTCTCTGCGCAGTGCTCTCGGGTCAGTGCTCTCTGTGCAGTGCTCTCGGGTCAGTGCTCTCCGTGCAGTGCCCTCGGGTCAGTGCACTTGGTGCAGTGCTCTCGGGTCAGTGCTCTTGGTGCAGTGCTCTGGGTGCAGTGCTTTCCGCACAGTGCTCTCGGGTCAATGCTCTCCGCGCAGTGCTCTCGGGTCAGTGCTCTTGGTGCAGTGCCCTGGGTCAGAGACAACCACGACTGTGAATTGAGGTTCGTCCTCTGAGGCTTCCCTGATACGTCCAGGC
This sequence comes from Colobus angolensis palliatus, assembly GCF_000951035.1. Lineage (NCBI taxonomy): Eukaryota > Metazoa > Chordata > Mammalia > Primates > Cercopithecidae > Colobus > Colobus angolensis. The sequence goes on from NW_012114488.1 coordinate 11,263,653, forward strand.
AGAATGCAGTACTGTACCAGGTGCGGAGAGCATTAGCACTTTCAGTGGGGACAGTTTGGGTGAAATGAAGGAGGGCGCCTTCTGGGAACTGGTCAGCTGGGGGAGGCCCATCGCAGACACATTGGAGGCCATGTGGCTGCAACAGTAAATCAGATGTTTGTAGGTCAGCAGAGGGGTCTGAGAGAGGGCTTGCCTGCCTGACGGTGGAAGAACGGTGAGGGCAGAGAGAGAGCTGATGGGCACTGTCACGCCCTGAGGTATGCCCAGGCAGCACGTGTGTACAGAAAGTGCTGGTGTGAGGGGAAGATCTATGGTGGGCTGCCGACTCAGAGGAGAACAGCTGACTGGAGGCATCATCTCCAAATGGGGACGATGCACGAAAGAGAAGAAAATAGCAGGCCCCCAGGAAGCAGCCAGGCCTTGGGGTTGGAAGAGAGAAAGGGCCTTGGGGGACTGTGGAGGCGGAGAGTGAATGCTTGAGTACTGGGAACAAGGGAGTCAATAAAGAAGAAAATATTTTTTAAAAAATCCCGAATCTTGGGTGACCAGGGAGACAAAGAAACTCAGCAAATGGTGGGAGGGATCAGAACCCTCGGGACCGGCCCCCTGTGCTGCCCGCCCACTCTCCAGGGTGATGACAGCTGTGTCCTCTCTGGCTCCTGAGAAATTCGGTTCTGGAAGAAAAATGAAGCCACCCTGAAAGGGGCTGACTCTGTTTTTCCTCCAGGAGCTTCAGAAAATTTGCACCTGCAGCCCTCAGCAGTTCAACAGACTGCACGTCTTTGGAAAAGTCTTTGAAGAGATTTGTAACAGTTCTTTGATATTTGGTGATCTCTTGAAAAAAGTTAAGGTAAGAAACATCCATCTTCAGCATAACAGTTGAGAAGCTTGCATGAGGTTCTGTGTACATGAATGATCTCAAGCCTCACTGAAATTCTGCCAGGGATCACAGGCCCCCTTCTACAGACAGGGACCATCACTCACAGAGACTGGAGGTTATCTGCCTGCAGGGACGTAAATTATAAAGGGGCCATGTGGAATCAACACCCAGTCAGCTCATTCCTTAAGCCCATATTTTCCCACTAAAGCTTCCTAATTATACATAACCTTTTATAAATTGTACATAACTTAATTATTATAATTCAAATAAATGAATAATTAATTTAACATTACATGTGTAATTTTATATGAATCCTTATGGAATTACAGATTTGTTGTAATTTCATGATGAAAGTGATTTTTGGATGCTGTGGCTTATGCCTGTAATCCCAGCACATTCAGAGACTGATGCAGGCAGATCACTTGAGGTCAGGAGTTTAAGACCACCCTGGCCAACATGATGAAACCCCATCTCTACTAAAAATACAAAAATTAGCTGGGCATGGTGGCACGTGCCTGTAATCCCAGCTACTCAGAGGCTGAGGTAGGAGAATCGCTTGAACTCGGAGGCAGAGGTTGCAAAAAAAAAAAAAAAAAAATGAGACAATGTCCTTCATATGGAACCTGAGTTGAGATTATGTTGCTTAAAGACCATGCGATATTTAATTTCCCTAATGACAAGGAATGCCTAACGGTGGAGACCTGATGGCCTGTTTTCCAGCGATGCTTCATCACTGGGAAGCTCATCCTGGCAGGCCAGTAGAACCTGAATCCACAGAGCTTCTGCATGGCAGGAGATAATTTGTTGTATTTGTGTCAAGGTGTTTTATGACATTCTGAAGTGATCAATATTTTATATTTTATCCCATGGCATTTTATGATATTCTGAGGTAATCAATACTTAATGCTCAAATATGCTTCAAAGATGGTGTGATTTTATCAATGTGAGCATGTATACCATTTAATGCATTGTAGGAACATTTTATGTTTTTCTGAAATGATCTAAACGAACATTCTTGACTTCCGTGTTATTTATACACATGAAACACCTGTCCTGTGGCCTCCTCATGCATGGCCAGTGGAATTTGTGTTTGTTTCTGTACAGGATGAATATGAACTCTACATGGTGACGCTCCTGGAGTCCCAGCCCGCAGCACAGTACGAGGTGATGATCGATCGCGAAGAGCCTGAATAGAGCCTGCTTATTCCTAGCATTGTATTTCACGAGCAGTGGAAACCTTTCTGAATCCAAGAAGCCCCATGTGTGCCCCATAACTTAGAATAGCTAATATTTTTTATTATAGATAAGCTTTATACTGCCTTAATAACATTATTGATAAAGAAATTTCCCTTAGATTGGCATAACATTATTTATACTGCCAAACAAGCAACATAACTATGTATAAATTGGGAATATAAATGGTTCTCTGCCAGTAGTTTCCAAAAACCATTGTCGAGTCATTATCCTGGCAAAAACACTGAGAATGTGTTGTGATGGCTAGTGTGCTGTAAGCTGACTCAAACCCTATGATCTCTTTGTTTAACGGGTGACAGTGTGCCAGGTGTTCCCTCTAGGGTTGGGTTAAACATGTGATTGGTCAAATAAGAAAATATACTGCCAGAATAACTTAATCACTTATAAAACCTAAGAACATCTAACACTGTAGCCAAGATAACTTTGGTATTTTGAATTCAATACACTTTAAAGATTAATTTTACTTCATAAATTAGGAAAGATAGTTGCTTCTTTTGTATATGAGCAAACAATCACAGCATTGCAAGGAGATCAGTTCTAGTTTGCTTCTTCATTTAAAATAAGATGTGAGCACCATTTTCTTTGTGCTGAGCCTTTTCATAACGCAGAAGCAGCCTTTGTCTTTATAAGAATGAGCAAAGGCTCCAGTGGGGAATCTACCTTGTTCCTTACGTTTTGAGATTGAGTCAAAAAGTGGCATACGTCCCTATCTTGGTCAAACGTGAGCATGAAGAAATTCCCAGGCCAGCAGGGCCCTGGATGCCTCTTTCTGTGTCTGTAACCCTGACAGCGCTTCCCCTAAGAGGCAGAGATCTCTGTTGCTCCTCATTTGAGCACAGCACTGCTTTATATCTGCAGATGGCAAGCGCATTCACATGACTTCTCATTCATGTAGAAGAAATGATTGCAGTGCCACTAACAATGTGCCTCCAGGGCTTTATCCAGCATGTCCTTCCCCCGACACAGGCCAACAGGGAAATTCCCTACCATCTTTCCATTTCTTGGAAAAATAAACTCTTAACATACTGAAAAAGGTATTTTAATGGAAACTTCACTGGCCATTCCTGCCCCAACAGCCCTCCCTCCCTTAAATCCTCCCAATTTACCTGTTTTAACTAGAATGTATATGTTAACCCAGGGCACCTTGAAAATGCATTAACGACAAATAAAAAAGGGAGTCCTCCCTCCCTCCCTGTGTGCTTGTCTCACCTCTTGTGCCTGGTCCTGCCTAGGCTCTTCTGGCTCAACTCAAGGCGCTGGGGCAGAGGCCAGTGAAGACGGCAGACATGGATCTCGCCAGGGAAGAGCTGAGGACGCTTGTAAGAGCCACAAAAGCAGCCCTGGAGCAGAATGATAGGTGAGGCATGAGTGACTGATCTGATCTATGTTTAGATTCTCCTGTAACAAGATCTGAAGCCTACAGTTACATTGATTTCTGCTTTGCTGAAAACATGCTACTTTTGCTAATATCATGCCTGTCATCTGGCCACTTCTACAGGCCATCACCTATGTGACTAAGACCTTCTGCTAAGTATGGTGTGTCCATGGGGGGAGTTTGGGCAGGTTTCCGAAGGAATCTCCTGTCTTTTTTGGTGGTCCCCTGAAGACTGACTGATAGGCGAGAGGGCTGCAGATCTAAGACACCTTATATGAATGCCCTTATTGTTTTTTAACTTACAAAACTCTTCTAATATAACCTCTCTGTGTCATTTTCCAGAGTCAAATCACAATTGGATAGGGCACACTGTTTGTATGATTTGAAAAAGATTAAAGGAAACTCACAACATCCAAAATATCTTCAAGAGCACAAAACAAGAAACAAAACCAAAAAACAAAATTTGCCTTATAGTGTAACTAGAAGACAGAGAACTGTTGTATTTGTTGCTCCAATTTATTTATTTTTTGATGGAGCCTTGCTCTGTCGCCCAGGCTGGAATGCAGTGGAGTGATCTCAGTTCATCGCAACTTCCATTTCCCGGGTTCAAGCCTCCCAAGTAGCTGGGATTAAAGGTGTGTACCACCACACCCGACTAATTTTTGTATTTTTAGTTGAGTCAGGGTTTCACCATGTTGGCCAGTCTGGTCTTGAACTCCTGACCTCAAGTGATCCACCCATCTCAGCCTCCAAAAGTGCTGGGATTACAGGCATGAGCTACCACACCTGGCCTCCAACTTGGTCTTGCGGTCTCTCTCACAAAGGTGGCTATGAACTCTAGCCCTCCCGTGATGGGGCTTTGGGGGCTGGTGGAGGATGTTCTCAGGGTACTCTTCATGGGATGTGTCTTCATCCTAGCCTTCAGGCTTAATGCCCAAGTGTCTGACCTGTGACCAGATATTCCTCTCACAAGAAACCCAACTACACTGGCAGAAGCCCTTGTGGCCGTTGTCTGGTGTGTATCCAGGTTATTCCTACCAAGATAACCAGTCTTTAGGAGATCCCTGGCTGGTAAAAGGTGACATTCAAGTGTGTCCATCAGGTGAGGCACAGAGAAGGCCACAGAACAAAGCACATTAAATAGCAGATTTGTTACTTACAGATCCCAGAGAAAAGAGGGCAGCATGCCTCTCAGGGGTGGTAGGAAGTAGGGAGCTGCCTGAAACACACTCGCTCCATCAGCAGGTAAGGGAGCAAGAGAGAGAGTGCGGACCGATGGACCAAGGCTTTTGTTCAGGTCTAGAGTGTGACCGTAGCAGGTTTTCCACGGGGAATTCTGATCAGTGGGTTTAGGGCAAGAAGGCATGAGGTCTGTGGGGTCACACACACTATGATAGAGTGTGGTTTCTGGGTCACTGCAGCATATTCTCATGGCCCATGCAGGGTGTGGGGGTCAGTGGGTTGAGGAAAGTAGGTTGTATTTAGCTGTCCCATAGTGGGTGATCACTGGGAGGTGGTTGTTTAAGGCAGATATCTGGACTGACCATTTGGAGGCACTGGAAGGAGGAGAAGCACAAAAAACTGTGTCAAGCAATGGTGACTGAGCCCTGCTTCTGGAGTGAGAAAATTAAACTTCTGTTCAAAGTGAACACCAAGGCAAAAAAAAAAAAACAAAACTGAATTCATTGCAAATGCATCCAAAGTTTAAAAATGACTGAAAATAGAAAAGAAAACATTCAGTGGCAGTGAACCAGTTTCCATGTGTCTGCTGCAAAGCTTTGTTTGTGAGAGCAAGTGAGGTTTTGGGAAAAGTTCATGGAAGAGAGAACAGTGGAGCTAGAAGGAGGTCTAAAATTGTTCTAAAACCACTTCCAGGGAGAGAATCCATGTAAGTGAGAAAACCACACAGCTGTACTGCTGGGCTGATGGCAGCACTGACTATGATGGCAGGGGTGTGGTGGGGTGGGGTGGGGTTACTTGGAAGAGGGTAGAAGTGAGAATACAACTTTGAAATGGTAATAATACATGTGAGAAGGGAGTTAAAGGAAAGAAAGCAGCATCCTTTAGGAATGTCCAATGAAGGCAAAAGGGAGCAAGAGAGGAAAATGTAAAAACCCATAAAAAGAGGAAAATAAAGGTGCACACAACCCTTCCACATACTGTCCTTTTCCCCTCTAAACAAGCAAGGTATCCAGGACTATCAAAGGAAATCAGAACACCACCAAAAAAACAAAAAACAGGCCAGGTGTGGTGGCTCACGCCTGTAATCCCAGCACTTTGGGAGGCTGAGATGGGTGGATCATGAGGTCAGGAGATCGAGACCATCTTGGCTAACATGGTGAAACCCCGTCTCTACTAAAAAAATACAAAAAACTAGCCGGGTGTGGTGGTGGGCGCCTGTAGTCCCAGCTACTCAGGAGGCTGAGGCAGGAGAATGGCGTGAACCCGGGAGGCGGAGCTTGCAGTGAGGGGAGATCGTGCCACTGCACTCCAGCCTGGGCGACAGAGCGAGACTCCGTCTCAAAAAAAAAAAAAAAAAAAAATGAAATCAATAATAAAATAGCATAATTTGCTACACTGATGGAAAAGTATCCATTTGAATTAGCAATCTCTCATACTACTCCAAATCACTAGTCCAGCCTGCAAAAATGCAGAGGTGTAAACAATCTTCGTCTATACAAACTACTATGAGAAAAGAACAGAAAATGAGAATCCAAATGATTTACCTGATGAAAGTCCCTGCCTTACCAAGGAATAATAATAATAACGTTGAATGAGAAGAAAACTGTAGCACAGCACTCCAAGCTAAATTAGATGTTCCCGAAAGAGCAGTTCAGCATATGAAAACAATCTTGAGTCATAAATTTAAAAACTAAGGAGAGAAATCAACAACAATAAAGAAGAAATAAAACAAGATAAAAACTGAGGGAAAAATAGTTGAAAAAGTCAGAATTATATCATAGGTCAAGACTAAATTCTGAAATACCCAAGGAAGAGTAGTTTTGAATGAAAATATAATAAGGGGCATTGGGAAAAAGTGGAAAAATATTTAAAAGAGTGTAAATGAGATACAGAAATAAAAAGAGTCAGAAAAAGTAGATGAAATAGACATAAGCAAAGAATGTCCAATTCTCGTATAATTAAAGTCCCTGAAGAAGAAAAACAAAGCAATAGAACACAAACCTAAGAGATAGTTAAAACTATAATATGTAAAAATTTTCTGGAAATGAAACTTTCTTACTATACATATTGAAAAGATTTTCATCATTATTATTAATCCATTGAATCCCCCGTTTCTTAATTTTTTTTTCTTTGTGACAGGGTCTTGCTCTGTTGCCCAGGCTGGAGTGTAGTGGCGTGATCATGGTTCACTGTAGCTCCAACCTCTCAGGCTCAAGGGATCCTCTCACTTCAGCCTCCCAAGTAGCTGGGACCACAGGCACCACACCTGACTAATTTTGTATTTTTTTTTAAGTAGAGATGGAGTTTCACCATGTTGCCCAAGCTGGTCTCCAATTCCTAGACTCAAGTGATCCACCTGCTTTGGTCCTTCAAAGTACTGGGATTACAGGCATGAGTCACCATGCCTGGCTCCAGTTTCTTAAAATTGAGGGTCATAATAACCACCCTATTTCTCTCTTAATCTGTGATGAAATGAACTAATATGTGTAAAAATCTTAAACTGTTAGGCCCTTTGTAGACATTTGACATTAAATTATTTGCATGTTGATGTTTTAAATTGAATCACAGTGTTGTCCTCAATATATGTAATACCTGCTAGACTCCTTTTTGTTTTCTCTTTGAATCTATAAAACATAAGATAGTTGATGTAGGTCACTCTGAACCAAGCAGAGGAAGCAAAGAGGTTTTTCCCCTTTTCTTTTCTTTTTTTGAGATGGAGTCTCGCTCTGTCACCCAGGCTGGAGTGCAGTGGTGCAATCTCGGCTCACTGCAACCTCCACCTCCCGGGTTCACACCATTCTCCTGCCTCAGCCTCCCAAGTAGCTGGGACTACAGGCCCTCGCTACCACACCCAGCTAATTTTTTGTACTTTTAGTGGAGACGGGGTTTCACCATGTTAGCCAGGATAGTCTCAGTCTCCCGACCTCGTGATCTGCCTGCCTTGGCTTCCCAAACTGCTGGGATTACAGGCGTGGGCCACCATGCCCAGCCTCTTGTATTTTATTTTTAATTCAAACATAGTGAAATTTGTAAATTGTATCTTTTGCACAGAATAAAAATACGCAGGAAATATGCAGTGTATTTCAGCATCAGGAAGGTCTTTCCATAGCCCTTGACATGTTGTTTGACTTTGAGTGTAAAACGCTAATTTTTTTTTTTTTTTTTTAGTTTTTTAAATTTTTTTTTGCGTTCTTCCTTCTTAGCAATTCCATTAACAAAAAATATCAATAAACTCTATAGGAAATCATTTATTTTAAATTAACTAACTCTTTAAAGGCTTATGCAATCTTGGTAAGAAAGTATTATTTTGTTTGTTTAACTTGACTGATTTAGGCTGTCATTTAATAAATATCTTCAGAGTATCTGTTGTGTTAGAAAGTAAGCAGGTCTATTTTAATTTCTCAACTATAAGAGACTTGTGGTGTAACACAGACAAAAGAAAAAAGATATAATGAGGATCTAATATTTCCCTGTTGTTCATCCACACATTGTAGACTCAGAAGTGAACTGGAGATGGAGCTGGCATTGCTGCGGTCTGCGAAGGAACGATCAGGCAGGTGTCTGTGTGATGTCCTCCTGATGGGTGCTTTGCTGTGACCTTCATTATTTCAGCTGCCACAGCCTTGGCTGCCTGTCTGTCAACATGGGAGATGCTGATGCTCCCTCTGAGTTTTGCAGTAAGAATTCAACGTGTTCACCCGCATCACCCAAGATCACAGGGCCTGGCACGTGGTGGTCACTGCCTGTTTGTTCTTCATCTTTTTATTATTACTTGTGAGGAAGAATATGCATTTCATGGGAAATTAATTACATTTTATGAATATTTTATGAAATAGATATTAACATTTTATGAAATAGATAATAAAATTATTTTGAATGTATACAATTTAGAATGCAATTACATGATAAAAATAAGTTTAAGTATCTTGCTCATTAACCTTGACTGTTTCCCAACTGTTAAATGAAATGCCATTTTCCCCCTGAGTTTGTTAAACACTCACTCATATTCTGTTTTTAGATACTTTTTCTCAGTGTCTGGTAGGATATCCTCACAGGCCTATCCTGTTTTAAGTTCTTAGTAGAGCTTGGCCTCAAAGATCCTTGTCAAAGTGCTTTTACCACCTTTTTCCCCCTTCTGCCTGTTTCCTCTTTTCTACCTATGAGTAGCACGGGTGCTGTTAACCCTGCTGGATGTCTTTGCACAGGTTTCTGTCACCTGATTTACATCACCTTGTCCTGCCTGTTCTCTGTCCCAGGCTGACTCTGCTTCTCCTTCCGTCCTTTCTCAGGGCTCAGAGGTCACCTGCTTCGCTCCTTCTTCCACCATGTTGTTTGTTCTTTGTAGGGTTCCTCTCACAGACGTGAAATAGGACCCAAGCTTGGTGTTTTCTGTTTCCTTGCTTTCTCTTAAAACAGGCCCACGATTTAAAAACAAAACAAAAAGGCAGAAACTTAAGGGCTTTACTGCTAGTCATTGATTAAAAAAAAAAAAAAAAAGGCAAAGATGAATAAAAATAAGATGGAGTGACTAACTTTCTAGAACTCTAGTAACCTTTCTTCATGTTAGAGCCTAGTCCACTGTTCCCATCACTCTTTCATTGCGATGGAACAAACCCGGTGCCCCTGGTTCTTCCTGCTTTGTTCTTTTCCCAAAGTGTTCTATCGCGGGAGCCTGTTCCTCCAATCACACACATTTGCTGTGGAATGTCCCCGTTTTCATACCTCAGTCTTTCCCTATAGTTATGTCTTGAGGGTAGAAAAGAGGTGAGGACGGAGGTCACTCCCTTGACTTGACGCTCCTTTTTGCCTCTTTGAACTCAGCTGATGGTTTTGGGCTGAAACCTTCAGCTTAGGTGAAGGTGGAGAACACATACTTTATTTTGTAGTTTCTTTCAGTTTGTGTAGAAGCTTAACTATGACCATTTCTATCCCCTCAGCTAGCTCATCATGTGTCTACTTAATTCCCCCAAATTTCAAAATTTAATGTCAAATTTTCTCCTTCTTCCAAATTTGGCAAAGTAGAATGATGGCAGTGGCTTCCTTCTTGTTTACTATCTACAAGGAAGGGTAATTAATATTTCTAACTGTTTTGTTCCCATTGAAAAGTAGTAATTGTTTTTTTCTCAAAAAATGAAGTCTCACCACTCTAATTAGTATATAACTGTGCTGATTGACGACAAATTGGCCTTAGCAGTGGATCACTTGATGTCTCCATTTCCTTTCTGTACTCCTTAAATGTTGATATTCTTTGGAGTCCAGCATCTCTTTGGAAGAGTTTTCTTTTAAATTCCAAATCTATTTTACCTGGTAAAATCCTTTCTTTCACTCTCCTACCCCTCAACCTCTTCCAACATAGCTTGAAATAAGCGGCCAAGTTGGGATTGAAACCGAGTTCTTTCTTTCCTCCATGCTTCATCGAACTCATTGTTTTCTTTCTAGCTACAACTGAGCGAAAACCTAGGGCTTGTTTTTGACGTTGCCTTCTTCTCTACATTGCCAGATCTAGTCAACTACTAAGGTCTATTTTCTTTTTCTATTTCCTAAATAGTTTATTTATTTATTTTATTTTATTTTTCACTTCTCTTCATGTTGGGAGTGCTATTCTGATATGCTTTGGCTCTGTGCCCCCACCCAAATCTCATCTTGAATTGTAGCTCCCATAATTCCTATGTGTTGTGGGAGGGACCTGGTGGGAGATAACTGAATCACGGGGACAGTTTCCCCAATACTGTTCTCATGCTAGTGAATAAGTTTCATGAGATCTGACGGTTTTATTAGGGGTTTCCCCTTTTTGCATCTTCCTCATTCTGTCTTTGGCTGCTGCCATCCATGTAAGAGGGAACTTCCTCCTCCTTGCCTTCTGCTGTGATTTTGAGGCTTCCCCAGCCACATGGAACTGTAAGTCCAATTAAACCTCTTTTGTTTGTACATTGCCCAGTCTCCCGTATGTCTTTATCAGCGGCGTGAAACAGACTAATACATATCCTGACCCGATCAATCTGTGTGAATGATTGCCATAGCTTCCAAACAGGTGTCTCTGAGTCTAGTCTTGTGCTGTCTGATCCACTTGCAGGGCACAATTTCACTGGAGACAGTGATCATTATCTGATTGTGTCTCTCCCCATATTAAAAGCTCTCAACAGCTTTGACTGATTTCTTAACATAGGTCACAAGTCTTCTCAGATCTGCCCCCCGTTTCCCTCCTAGCATCGTCCCTCAATGTCTAAATTCTGTCTTCTGCTCCCTCCCAAAACCCTTCTGTTTGTCTAACTTCTCTTTATCCTTTGTGTTTCAACCTAATCACACTTCTCTGGCAAAGTCATCCTTGAGCCTTCCTCATGCTGTGTCTGATGTTCTTGCCTTTGTCTTACCATAATTGCACCTTCTACTCTGCCACTGTCACTCTTGTTGTTTCTTGTTGGTCTGCACTGCTTAGTCACACACTCTGGAAAAGGCTAATTCACCATTGAACCTTTCTACCTAACCCAGTGTCTGCACAAAAATGTGTTCAACAAATATGTACTGATTAGAGGAATGAATTAAAGGAGGAATGCCCTCATTCTTGGGTCAGATTATTTTTATTGACATGCTTTGAGTTTGAATTATATTTTATAGTTATATATACTATAGCATACATAATATTGTTAATAATACATAATGCTATTAATAATGAGATATTAAACACAGTAATACTTTGTTTTTAAAAATATTCCCAGAATCATCTGAGAAACATATAATTGATGAGAACCAACTTACTCTTATTGAGAAGGTTGAAAAGAAGAGGTGTGAAATACTCAGTAAGTGGGATGAGATACAAGCTCTGGAAAAAGAAATTAAAACAACTTTGGTTCATACTGGAATTTCAGATATCACTGAGAATAGGATTAAAAGCATAGAGGTATGCAACTTATTTATTTAAATATTTACATTATTCATTTGCCTAAAGACCTCGGCAAACACTTGAAGTAATGTGATTTGGTCATAGGGTAACAAAATCATAAAATTTGGTTCAAATATACTTTTTATTTCAAAATGTTTATAGCAAATAATCATAATAATTAAGAGATATATCTAAAATAAGAAAATGGGAAAGTGATAAAAATTCTATTGATTTCTGTTAATAGCCAAAACCTAATTTTTTGAGTAACATGGACATATAGAGTGGAATAATAGCCATTGTAGACTCCAGAATGTGGGAGTGTGGAAGGGGGATGAGGGATGAAATACTACCTACTGGTTACACTGTACTCTATTTGGGTGGTGGTACACTAAAGCCCACCATTACATATATATCCATGTAATACAACTGCACTCGTACCCCTAAATCCATAAAAGTTAAAAAATTTAAAAACATAATTTTAAATTGTACATAATATAACTCAATGTAACCTCCAGTTATAGAGTATGTAAGAAATACGTGATTTTTTTTATTGTGGTTCTATAGGTAAGCATATTTTTCCAGCACTACTTTTATTCTTTTTAGCAGAATTATAGAGCATATAGAAAGGTGTTTGTGGTCCAACCTTTTTTTTATGAAAAAATTATCCCTTTCTGTTTTACAATGATATGTTCAGATGTTCTTTTTTTTCTTTTTCTTTTTTTGGCTGGGGGACATGGCTGTGTGCCAACAAAACTTTATTTACAGAAACAGGTGCAGACTGGATTAGTTTGTTGACCCCTGTTTTAGAAGAAATTATTTAAATATAGAGGAAATGCTATGGTTCACTGTTATAAGAATGAAATATTAATGGATGAAATAATTGTACTGATTCTAGCCTTATTTTAACAGGTGAAGTTTTTACATTTATTTATTTTTTATTTTTTTCTATTTTAAGTAACAGGGTACATGTGCAGATGTGCAGATTTGTTACATAGGTAAATGTATGCCATGGTGATTTGTTGCACCTATCATCCCATCACCTAGGGATTAAGCCCAACATGCATTAGCTATTTTTCCTGATGTTTTACCTCCCTTCACCCCCCTGACAGCCCCCAGTGTGTGTTGTTCCCCTCCCTGTGTCCATGTGTTCTCATTGTTCAGCTCCCACTTATAAGTGAGAACATGTGGTGTTTGGTTTTCTGTTCCTGCATTAGTTAGCCGAGGATAATGGCTTCCAGTTCCATCCATGTCCCTGCAAAGGACATGCTTGCATTCCTTTTTATGGCTGCATAGCATTCCATGGTGTATATGTACCACATCTTAAAAATCTAGTTTATCATTGGTGGGCATTTGGGTTCATTCCATGTCTTTGCTATTGTGAATCATTCTGCAATGAACATATATGTGCATGCATCTTTATAATAGAATGATTTATATTCCTTTGGCTATATACAAAAGGGATTTGGGTTTGCTGGGTCAAATGGTATTTTGAGTTCTAAATCTTTGAGGAATTGCCACACTGTCTTCCACAATCATTGAATTAATTGACATTCCTACCAACAGTGTAAAAGCATTCCTTGTTCTCCACAACTTTGCCAGCATCTGTTGTTTCTTGACTTTTTAATAATTGCCATTCTGACTGGGGTGAGATGGTATCTCATTGTGGTTTTGATTTGCATTTCTCTGATGATCAGTGATGTTGAGCTTTTTTCATATGCTTGTTTGCCACATGTATGTCTTCTTTTGAGAAGTGTCTGTTCATGTCCTTTGCCCACTTTTTAATGGGGTTGTTTGTTTTTTCTTGTAAATTTGTTTAAGTTCCTTGTAGATTGTGAATATTAGACATTTGCCAGATAAATATGGCAAAAATTTTCTCCCATTCTGTGGGTTGTCTGTTTGCTCTGATGATAGTTTCTTTTGTTGTGCAGACCTCTTTAGTTTAATTAGATCCCATCATCAATTTTTGCTTTTGTTGCAATTGCTTTTGATGTTTTCATCATGAAATCTTTGCCCATGCCTGTATCCTGAATGGTATTGCTTAGATTTTCTTCTAGGGTTTTATAGTTTTGGGTTTTACATTTAAGTATTTAACCTATCTTGAGTTATTTTTTGTATAGATGTAAGGGAGGGGTCCAGTTTCAATTTTCTGCATATGGCTAGCCAGTTCTCCCAGCACCATTTATTAAATAGGGAATCCTTTCCCCATTGCTTGTTTTTGTCAGGTTTGTCAAAGATCAGATGGTTGTAGGTGTGCAGTCTTATTTCTGAGTTCTCTATTCTCTTCCATTGGTCTATATGTCTGTTTTTTGTACCAGTACCATGCTGTTTAGATCACTGTAGCCTTGTAGTATAGTTTGAAGTCAGGCAGCATGATGCCTCCAGCTTTCCTCTTGTTGCTTAGTGTTGTGTTGGCTATAGAGGATCTTTTTGTTTCCATATGAAATTTAAAATAGTTTTTTTTAATAATGTGAAGAATGTCAATGACAGTTTAATGGGAATAGCATTGAATGTATAAACTACTTTGAGAAGTATTGCCGTTTTCATGATAGTCATTCTTCCTATCCATGAGCATGGAGTGTTTTTCCATTTGTTTGTGTCCTCTCTGATTTCCTTGAGTAGTGGTTTGTAGTTCTCCTTAAAGAGGGACTTCACTTCTCTTGTTGGCTATATTCCTAGATATTTTGTTCTCCTTATGGCAATTGTGAATGGGAGTTCATACAAAATTGGGCTCTCTGCTTGTCTGTTGTTGGTTTACAGGAATGCTTGCAATTTTTGCATATTGATTTTGTATCCTGAGACTTTGCTGAAGTTGCTTATCAGCGTAAGAAGCATTGGGGCTGAGATGATGGGATTTCCTAGATAGAAGAATCATGTCATCTGCAGAGACAATTCAACTTCCTCTCTTCCTATTTCAATGCCCTTTATTTCTTTGTCTTGCCTGATTGCCCTGGCTAGAACTCCCAATAGCATGTTGAATAGGAGTGGTGAGCGAGGGCATTCTTATCTTGTGTATGCTGGTTTTAAAGGGGAATGCTTCCAGCTTTTGCCCAGTCAGTATGATATTGGATGTGGGTTTGTCATAAATGGCTCTTACTATTTTGAGATGTGTTCATCAATACCTAGTTTTTTGAGAGTTTTAAACATGCAGGGATGTTGAATTTTATAGAAGGCCTTTTCTGTGTCTATTCAGATAATTATGTGGTTTTTGTCTTTAGTTCTACTTATGTGATAAATTTTACTGATTTGTGTATGTTGAACCAGCCTTGCATCCTGGGGGTGAAGCCAACTTGATGGTGGTGAATAAGCTTTTAGATGTGCTGCTGGATTCGGTTTGCCAGTATTTTCTCAAGGATTTTTGCACTGATGTTCATCAGGGATATTGGCTAAAGTTTTCCCTTTTTGTTGTATCTTTTCCAGTTTTGGTATCAGGATGATGCGGGCCTCATAAAATGAGTTAACGAGGAGTCCCTTCTTTTCAATTATTTGGAAGTGTTTCAGAAGAAATGGTGCCAGTTCCTCTTTGTACCTCTAGTAGGATTCAGCTGTAAATCCAT
>NW_012114488.1:11284422-11289576 GCF_000951035.1 Colobus angolensis palliatus
GAAATCACCTGTCTCTGTGTCACTTGCGCTGGGAGCTGGAGACTGGAGCTGTTCCTATTCGGCCATCTTGCTCCGCCCCCCTCCTTTATTTCTTTCAGAAATAAATGTTCTCAGAACAAGCATCAATTTATAATTGCATTTTTAAACAGTAATGGGTTCTAAATTTAAATATTGAAGCATGTATGTCAGAATCATGTAAACTATTCTTTCATAATTAAAACCTCTTTAGATAAATCAAATCTAAGACATAGAAAATTCCCTATGAAGATTCCATATCACTAATTTATATTACTTTAATTCTTATTTATATTTGGCTGCTTAATTCAAATACTGGAAAATACAATAGAGTTGCTATTGTTATCCTGTCATGTAATTGGTATCTGGTTCGACATTTGAAATAGACCATTTCCAACCAGGTAAAAAAAAAAGAGCTGAATGTATTGAGGACTTACAATGTATCAGACACTTTTATGAACATTAAAAAATATAGTTTCATTTAATGTGCAGCAACCCTAACAGGTGGCTGCTATTATTAATCCTCTTTTTGAAGTACAGAAATGAGGCACAAATATGCTAAGTAACTTGATTGAGGTCACAGTTAGCAAGTTTTAATACTTAGTATTAAAACTCAGCCTTGGTTCTTAATGATGCCCCATTCAGCCTAGCTGTTACACTTGCTAATACTTTTCAACATATCTAATACCTGAAAGAGCAAGTCTTTATACCCTCTGCCCATCATTATTTTGTTCACAATTATCCTGAATATTCTCATTAACATTATTGACTAATTTTTGAAGTTCTGATAATAATACTTTTGGTATTTTGATTGTGCTAACAATGATTTTATAAATGCATTTGGATATTTATATTGACAGTGACAGCTTTACAATATTAATACTCATATTTTGGATTATTTTATACTTATTTAATTTATTTTTATAATGGTGCAAGATACTTAGGTTTGTTCTTATGAGTTTATGGGAGGTATTACTATTATAACTGATAAAAAATTCCCCTTACAGTTTATAATCAGTTATTGCTGATATGTGTGTGATTTATTGATATTTATATTTTTATATTTTTCCAGCCCCCTTAACAACTTCTATCATTAGTTCTGAAAAGTGAAGAGCTCTTCACTTCTGGAACTTCTCTAAAATTTTCTGATATTTTGAAACACCAATCTCCTCCTCTCCTAGTTTGTTACCCAGAGGACCAGGATCTTTCCTTCTCATTAATTGTCCTTCATTTTATGCTTTGTTTCTTAATCTATTTTTAAGTAGTGTGCTATTGAGCACTCTTGAAATTATAACATCATTCACATAATCTTGTTAAATAGAGAAAAATAGTTAACAAATATTTTTAACAAAGTATATTGCATTTAAAACAACCTGTCTTCCAGCATGAAGCTATACAATTGGAAACAGAAAATATGATTTTAAAGAAGAAAATAAAAGTAAGTTTTTTTGTGTGAATCAATGTTTATCAATAAAAATATTTCCTCTAGTGCCTGCTTGTCCTGTGTAATAAGCATGACCAACTGATCGTAATTCTTTGTAGGTTACTGAAAACCATGTGAAGCAGATCATAGGAAAGATCAGTAAAGAGGGGCAGGAGTAAGTATTGACATCATGATAAAACAACTAGAGCAGTATCATGCTGCTCTCACGATCAGTTATTCAAAACTAGATTAGACTAGACAGACCTTTGAAGGGTTTACAGTCATGAATGCTTACATTAAATACACATGTTACATCCTTTTCTGTGCTTTGGAATGCTCAGTCTAAGATTTAGACCTCAATCTGTACACTTTATTTAGTCATATATAAATGAATGTATTGGATAAAGCTGGAGGTGAGGGTGAATTCACCTGGGCAGGAATCAGGAACGTGGGAAGGCATGGCTTTATTCTCTCCAGTCGTATGGTTTTTAGTGATGTTAAATCTTTGAAAACGCCTATGCAAATATTGCTCTGAAAATTCTAGTTTAAAAAGTAAGTGGCTGATTTATATCATTTGTTTATAACTAAATGTATAATATTGGTATAAATTTATTATTATTTACATTATAAGCTTATACTTCACACAGTTACTTTTCTTTGAGTTGGTACTATAGTTTGAATCTCAGAATTTGGTATTATTAAGAGCAATGGAAAACCATCTGATGATTTAAATAGGGAAAGACTTATTTGTATCAACAGGAAAAAAGACTTTCAGGTGTTTCAGGTGTAGGTCGCTTAGGCTTAACGACATAATTAAGGAACTAGGGCTTCTCACCTTTCTTCCCTGCTTTCCTTTGAGTGTGGCTGCCGCCTCTTCAGAGTCTCAATATGGCTGTCTTCAGGCATTAACTGGGTCTGCTTTCCATGGATTAAGAAAGGGAAAGGTGAATGACAGATGGCAAAGAGCTTCTCATTTTGAGGCTTTCCCTTTTATTCAGGAAGGACAGTTCTTTACAGATGCTTCCACCCACATCTCATTGGCCAGCACCATGGGCCAAGGCCAGTCTCTGCTGTAAGAGAGGCCAGAACATAGGGCACCCCACTCTCCAGCTTATGGGGCAGAAAAAGCCATGGAAGAAAGGGATTGGATAGAGTGCTAAGCGAGCCATACAGATGGATCTAGATTTTGTGGTTCCTTATATCATGTTGGGTGCTCTTAAAAAGAGGGAATAGAGTTACAAATACAAAACTGGGGAAGCACGCCCCATGGCCTTGCAATGAGAGTGAATGGACTAAAGTATATCATTATGTTCATGGTACACCTACTTCCCATGCCACACCATATGCGACAGGGGAAAACATCTATTTAGAGAATCTGTTACATTCAAGGCCAAAACTCCCTCAGAATATCTGTTTTAAAAAAGCAAATTATTACAAAGTCTCATCTTGTCTGTTTTTGTGTAAATGTGTCTAGAATAGATGCTTACTTTGAAATTTTCTTTCATGCTTAATGTATTTTTCCCTAACCTATGGTATTCATTTCTTGTGTATTTTAAGGAGCGTTTGGAAATTTATCAAGGAATTTGTAAAATCAGAGGACACAGAAGATAACACTCAAGCAACTGAACAAACGGCCAATGAAAATTCTTAACTTCCATGTATGTAGCATGGATATTTGCATATGTATATACATTCATAAAGATACATTTCGTTTCATCAGCTTTCATCTCTGGTAAAATTAATGTGGTATATGTATCTTACTCAGGATACTGAAATACACACACGCATACACATGATTAGTTTCTACTGTTGCATACATATTTACAGCAATACTAGTTCTTAACGTATGTTTTACTTTCATTTAATAATGTTCTACTGTGGAAAATACTTTTGATTATTTGCTAAGAATGAGGAATTCAGCACTGCTTGAATACAGCTCAAATTTGTTTCTTTGCCACCTCAAGTTTATATGTATGCATTTAATAAAATTTGATAGTGATTTAATTAATATCCCTTTAATTAAACAATCTTTTCTGATTGGAAATGATACAGTGCTCCAGAAACGTTATACTAGCGTTGTGTTTTGTACTACATCTATCTTGGCTGATGGTGATCCTGATGACAACGTTGTGACTTGAGATTTTTATTTATTCCCACTTTGCCTATGAACTACTCTAAAAATCTAGAGTGAACGCAAGCTTGAATTCTTTGGACAATCATATATAGTGTGATTTTTTGTTTCTTTGAGACAGTCTTACACTGTCACCCAGGCTGGGGTGCAATGGCATGATCTCGGCTCATTGTAACCTCTACTTCCTTGGTTCAAGCAGTTCTCCTGCCTCACTCAGCCTCCTGAGTAGCTGGGATCACAGGTGTGTGCCACCACACCCGGATAATTTTTGTATATTTAGTAGAGACAGGGTTTCGCCATGTTGGCCAGGCTGATCTTGAACTCCTGACCTCAAGTGACCCTCCCACCTTAGCCTCCCAAAGTGCTGGAATTATAGGGGTAAGCCACCAAGCCCTGCCTATAGGGCGATTTTGAAGATCAAATGTAAGTGGTAAAGTACACCTATGAGGGATTTGATTCTAATTTGGAATAGTAGAGCTTGAGGTGAGACAGAGAAAGAGAAAGAGAGAGAGAGAGAGAAATAAGAGAGAGAGAGAGAGATTGGCTTTCTACAGATCAGGAAGTCACTGTCAGGGAGGTGTGCTCCTCAGATTCTCTTTAAGATCCATTAGTTCTTTCTCCCCTCACTCTGCTTTTAGAAGTAAAATTGTGGCAGCTACTGAAAATGTTTCCCATATATGGAAATCAACTGGACTTTATTAGCATACATTGAGTTCTCTGTGTTCCAGTTGCTTTCTTTTGGTTATTCATGTCCACTGGGTACCATTTCTGTCATTACACAGGGGAGAGAACTGAAATATGAAGTGCTGAATTGATTTGCTTCAATTACCTTGTAAATGATGGAGCTGGGATCTGAATCCAAGTTTGGCTGACCCAGTTACTAAACTCTTATCACCAAATCATGCTGCATCATTTACATATATGACCAGGAGAGATATAGGAAAATGAATGTATGCATTGCCAGACAGTGGCATAAAGACCACTGGAACTAAAATCAAACAAACAGTGCTGAATTTATGAGCTTGACAAACAGGGGAGAACCGTATACCCAAGAGGTTCATGGAGTCTCCAGTTTGAAAGAAAATCAGTTTGAAAGAAAAGAGCTGGATATAGGGGCAAAAGGGGTGCCTTATTCCATATTAACAGGACTTTGGGCAAAAGGGGTACCTTATTCCATATTAACAGGACTTTAGGCAAAAGGGGTGCATTATTCCATAATAACAGGACTTTGGGCAAAATGGGTGCATTATTCCAAATTAATGGAACTTTAGGCATTAAATTTGGAATGGATTCGTAGTGGAAGTGAGGGGGCTGGAAATTACTTTTTTGGATTGGCTATTATTCTGGCTAAAGTCACAAAAGCACAGTTTTCCA
This sequence comes from Colobus angolensis palliatus, assembly GCF_000951035.1. Classification (NCBI taxonomy): domain Eukaryota; kingdom Metazoa; phylum Chordata; class Mammalia; order Primates; family Cercopithecidae; genus Colobus; species Colobus angolensis. Next base: position 11,289,366 of record NW_012114488.1, read on the forward strand.
AACGATCTGAGGAAGATTATAGTAAAGCTTTGTCAAGATCAAAGTCTTGTGGCAGGTGCTTTGATATACGCATTCTGGGAACTCATAAAATTTTCCTCTAAAAACGGATGTGACATCTACAGCCGTCTGATCTTTGATAAACCTGAGAGAAACAAGAAATGGGGAAAGGATTCCCTATTTAATAAATGGTGCTGGGAAAATTGGCTAGCCA
>NW_012114488.1:11290766-11300084 GCF_000951035.1 Colobus angolensis palliatus
TTGCACAAGTATACATATGTAACAAACCTGCACGTTATGCACATGTACCCTAGAACTTAAAGTATAATAAAAAAATAAATAAATAAATAAATAAATAAAAACGGATGTGAAATCCTACCATTTATTTATATACATTCATTATATCAACATTCAAGTATATTTCAGATTGCCAGTAGTTGGATGTCTAGAAATTAAGAAGACATGGTTCTAATCCTTAGGGAGCTTAAAGTTTGTTGCTCAGACCCGTGAGAAAAACAACAGCAACAAAGAAAGTCTGATAAAGCCAAATGCGTGAAGAACGTAGATAGGCAAACTCTTACCTACTGCTGGAAGAAGTGTGAATTGATAAGGACATTTAGCAAAGTAATTTGACAACAAGCTGCGTGGATCACTGAGTATGTGTGTGGGTTCCCAGTATAGCCCAGCCCTTCTTGCACTTAAGCAGGACGATGTAGCTTGTTTGGGTCAATATGGGTTCATTGTGAGAATGCATTATAAGAAAGATGGTGAGCTTATACAGACAGATCAGTTTGTTTGTAAAATGAAATAAAAAATAGAGTCAGAAATTTGGATCTCTCAGTGTGAAAAAAACTGACTACTTTTAGCCCACAGATGTAAGGGCTGAGATTTTTAAATACCTGTGATCTGATTAAATGTCTGAAAGAGTAGATTACAGGTGGGGCCTTTCCATCAAAGCTCTTCAGCCTAGGGAGGGCATCTTTGACTTCAAAATGAGAGACGAGGGCCCGGTGCAGTGGCTCATGCCTGTACTCCCAGCACTTTGGCAGGCCAAAGCAGATGGATCACAAGGTCAGGAGTTTTGAGACCAGCCTGGCCAACATGGTGAAATCCCATCTCCAATAAAAATACAAAAACAAAAAAAATTAGCTCAGTGTGGTGGCAGGTGCCTGTAATCTCAACTACTTGAGAGGCTGAGGCAAGGAGAATCGCTTGAACCTGGGAGGTGGAGGTTGCAGTGAGCCAAGATCGCAGGACTGCACTCCAGCCCAGGAGACACTGTGAGACTCTGTCTGAAACAAACAAACAAAAAAGAGTGAGAGATGAGAAATAAGAACGAGAAAGCAAAGAAAAAGATCTGAGAGCTTCACTAAAGGAGCTGTGGACACACAGAACTAACGGCTCGCAAACAGACTGGAAGGCTACCGAGTTTTCAAAGGAGTTCTACTACCAAGGAAATCAAGGTAAGAAAAGCCCATTACTATTCACAACCTAAAACAATCCTTGGTCCCCGACCTTCCATGAGGACGAGGAGGAAGTTGAGGAATCTATATGTCTCCCGGGCGGGGAGGGGGCGCATTCCCCAAGGCCCCTTTCCATGTCAGGTGTGTCTGGGGGAGACAAAAGAAGCCCAGCCCAGGGACAAGGACAGTGGAGAGGGGGCTTCATCCAGAGCCACATCAGGGCTTAATAACCAAGGAGCACTGACCGCTTCTTGGTAGGGGACCCCAACGGTGTCTTTTCAACAGGACTTTAGAAATTTTACAGGCCAAGAACTGCTGTGTGGTGGGGGTGGGGGTAGTGGTGGTGGAGATAGAGGTTATGGTGATGGTGCTGGTGTGTGTTTCTGTGTGTGGGTGTGTGTGTGTCTTATGGTGCTGGTGGAGATTACAGGTAGGGAGAGCAGGAGTTGCAGGTAGAGATCAGGTGGAGAAGAGAAGCAGCTGGTGGTACTGATTGTAAGTGGAGAGGAACAGAAATGAAAGATAGAGATAGAAGCTGGAAGGGTTCTGGGCGTGGTGGCTCATGCCTGTAATCCCAGCACTTTTGGAGGCCGAGGTGGGCAGATCACTTGAGCCCAGGAGTTTGAGACCAGCCTGGCCAACATGGTGAAACGCTGTCTTTACTAAAAATACAAAAATTATCTGGGCGTGGTGGCAGACAGCTGTCATCCCAGCTACTTGGGAGGCTGAGGCAGGAGAATCACTTGAACCTGAGTGGCAGAGATTGCAGTGAGCCAAGATCGCACCATTACACGCCAGCCTGGATAACAGAGTAAGACTCTGTCTCAAAAAAAAAAAAAAAAGAAAGAATCTGCAAGAGAGAAGTTGACGAGTGAGATAGTAATTGTGGGGAGCAGGAGTTGAAGGTGGAGAAGGAGTCGAAGGCAGAGTGGGCCAGACTCACTGCTGGCTAGGGTCTGAAGTGTGAGTGAGAGCATAAAATCAAGGGTGCCTGGGGGCTTTGTGTCTGAACACTGAATTGGAGCTGACTTTGGGAGGTGCTGATTTTAGGAGATGCTGGAGAGCATGGAGTGGGAGGGAATCATGAGCTTTTAGTTAATTTGTAGAGACCCTTAATGGTGCTTTAAAATGAAATTTTATCTCACCATTTTAATTCAGTATCTTTGCTTATTACCGATACTGATTGTCTTAAAATATGAGGCCAAGCCCAATTAACTCAAATCACACTTTAAATGTAAATGTACTATACCAGAGAAATAATCCATAACTCACTTAAAAATGACATACTAGTAATGTTAACACTCGTATTTAGGGTTGATCTCTTTGACGTTCACACTTTAAAATAATGTTCTGCCTGTTTATGTGTGCAATGGGACTCAGCATCTAATGCCATTTATATTCTCATAAAAGGATCAGTTTGTTAAAACTACAGATGAACTTCTCTCAAACTACTAAAAGTGTTTCAGTGTCATAGAAATGCAAATACTGTGTTCAATGGATTTAAATTTTTCTTCAAAACTGAGCAACTTAAAATATGTTGGCTATTTTTTCTTTCTTCGATGAATTTTCTGGCACATAGCAGATACAGTGCTCGATAACTGTTGTTAATTGACTGCCCATATGTGTCATAACATTTGTTTTATGGGTATTTCGTTTTAATTCTATGTAGCTTGGCACATTTACATTGTGTAGCATTCAGCAAATACAAATAATTGAATTCTATGTGGAATAAGAGCAATTTAAACAATTGGATTTAAGTTTCTTAAGTAATCATAAATCTGCTTACCTGTGAGTAATATATCAGATGTGCAGTATTAGTTGCTATTTTATTTCTTTAAAACAACAAGAAAGATGAAATTTGTTCTGTTTATGATTTTAAAAGAAAGCTCAATTTTTTTTTTCTGAGGTGCATGCCTGCTTAGTGGGGCTGTGATGTATTTATGGATATGAGGGTTTTCACTCTACTGGATCAGGCTAATTGCCCAGCTTAGCTGACTAGAGTACAACTGATGATATGTGTAATTCGGACCAGCCAGCTGGTGAGTGGGCGGCAGCACTCATCAGGAGGAATAGGAGAGCTGTAATATGTTCCTAGGTTTCAGAACTATTAGAACCTCTTGGATGCATCTGGCTGGCCTTCCCCTCAGAAGAATCATGTCCTCATTTTACAGAGGAGAAGGTTTTGGCCCAGCCATGGGGGGCTGAAGCCCCAGGGATCAAAGGTGGCCCAGCAAGGTTGACCCAAGTCCTTACTACTACTGGAATAAATCACGTTTCCCCCGTGAGGGTCACGGGTGAAGAGGGTCATGGACAAAGGATGTCAGCGGAGGCCAGTGATGCAAACGAGAGGTCTTTTCACGTGTCCTTCGCTGTAGGGACACCTCCGTGGCCCCACCTCAACCCTGCAGCCTCACTCTCCCCTACCGAGCTTGATGCTTACTTTGCGGAAGGCAGTACTGAGGCCGTCTGAGAAGAGTGCTCTTCTTTTGGTGCCTTCTCTTCCACTCTCAATAATCCGTCCCCATATTCACAGGGCCCCCTGCCTTGCACTTTCCAAGTAACATGATCATAATCGCGCAGTGCCATGCTCACCGCTCTAAAGACACTGACAAGGTGCTATTATTATTCCAATTCCACACACAAGGAAACCGAGGCCCAGGGCGGTGAAGAACTTGCCTCAGGTTGTGGAACTTGGAGAGGCTGAGGCCAGCGCTCTGGTTCCAGGCAGCTGCTCTTAAGGATATCCTGTGTGGCCTCTGGAGCCCTCAGCCTCCTACCAAGGCAAATCTCTTCCCTAAATTCCTCATCCTATTGTCTCCTGTTCCGAATCCTCTGCTTGGCAGTATTTCCCTAAATCATGAGATTCTGCTTTTTCATTCATTCCTTCCCATTAGGGTAACGATATCTAAGTTTCTCCTATTAAAAATAAAAAGAGGCACAGAACATCTTTACCGTATCTTGCCCTCTAGGGACAGATCTTCCTTGCAGAGCTAACCTTCTTTCGTGAGTCTTCGCTTTGGCAGTCTGTCAACAGAGGCTGAGACTGAGTGGAGACTGCAGGCACCGTGGGGGGCGGAACAGTGTGGGGTCCTCAGCTGGAGCTCATGCAGCTCAACAGTCTACTGCAGAAGAGAAGCATGAAAAATGTCGTTAGTATTATTTGCTCCACAAAACACAAGAAATGCCACGTTGCTCTGTTTTTAAGTCAAATTAAATTGGGTTCTGAGCCCCACTCATATCCGTCTGGTGGAAGGATATCTCAGTTATTACTAGAGCTCCTTTCATAGATATACAAATCTTGAAAGTGACTTTTTTGTTTCTAGAGATTGACAAAATAATTTTAAAATTCATTTGGAAAGGTAAAAAAACAAGAATCAAGTATACACCATACCCAACTTCAAAATGTACCATAAAGGTAATCAATAGAGTGTGTTATTGGCAAAAATGATAGATTCTCGAAACAGTAGAAAGTCCAGAAACAGATTCATTCACATGTGACTAACCATTTTTTGAAAACAGTGCTAAAGAATTTCATGGGGAAAGAAAAATATTTTCTTCAACAAATGGTCCTACAACTGCTACATATACGTAGGAAAAGAGCCCCGCTTCAAGCCCTCCCCTTGTTCTCCCTCCTCCCCTGACACTTCGGTCCTTCTCTGTGTTCTTCCTTTCCTCTCTCCTTCCCAGTTTTAATACCTGTTTGTGCAAAGCATGCTCTTGGCTTTCCTCCTATTATTTTTATTTGTGTCTTTTCCTAGTCTTCTCCTTTCTGAAAGAGAGAGAGGAGAGAAAGAAACACAGAGAAATGAGAGACAGAGAGAGCGATGAGAGAAAAAGAGAGGGAGCACCCTTATTTGCAACCCTTGAGGCCATAATCCATGAACCATGGACTCTTTCTCCAAGAAGTCCAGCATCCAGCAGTGAGGAACAGATGCATATGGAAATTAGCAGAGTGGGCGTGGCAAGTGGAGTAAGTAAGAGAGTGCAGCATTGTTGGGAGGGTTCAGCTCTACTGGACAGGACAAGAGAGGCTCCCAGAGAGACTGAAGCTCCTTCTGATGCCTTCTCCACCACCTTCATAGATCCTCAAGAATATTCTTCAGGCTTCTCCTCTGTCTCCATATGATTCCTTGCACTAAAACCAAAGATTTAAAATCCCCACAGTCAGGGATAGTTTATATTTGTAAATACAGTTATTTACTTTTAAAAGTAAACGATTTTTTTTAGAGGAGTTTCGGGTTCACAGAGAAATTTACTGGAAAGTACAGAGAATTCTCGTATATTCTCTACCCCCAGGTAAGCACAGCCTTCCTGTCTATATCCCCCAGCAGAGCGGTACATTTCTTACAACTGATTAACCTACCGACATTGACACATTATCATCAACCAAACTCCATAGTTTACATTGAGGTTCACTCTTGGTGTTATACATTCTGTGGGTTTGAACAAATGTATAATGTCATGTATCCTTCATGTTAGCATCAAACAGAAGAGTTTCATTGCCCTAGAAACCCTCTGTGCTATACCTACTCACCCCTTCCTTTCTGCTCACCACTAGTAACCACTGTACTTCTCGTTGTTTTACCTCTTCAAGAATGTTATAGTTGGAATCATACAACATGTGGCCTTTTCAGATTGGCTTTTTTTCGCTTAACTGCATGCACATACTTTTCCTCCACGTGTTTTTATAGTATAATAACTCATTTCTTTTTTATTGCTGAATAATATTCCATCATCTGGATGTGCCACAGTTAATTTATCCATCCATCCAGTTACTGAAGGACATCTTGGTTGATTCCAAGGTTTGACAATAATGAATAAAGTTGATGTAAACATTTTATGCAGGTTTTTGTGTGAACATAAGCTAGTACTTCCTTTGGATAAATGTCAAGAACTATGCTTGCTGGATCATATGGTAAGAGTGTGTTTGTAAGAAACTGCCAGTCTTCCAAAGTGGCTGTGCCATTTCTCATTACCATTAATAATGAATGAGTGTTCCTGTTGCTTCACCTCCTCATCCGCATTTGATGTTGTCTGTTTTTTCTTTTCTTTTCTTTCTTTTTTTTTTTTTTTTACATTTTGGTCATTCTAATAGGTGTGTGGTGGTATTTCATTGTTCTTTTAATTTGTAAATCCCTAAGAATATATAATGTTGAGCATCATTTCATATGCTTATTTGCCTTCTGTGTCTTCTTTGGTGAGACATCTGTTCAGATAATTGACCATTTTAAAATTGGGTTGTTCATTTCCTTATTGTTGAATTTTAAGAGTTCTTTGTATATTTTGGATTACAGTCTTTTATCAGATACATCTTTTGCCAATATTTTCTCTCCATCTGTGGCTTAGCTCCTCATCCTCTCAATAGTTATTCATTTGTAACATAAAAGTAAGCCATTTGAAAAATCTTTGAAAATAGATTAAGCAACTAACACAGTTTTCACCTAGTCCCACACTACTCTAGTTTAGAAACAAGGAAGTTGAGTTTTCCTGGATGGAGAAAGGTAAAACTTCAGAATATATATGTTGTTTTCTGAGACTGTGTGTTTTAACACTATAAAAGTAACACCAGCTCTTCTGAGAAATTTTGGAAAACACTCGATGATGTAAGAGAGTAGAAAAATGTCCATAATTCTGTCTACCCAGAGGCTGTCTGTATTCATATTTTGGCATGCTTACTTATTCCTGCCTATCTTTTCCTTTATAGTACATTAATACATTATTTTAGAAAAATTAAATATCTAGCCTTATTATCTAGCCACATTAAATAATAGTTTAATATGTCAACTTTTCTCAATAATAAGCAATTGCTTAGCAACACTTCTTGGGTGCTCCTTTCATCAGAATGAAAATATAGCTACTTGCAACATTATGTATATATTTATTACATTTTAGAATGTATGCATACATTATATATGTATAATGCATATATATGTGTGTTTATAGAAAAATGTGTTTGATCAGACCACATTTTAAACTTCTCTTCCAATTCTATACATTTGTGGATTCTAAATCAAAGCCCTAATTTTACAGATTAAGAACAGAAAAACAATTAGATTAAAGGATTTGTCCAAGGCTCCATAGCAAGTCAAGGGAATAATTAGAAATGAAATTGAGATGGTCTAATATTTCAGACCTTCTGTTTAGCACATTTCCTGTCTCTAAGAAAAAGTAGCATCCAATATTAACTCATTTACTTTCCTTCCTTCCTTCCTTCCTTCCTTCCTTCCTTCCTCTTTCCCTCCCTCCCTTCCTTCCTTCTTTCCTTCTTTCCTCTTTCCCTCTCTCCCTTCCTTCTCTCCTCCTTCTCCTTCTCCTTCTCCATCTCCTTCTTGAGACAGGATCTCACTCCACTGCCCAGGCTAGAGTGCAATGACACCATCATAGCTTACTGCAGCCTCAAACTCCTGTGCTCAAGTGACTCTGCCACCTCAATAAGTCCTTCTCTTTCAGAGCATCTACTGGGATGTGTGCATAGATAGACACAGGGAAACCTTGACCCGAATACTCTAAGTCCCTCTCCTGCCACTGTGTTATGGGAAACAGAATAAGAACAAAAGAAATGAGCACATGGAGTTTAGTAAATGTTCATACTATCACACTGGTCTTTAAGTAGATAAAAAAAGACAAAATGTTCAAGCATAAAGCATTAATAGCAAAATCGAAGCATAATAACACCAAAAGGTTTTAGTTGATGTTTAAAATTGCATAGAATCTAAAACTATTCCTGAGCATTCAATATTTCATCTCAAAGAATAATTTATTAAGTCAAACATACCAAATATGTATTTCTTTCAGAGAATTGGGAATACAATATATAAAGATACTCTCATTTGAAATGGTAATAAAAAACATAAAATCGTCAGAAGGAGTGAATTAACGATAACTTTAATCAAACGCCATGATCTTTTTTTGTGGAATATTTTTGTAAAGCCAATTTGAACTTAGAGTTAGTGAGAATAAGTTAAACTTACTTTCAGGTATGACTTTATGTTTCGTATCCTAAATAAATACGATCTTAACTTGGATTTGGTCCCATAATCTAATTGGTTCTTGGGTCCACTTACAAATGTACACCTAAATTCTAAGGAAGATAAATTATTTTTTGAGAGTTAGCTGTAAAACCTCACAGTCTCCATGGCGTGAGCCCAGGAGGCGGAGGTTGCAGTGAGCCGACATCGCGCCCCTGCACTCCAGCCTGGGCGACAGAGTGAGACTCTGTCTCAAAAAGAAAAACAAACAAAAAAAACCCTCACAGTCTCCATTTATTATTGTTGTAGAGACCTGACCCAAAATTAATACATTATCGTCAAAGTTTGCTCAGCTGTGGCTCTCAGTTCAGCCTTTTCATTATGTTTAAATAAATACATTTTATATTCAAATGTGTATAATCTCTTGCGTCTGATTCATTCGAAGTGTATATTACTCAAAGGTGTGTTCATGGGTGCAACCTCAAGAACCATTTGATTTGGTCTATGGACATGCCATTTAATCCGGATTTTCTTCTTGCAAAGCTTAACAGAACTTTAGTTCCAAGGTCTTTTCCAGATGGTGCTGCTAGTGTGTGTTGTAGATTAGTGCTTGCATCTTTCTTACCAGGAATAGTGAGAGGCAGGCCACCCTCAATAGCTTTCCCATGTTCTGATGATGCAGGACTGTGCGCGGCTAGGAGGAACCATCGGTGGAAAAGCACTACCCACAGAGGGGAGGAATGACAACCCTTGCTGTTAGAGAAATGCTCGCAGATCTGCTCTCAAAGGCCCACCACCGAAAAATCACACTGCCTGATGCCTTCCTGTTGCTAAGCAGCAGCTCCTCCCTGATCTCAGAGTCTATCCCTTATTTGCAAGGGACTCAAACACACATTAGTCAGGCTTCTAAGCCCATTTACATTGATGCGAATTCCACATCTCCCTTGCCCCAGTGATTGTACTCTATCCTTTCCCTCCTTCTCCCCAAGGTCTTTTCCCTTAAGTTATTAAGTTATAGGCATGCCCAAGTTTTCATCTTACAAACATAGAGGAAGGAAAACCACAAGCTTCCCTGGCTTTATCCTTCTAGAATACTGGCTGCCTGCCCAGCGTGCACTACTCACTTCTGCCTGCCTAAAGGAATCTGT
>NW_012114488.1:11300929-11317197 GCF_000951035.1 Colobus angolensis palliatus
CATGACACCCGGCCAAGTTTCCCTAGTTATTCTAATGTACTAAGCTGGCTGTGTTGACCTTGTCCTTCTCATCATTTGGTCAGGATCACAGGTTTAAGCTGGGCACGGGTATTCCCCCAGCACCTCTTATTGGTCTAGGAATGAGAATAGAAACTAAATTGGCCAAATCAGACAAAGAGAAGGCTTTCATTGCACAGCTGGGAGTGGGGTGTTCTAGAATGACAGGGAGTCCTCCAGGTGACAGGGAGGCAGGCTGCCCTGGTGGCTGTTCGCCACTATCAGGCAACTGATATCAGGAAGGATGTCTAGAAGCTGATGTAGACCTGCCCAGCTGGGCACAACGAGGGACTAGTTCATAGACTGAGACAAGACCCTCGTCATGCTCTCCCCAAGCCACCTGTATCTGGTCTTCTACTCTGCGAGATGTTTTCTCATCCCTTAAACTCTTTTGAGTTGGGCCATCCACTGCCTGGAGCCTCAAGTATTCTGAAGCACCTTCTTCCCCTCACTGCTTCCTCTTCACTAGCAAACTTCTCCTAAGGAGTGTTTGGTGTCATTGTCATTCCCCTTCCTCACTTCCAACCATGGGTGCTGTCATTGGCCCTGTCTGCAGCACTGGACTGACCCACTCGTGGTAAAAGTATTCATCATTTCCTTTTAGTTCCCCTGTGCATCCTGTCTCAATCTTTTTGTCACAGTACCCAGCATCCTGGCTGTATAGACAACCACAGGTTCTGTCATTGACCTGACAGAAGAAGGTTTTTCAGCCTGCAAACACCCTTCCCTTCTCCCTTGTTTCTTGCTACATTAAATAAGCTTTGCCTTTAAGAGTCAGCTCAGATGTCCACATCCTCTGGGAAACTCCTTTATCCTCCCAGAGTGGCCATGGAGCTCCTCCTGTGTATACAGCGTCACAGATGGCACATATATTTGTGATCTATATCATATATATGTGTGTGTCTATGTAAGTATGCATGTGTTTATATATATATATGTGTGTGTGTGTGTGTGTGTGTGTGTGTATAATTTCTGTGTCACTGACTTCTGGATAGACAGGAGGGGAACCACTTGAGGAAGAGGCCACAGCAGTCGTGTCTGTACCTTTAGCATCATCACAAAGCTTGATGCATTGGTGACTGTTATGGTTTGAATTGTGTCCCTTCAAAAGATGAAGTCTTAACTTCCAGTACTTTAGAAGATGACCTCTTTTTTGAAATAGGGTCTTTACAGATGATAGGTTAAGATGAACTCATTAGGGTGACCCTAATCCAATATGCCTGGTGTCCTCATAAAAAAGGACACAGATGCCATGTGATGATGGGAGTGACACTGCCATGCTGGAGCTACCCGAAGCTAGGAGCCTGATCCCTTCCCAGCACCCTCAGCAGGAGTGCGGCCCCTCCTGTACCTTAATTTTGGACTCCTGGCCTCCAGAACTGTAAGGGCATAAATTTCTAAGTCACTCAGTCTGTGTTACGTGATGAATTCATCACCATTGTTACGGTGATGAATCCACGTGTCTGTGCTGGATGACTGAGTGGAGGAAAGAAAGGGGAACTTTGTCTTAACCACAGGAATGCCACTCTAACCCCAGCTCCAGTTACAGCCACAGGGTGGGGCAAGCACATTTAGGGCAGGGCTGTTGTATCAGTTAAGGTTCTCTAGAGAAGGAGAGCTAATAAGAAATGATTCCATATGTCTCTAGAGGTGTCTGTATCTATATATCTATTTAGAAAGAGATTTATTACAAGGAATTGGATCACACAATAATGGACACTGAGAACTCCCATGATCTGTCACATGTAAACTGGAGACCCGGGAAAGCCAGGGTGTAGTTCAAAGGCCTGGGAGCCAGAGAGCCCATGGTGTCAATTCTGAGGCCTGATATCCAGGAGCACTGAGCGCTGGAGAAAACAGATGTCGCAGCTCAAGTTCCCAGGCGGAGAGGAATTGCCCTTTCAGTGCTATTTTGTCCTGTTGAGGCCGGAGGTGCATTGCTGAAGGCCCACCCACACTTGGAAGCCGTCTGCTTTCCTCAGTCCACCAACTGAATGTCAGTCTCTCCTGCGGAAACACCCTTCCACACACACCTGAAAGATTAAGCCAGGGATCTATCCAGGCATACTGCCGCCCACTTAAGTGGACACGCAAAATTAACCATTACTGGCATGCTCTGAGATTCCCACCTAGCCCATCCTTCCTCAGAAATAAACGTTGGATGTGACTTTTTACACAAGACTTCAGATACTTCATTTTTACTTAAGTATTACTGAATTTAGAGTTACTTAAAACTATCTCTGAATCCAGCCATTAAGGATAGGGGAATTCATTCTGAGAAATGTGTCATTAGGCGATTTCCCGGGTGTGTAAACATCGTGGCACGTACTTATACACACCTGCGTGGTAGAGCCCACCATACAACTAGGCTGGATGGTGTAGCCTGTTTCTCCTAAGCTACAAACCTGTGCAGTATGTGACTGTACTGAATACTGCAGGCCATTGTAATGCCATGATGAGTATTTGTGTTTCTAAACATATCTCAACATAGAAAAGGTAGAGTAGAAATAGAGCGTTATAACCTTATGGGACCATTGTCGAATATGTGGTCTGTCACTGTCCAAGGTGTCCTTATGCAGTGCATGACTGTATACATTTTATTTGGATTTCTTATTAGCTTCTCTTTTAACAAATCCTGGACTTTTCTGAAATGCTTGCACCCTTATAAGCAACTGCATATTTAAAATATATTTCAAGGTAATTATTTGTTTCACTGTCTTTTCCATTGCAAATCCTCTTGGTTCACTGAAGGTAATTCAGGTTTTCCCTCTGCTCCTGACAGTGCTTTGCTACACATTTTCCTGCGCTTTTAACACAAACTGACCCTAGAATTTTTGGCAGAAATGATAAAATTGTGGTAAAAGTTTCTTTCAGTAGCAAAATAAAACTGATCTCTTATTGATTTCTTCCAATATCAAGGATTTTGCACACATATAAAATTGGTTTACACACTTATAAAATGGATGAACATTTATCATCTAATTGCTTCGGAAATGTAAATATTAGCTATTCTTTCTTAGAACGCCACTATTCACATTTCTAATAAGCCGGTTTGACCATTGTATTTCCTTTATTGATGTGCGAGACTATAAATGACTTTTTATCTTGTCATTGTTTCACTCACGTAGTTTCAAGTGTCTTTGGCATGTGAATCACCATGACCTTTGGAGCTAAGGTGACTGTCACTGGCACAATATCCAGAGTACAAGGAAGAGCCCCAGGTGTTTGATGGAAACTTCCCATCAGTGAAGCAAAAGTGGATACAAGTGACCTTCTGGCGCCAGCTCTGTGCCTGGCAGGACTGTGGGTCTCAGGAGGAAACTCAGCTGGGTGGGACTTTGCTTCTGTTCTGGTGCCTCAAGGCTTCAAGTTTCCCTCTTTGAACACTGGAAATGATGGTAACAACAACTCAAGATAACGAATTGAAGATCAAGTCTGACGAGACAGTTCTTTTGAAGACACCAATAACTGCAGCGATCCCCTAGGGCACCTGGAGAGACTCTGTAAGACATCCCTGAATGAGCACATCATGCAGAGCAGAAGTCGAGGCGATTATCCACCACCGCCTGTCTTCCACTGGCTGGGGAGTGAAGGAAGTGCTCCTGGGGGTGCCACATCACTCCCAGCCCCCTGCATGAGCCAGCAAGCCTCTGTGACCGGGAGAGCTCTCAGGCAGAGAGGCACAGGACCGGGGGAGAGTGTGGAAACTGCCCACCAAGATGCAGATGGCATCGCGGGTCAGGGGAGGGACCTGGGTAGGTGCTGGCCATATCTGCACCCACAGTGAAGAGGGAGAGCCCATCAGAAGCAGGAAAGGAAGGGATGCACATGCCATGTGGCCTCTGAGTGGTGGAAGTTGGTTCTTGACCCCACCAGGCTCAGTTCACATGGCCTGACCCTGCCTTGGGTGTCTGAGTTCTGGCCAGCAGAGCCTTCCTTTGCTTGCTTAGGCGAGTTCAGATGGATTTCTATGCCTCACACCCAAGAGTCTGATCCGAAAGAACATTGCTAGTATTTCATCCACTCAAGCATTTATTCATAAAACTTGACTGAGTGCTGACTGTGTGCAGGCCAGTGCTGGGGAAACAAAGATTGATAAAACACAGGAATTGTCCGGAGTTGCCTACACTGTGTGGAGCTGTTTAAACTCAAGACTGCTATTATTCCTACAAAAAAGGATGAGATTTTAAAATATGAAGAAATTATTTGACATATGTTTGAAACTCAGATTTATATATTACCTTCCTTGAAAAGGGGCACACCTAGAACAGAGTGTATTTATTACTCAACAGAGAGCACAGTGACGCTGACTCCTGCCTCGTTCAGCTTGGCCTCTGGCCGCAGGCTCTGTGCTGCCTTCTGCCACCCTATATGGAAGGTTCTCAGAAGCTTGTTCCTGCCTGTTATCAAACTTGACTTTCTGCATCTGTGTGGATCGGTCCTGCAATTAACCAAGAGGAATATTCTGATTTTGGTATTTTTATCCTTTCTTCCACCACACCCTCAGACATTCTTAAATTTCACCAAGAAAGGTGATATTTCTTTTGGATGTATGTTCACCTCTCTCTAGAAACATTGTTCTAAATATCTAACCTACAGCACATTTGCTGCAGTTTAAATACATTTTAATTTTTTTATACATTTTTAGTTTTTTTCTTTGAGATGGATCTCACCAGGCTGGAGTGCAGTGGCACAGTCATGGCTCACTGCTGCCTCGACCTCCAAGGCTCAAGTTTTCCTCCTACCTCAGCCTCCTGAGTAGGTGGGACTACAGTCTACACCACCATGCCCAGCTGAATTTTTTTTATTTTTGTAGAGACACAGTCTGTCTATGTTGCTCAGGATGAGTTTCTGTTTTTATCTTTCTGGATGGGGATCCCTGAGAAGTAGCAATTCTGAAAGGATTCCCACCCCAGAGCCCCTCCCATCTTTACACATTTCACTGAAATCAAAGCCCAGAATTGGAAACAAAATGATATCTGCTTGACTAAGGATGCAGTAATACAAATCCCACACTGCCTTCTGGGTGGATTGCTTCAGTGAGAGGTGCATTGTTGGTTGGGATTTAGAGAATTCTGTTCCAGACTCAGGCTGGGTGCCACAGCTGCTCTCCAGCCTGCCCAGTCACAGTCGGGTGTTTGCCTTATTGACTTATTGTATGTTCCCAGGTCTCTCTACTATGAGAAAATGTTAATACTTTACAAACTATATGAAATATGTTAATTAAACTTTTAGTGAATGTATTTTCCCATATGCATAGGCAATGTCATGGAGCATAGACTGACAGGTCATTTACCTCTGCAGAATTCAAGAATGAGAAAATGTTAATACTTTACAAACTATATGAAATATGTTAATTAAACTTTTAGTGAATGTATTTTCCCATATGCATAGGCAATGTCGTGGAGCATAGACTGACAGGTCATTTACCTCTGCAGAATTCAAGAATGAGCATCCATGTCAGCAAAATGCCTTATGGCTATGGTCAGAAGTAGCCTGGTTGCTAACTCTCTCTGCCCACCACTTCTGCTCATCTTCTGTGATAGGAATTCATCAAGATAGCTCTGATAGATACTAATGTTACCTTCCCCTTGTAAACATAGCTCCATTTGCTTTATCTTCAGAGAAGCTTCAGAACTTCACTGCCATTAATGGCACTACTGCAGGCTGAGCCATCAGTGTATTTTGCCTGGAGTATAGGCCACCTCCTTCTATCTCCTGCTTCTTCCCTTTGTTCTCCCAAGTTCAACGCCCTGTGTGTCTTCCTAGAACTTGAGGCCACCCCATGACATCCACTGCCTCAGAGACCGTCTATATTAGTCCATGTTCATGCTGCTATAAAGAACTGCCTGAGACTGGATGATTTATAAAGGAAAGAGACTTAATCGACTCACAGTTCTGCAGGGCTGGGGAGACCTCAGGAAACTTACAATCATGGCAGAAGGGGAAGCAAATGTGTCCTTCACATGGCGGCAGGAGAAAGAAGTGTGTACAGCAAAGGGGGGAAACGTCCCTATAAAACCATCAGATCTCGTGAGAACTCACTCACTATCATGAGAACAGCATGAGGGAACTGGCCCCATGATCTAATCACTTCCTGTGAGGACCCTCCCCCACCACGTGGGGATTCCAATTCCAACTCCAATTCAAGATGAGAGTTTGATGGGAATACAGACCCAGATGATACCACCATCCAAATTTCTTACAGTGCCTCCAGGCTCCCCAGGGCTCCCGCCCTGAAGGCTCTGTGGTCCTTCCTCCTGCCACTGTTCCCTCATTGATTTCACTCCAAGGAGAGTGGCCTCTCTAAGGTGCCCAGACATCCTGCCTCAGGACACTGCCCTGCCCCCTCCCGAGAATCTGCAGGCCCTCTATTGAGAACTGAGCTGAGTGTTGGCTCAGAGGTGCCTTCCATGACTACCTTATTCAAAATCACAACCCCACCTCTACTATCCAACATGCCTGCTTAATTCTTCTCCAAAGCATATCTATTATATAATATTCTATATATTTTATTTAGTTAGTTAGTTTATTGCCTGTTTCCCCTTGTTTGAATGTCAGCTCCAAGAGATCCAGGATTTAACCCTATTTTGTCCACTCTGTCCACCATGCCTGAAACAGTGATGGGCACCATGAACTTGGGAACACCTATTCCGATGCTCTAAGCGCCTCCTGTAAGTTAATCTGCTTAATCCTCATACCTCCCACGAGAGTAGGTACCATTGTCATTCTCATCTCATAGAAAGAACACTAGAGCAAGCATTATCAGGCCAACAACATGGCTGTATTCATAGTGTTCATGAGCGTGAGATGGGTCTGGCTCCAGAGTCTGTGTTCTTCAACATTGCATGATGACGAGAGCCAGGAGACACACTGTTGGCACAACCATTATGGAGAACAGCGTGGAGGTTTCTCAAAAAACTGTAAATAGAACTACCATATGATCCAGCAATTCACTCCTGGGTATATCCCAAGGAAATGAAATCAGTGTCTTCAAGAGTTATCTGTATTTCCATGCTCGTTGCAGCACTAATCACAATAGTCAAGATATGGAATCATCCCAAGTATCTATCAAGAGATGAATGAATAAAGAAAATGTGGTTTATATAAATGATGGAATACCATTCAGCCTTGGAAAATAATGAAATCCAGTCATTTATGATAACACAGATGAACATGAAAGACATTATGTTGGATAAAATAAGTGCAACACAGAAACACAAATGTCACATGATATCACTTACATATGGAATCTAAAAAAGTCAAATTCATAAATGCAAAAAGTGAAATATGGTTGCCAGAGGATAGGATGGGAGATGGGGAGGTGTTAATAAAAGGGTACAAAGTTTTAGGTAGACAGGAGGACTATGTTCTGGAAGTCTATTTTTCAGCACGGTGTCCATTGTTGATAATGTATTGTATACTTAAAAATTGCCAAGAAGGCAGATCTTAAATGTTCTTACCACAAAAAAGATAAATATATGAGGCGATGGATATATTAAAGCTTAATTTAATCAATTTACAATGTATACACATATATCAAGACATCACATTGTACACTGTAAATGCAGTTATGCATTGCTTAGCAATAGTGTTACATTCTAAGAAATGCATTGTTAGGCAATTTTGTCATTGTGCAATCATCATAGATTGTACTGACACAAACCTAAATGTCATAGACTACTACATACCTAGGCTCTATGGTATAGCCTATTGCTCTTAGGCTACAAACCTGTACAGCGCATTACTGTACTGAATACTGTAGGCAGTTGTAACACAAAGTATTTGTGTATATAAACATATCCAAACACAGAACCGGTAGTATGCTGCACTAAAATCTTAGTACAGTACTAGAGGCTAGAAAAATTTTCACTTGTATTATAATCTTATGGTCTGTCTTTGACTGAAGCATCCTTATGGGATGCATGACTGTGAATACAATTTTGTCTATTGTACACTTTAATAAAGCTGGAGTAAAAGAACTAGTAGGTGCACTTCATTCTTCCTATGATAAGAACCACTAGCTTCTGCACTGAGGCCTTGGCCTTGGCTCAGTTCATTGGTGCAGGTTTCTTTACCACATTGGTGGACATGAGCCAGTGGGTTTGCTCCAGACAGACAAATGTTCACAGATATTTAAAATAAGACAATTATGTATGTTTTTGTTTTTAAACATATTTCTTAACTTCTTTTGATATGGTTTGGGTCTGTGTCCCTGCCCAAATTGCCTATCAAATTGTAATCCCTGATGTTGGAGGTGGTGGCTGATGTGAAGTGATTGGCTAATGGTGGCAGATTTCCCCTTTGGTGCTGTTCTTGTGATAGTGGGTAAGTTATCATGAGATCTGTTTTTTTAAAAAAGTGTGTAGCACCTTCCTGTTTTCCTCCTGCTCTGGTATTGTAAGACATACCTGATTCCCCTTTGTCTCCTGCCATGATTGCATAATAAGTTTTCTTAGGCCTTCCTAGCATGTGTCGTGTAGAGCCTGCAGAACCATCAGCCAGTTTGACCTCTTTTTTACAGACCCATCGGCCAATTAAACCTCCTGTTTTTAGAATAAATTACCCATTGTCAGGTATTTCTTTATAGAATTACCTTAAACCTCTTTATAGCAGTGCAAGAATGGACTATTATGGAAAATTGGTACCAGGAGAGGGGTATTGCTATAAAGATACCTGAAAATGTGGAAGCATCTATGGAACAGGGTAATGGGCAGAGGTAGGAAGAGTGTGGAGAGCTCAGAAGAAGATAGAAAGATAAGAAGATGAGGGAAAGTTTGGAACTTTCTAGAGACTTGTTAAATTGTTGGGACCAAAATACTAATAGTAATTTGGACGATGAAGTTCAAGATGAGGTGGTCTCAGATGGGGATGAGGATCTTATTGGGAACTGGAACAAAAGTAACTTTTGTTATGCAATAGCAGAGAGGTTGGAGGCATTGTGTCCCTGCCCAAGGAATCTGTGAAACTTTGAACTAGAGGGTGATGATTAAGGGCATCTGGTTGAAGAAATGTCTAAGCAGCAAAGTGGTCAAGATTGGGCCTGGCTGCTTCTAGCAGCCTATGCTCATATTTGTGAGCAAAGAAATAACATAAAACAAACTTACATTTAAAAGGGAAGTAGAGTGTAAAAGTTTGGAAAATTTGTAGCCTGGCCACTTGGTAGAAAAGGAAAACCCATTTTCAGGGGAGGACGTCAAGTAGGCTGCAGAAATCTGCATAACGGAAAGGAAGGCAGCTACTAATAGTCAAGACAATGGGAAAAAGGCCTGAAGGCATTTCAGAGACCTTTATGGAAAAGTCTGGAAGTCTAGGGGGGAAGAGTGGTTTCACAGACACGACCCAGGGCCCCACTCCCCTGTGCAGCCTTGGGTTGCTTCTTGGGTTACTCCGTTCATCTCAGTCACTCCAGCTCAGAGCCATAGCTCAAAGAAGCCCAGGTACTAGGGTTGCTCAGAGGATGCAAGCTGCAAGCCTTGGAAGCTTCCACATGGTGTGAAGCCTGTGGGTACACAGAATGTGAGACTTGAGGCTTGGAATTCTCTGCCTAGATTTTAGAAGATATATGGAAAAGCCTAGATGTCCAGGCAGAAGCCTGCTGCAGAGGCAGAGCCCTAATAAAGAGCCTCTACTAGAGCAGTGTAGAGGGGAAATGTGAGGTTGGAGCCCCCACACAGAATCCCCATGGGGCCACTGCCTAGTGGAGCTGTGAGAGGAGGGCCACCTTCTTCCAGACCGCAGAATAGTAGATACACTGACAGCTTGCACCCTGCGCCTGAAAAAGCCACAGGCACTCAATGCCAGCCCTTGAGAGCAGCTGTGGGGGCTGAGCCCTGCAAAGTCACAGGGGTGGGGCTGCCCAAGGCATTGGGAGTCCACCCCTTGCATCAGTGTGGTCTGGACATGAGACATAGAATCATGGGAGATTATTTTTGAGCTTTAAGATTGTCTGTCCTGCTGGGCTTCAGACTTGCGTGGGGCCTGTAGCCCCTTTCTTTTGACTGATTTATCCATTTTGGAGTGGGGGTATTTACCGAATACTTATATACCTATATCCCTATTGTGTCTTGGAAGTAACTAACTTGTTTTTGACTTTACAGGCTCATAGATGGAAGAGATTGCCTTGTCTCAGATGAGACGTTGGGCTTTGAACTTTTCAGTTAATGCTGGAATAAGTTAAGACCTTCAGGGACTGTTGGGAAGGCATGATTGTATTTTGCAATGTTAGAAAAACATGAGATTTGCAAGGAGTCAGGGGTAGAACAAAATGGTTTAGGTCTGTGTTGCCATCCAAATTTCGTGTTAAATTGTAATCCCTAATGTTGGAGGTGGTGCCTGGTGGGAGGTGATTGGATTGTGTAGAGAGATTTCCCCTTTGATGCTGTTCTCATGATAGTGAGTGAGTTACCGTGAGATCTGGTTGTCTGAAAGTGTGTAGCACCTCTCCAGCTCTGTCTTCCTTGTGTTCCAGCCATGTAAGACTTCTCTGCTTCCCCTTTGCCTTCTGCCATGATTGAAAGTTTCCTGAGGCTGTCTTGCTTCCTGTGTAGCCTGCAGAACCATGAGACAATTAAATCTCTTTTCTTTATAAATTACCCAGTCTCAGTTATTTCTTTATAGCAGTGTGAGAATGGACTAATACACCTTCCTTCTCAACAGAGTAAGAGGTCTTGTCATATGACTTCTTAACCTCATTTCCTCCTCCTAAATCTTTATTGTGAAAACCTTGACGACTGTTGTGCCATCTGCTTTATGTTCCATCTCTACATTCAATCCTCAGGTTCCCCTTTTCTAATTATCTTCAGGAGGAGACAATGGAATTCCGTACCTACTGGAGTTGAAATTCTTGTCACTGTTGTGAAGATATTCATAAATACATTTTTGCATCCTAGAATTTTGCATAACAACAAATATGTGGTTGCAGATTTCAATTGAATATAAAAATTGAAGTGTAAAATAAACATAAATTCTGAATACAGTTAATAATAATTAGAAAAGATCAAAGAGATACAGTAGTCACATTTTAACAAATTTCTAAATTTGCATTATTTAATTTAATCTGTTGATTGTTTTTCTCCAACAAATTCCATACCGCCCTGCTCTATTCTCCCATTTTCATTCTGCTATGTAACCTTTCTCTTCTCACCCACTTTCTCTTGCTTTACTTTCTTCCCCCAGAGTATTTATCATCTTCCAACACACTATATAATTTACCTACTTATTTTCTACTTTCTTTCTGCTAGAATGTAAGCTTCTTGAGAACATGCTATTTGTTTGTTTGTTTGTTTTACTTATTGATATATTTCAAATGCCTTGGTGTCTGCCTGGCATGTGATGATGTGGTATTTAATAAATATTTGATAAATGAATGAATTAGTTGTCAAAGTGTGCATGTTCATTATTTACAACACTTTCTAAGTTGAAATAATCTTGTAACCTTGATCAAACCAAATCAAAAAATATTCTGTAACTTATCAAAAATCAGTCCTCTAACACATGAACTTAAGAGGGTGCCAAAATGCAGAAACTTCAGATAAAATTTTCCAAAATGGTTAGATTTTTTTCTAGTATAACTTCATTACAAACTCATGCAAAACACCATAATTGAATAAAATATATTGAAATGTTCAACTTATTTTCTTCCTAGTAAAAATGTAAACCTCAGCAAGTTTGATTGATTAAAAAATTGTAGAATATTTTCTAATTTAAAGAAATGTGTTGCAGAACTTCTTAGATGACTTCAGTAATCTAAGTGAAAATGAATATACATGGAATATGATTAAATACTACAAAAAGATTAAATAAGGAAGGAAAAATATTAGGATGAAATAAAAGTCAATCAGTATAAGACAAGAACAATTTCAATTAAACTCCAGACACATTTACTGATGTCTACTATGTGAAAAGCACTGTATTAGTGCCTGTAGAGAATATACATGTGGAGAGCGTGAGGCAGAATGAAATAGTCTGTTCTTTAGATGTCTTGAAACGTAAAAGTTGAAATGGCATAGACATTTTAGGTGAAAGGGCCAGCAGAGAAAAATTCTCAATGTTCAATGCATTAAGAAATTTATAGATATTTCGGAGACAATCTGAGAGCAAGAACAACAATGATAAATAATTGAAATGAGGATAATATGGCAAAAAAGACAT
This sequence comes from Colobus angolensis palliatus, assembly GCF_000951035.1. Taxonomy (NCBI): domain Eukaryota; kingdom Metazoa; phylum Chordata; class Mammalia; order Primates; family Cercopithecidae; genus Colobus; species Colobus angolensis. Next base: position 11,313,140 of record NW_012114488.1, read on the forward strand.
TATATTCTACTATGCATAGTTTCTGATAAGAAATCTTTCATAATTCTTAATGTTGTTCTTCTGTGCATCATCAGTCCTTTCTTCTGGTAGCCTTTAAGATTTATTTCTGATTTTCAGCAGTTTGAAGATGATATGTTAAAGTCTGCATGTGTGTCTTATCATTTTTGATTAAATGCTGAACATCATTTGTAGACCACTAAAGACTGAGGTCAATGGTATTGATGCTTGTAAATGGTCTATCCTTCTCATCTAAAAGGCTTTTACTATGGGTCATGGAGTCAATCTAGCCAGTGGCTGAGCTGGATTTAGGTTTTGTTGTGGTTCTGGTTACATTCACTGCACCACTGGCTTCAACTTCTTCTATTGTTACCTTGTGTTTATGGTGGTGGTTGGTATGCTGAAGGGCTTTTCTCAGTTGTTCTTCCCCATCATCAGCTTTCAGTCTTTCCTTTGTACTTATGTCTTATATGTGGTAGGGGGAAGGGTGTTACTAGCTTCGCATGGCTTCTGTAAAAAATTACCACAAGGTGGTGGCTTACAACAACAGAAATTTATTATCTCCCAGTTCTGGAGACTAGATGTTTAAAGTCAAGGTGTCAGCACAGCCATATTTCTTCCACAGCTTCAGGGAAGACCCCTCCATTCCTCTTCTAGCTTCTTATAGCCCCAGGTTTTCCTTGGCCTGTGGCAGCATTGTTCCAGTCTCTGTCTCCACCTTCACGTGGCTGTCTTCTATGTCTTTGTGTCCTCAGAAGATGCGCTTCACTCTGTGTCTGCATCCAAATTTTCCTCATCTTAGACAGACACCAGTCATTAGATTAGAGCCCATTTGAATGCAGTAACCTTAACTTGATCACATCTCCAAAGATCCTATTTCTGAGTGAGGTCACATTCAAATGCACTGGGGTTAGGGCTTAAATATATCTTTTTGGAATATACAAATGTCTCTCTCCTTGCTCTTGTCCCTGTTTCAGTGATAGACTGTGTCATTTGTTTCTCAGGGCTTGCTAGCCTGGTGATAGAGATAGGAGAGAGGCATCCCCTTATTGTCCTGGATTAGCCTCAGCCTTAGGCAGGCCCTATGTCTTGGAGGTCTTTCTCAGTGACTGTGGAAGGTCTTGTATGAAAGGAATTTTCTTTTTCTCTCCTCCAATGGTAGTAGACATCTATTGTATTGGTTTAGGGTATTGGACCCAGGAGTTTTTTTCTTCACTTTTCCCATAATAGAGGACTGTTTTCTTTTACACTTTCCTCAACTGCAATGGATTATGATAAATATATTGGATGTGACTCATTTTTCTCCTCTGCTAATAGCATAAAACCTTTTTTTCATAGGAAAGAAAAGTCCAGGAGCTACTTTGTGCCTTTTTTGCAATAGGAAAGCAATCGCTCCTCAAGGCTGCACCACTGCAGAGGGCCTTCTTTGGCCACCAACCCTACCTGAAGCCTTTCTGTGAGCACCTAGTGAAAATATATAAAGAAAAATGTCTGAGTCAGTGTTACCTCCTCCTGTGTCCATGGCTTCTAGAAGCTCTGTGATCTCATGCCTGCCCACACACGACTGGTAGGAATTTTTACAATGTTTTTGCGGAATTTTTCCTGTCTGCTAGTGTGGTTTCCAGCATCACTTCTTCCTGTGCTCTGCTACAGGCGCGTCAGTGCTCTATCTTATCTGTCCTTGGAAAGCCATGTGGTTCCTTTGATTTTAGGCTACGTACTTGCTCTGTGAACCTAGCTCTCTGATGGGTTAAGAAAAAATTACGCTTAGAAGTTATCTAGCTTTATCTCTTAGCTAGGATGGCAGGAACACTTTCCAGGTTTCTGCATCCTAGGTAGAAGAAGACCTCCTTCCTTATGTCGTATAGCCAATGGTAGATCTGCACTAATGGCTTCTGATATACTTTGTCAAAAGAGTAAGTAATTTATACAAAGACAATCTTGAGGTGTTGGAAAATCTTGACAAGCCATTTGTATCATGCAAAAGTCTAAATATTATCTAGCATTGATTTGGAATTCTGTTTACTTACAGATTTCTGATTTGTTGAGAATTGGTTGTATTCTTGATGAATATGAAGCCTCCAGAACCTCTTCTCAGGCTTTTGTAACAGCCCTTAGGAATTCAGGGGGACACATCAATGAAAAGCTCAGGCAAAGGTGTCCCTTGGGATCTACGGGTTGGGTTGATCTGTTCCTGCAGATCATCACTGCTGAGAACTGTAGGTTGTAGCTGCTTCCGTAGCGGCTCTTTTGGGCTTACTCTTCTGTGCCATTCCCACATACACCCCCCTTGCTGCCTACCCCCTGCTTCCAGCTTGATGCTTTTATTCTCATATCCAGTCATTTAAAAATAGCTAAAAGTATTTTCCATTTTGCATTCCATTTACACTTACTATTTTTCACTCAAGACTCTCTATGGAGACACTTCACTTGACAAAAAGAAATCTTTATAGTGAAAGGATGAAATATTCATCTCAGATGAATATTTCTGTTCAATTTGCCTGTGATACATTTGTGGTGACCTACTGAAGTGACACAAATGGAGATAATGGATAATAAAAGTAACTGCATGGGGTGGAACAGAACAGAGGATTTAAGAAAAACTTAGTATCCGTAGATGATATTGAGATGTCTGTAAACTACATGACACTTTTCATAAAAGTTTTGCTGTAAGTTACTGTTTACTTTTGACAAATCAATGTATTTTTATTTAAATTGGCTTAAGTCTCATGTGTAAATGAAATGCAGTATATAGATATATAAGTGAATTGGTGTATTTATTGCTATTAATTTTGTCAGGTTAGGAGTTTAGAGAATTCAGCAGAAATGTTAAATTTCACCCAGCAACTTATTTTAATATTCATGGATTCTTTACATCATTTATTCTGTAGTAATAATAATAATGAAGCAGTTTTATTAAAAGCTAAGTCTTTCTATTCCAGAAAAACATGTCTATCCCAATAGTGTTGTTCAAATATTTAAGACGCTTCTATATGCTATACACTGTGATGAATATGGCTTAGTCCACATTACCTTCTTTAGATTCAAATGTAAATGACAAGATTTCAAATCCAATTTTTGTATAATTTTCATTTTCTTCAATGGATAAAAGAAATATTTCTTACATCTCTCTGCACATTCACCTTTTAATGTTAGTTTTCTTGTGTTTTTATAATATTTAACCTGTTCAGATAGAAACTTTAGTATTCACTGGGGTTTCTGCTTTAACCAGAGATATGGTTAGGCTTTGTGTCCCCACCTAAATCTCATCTTGATTTTTAATCCCCATAATGCCCGTGTGTCGAGGGGAACCAAGTGGAGGTAATTGAATCATGGAGGGTGGTTTCCCCCATGCTGTTCTCATGATAGTGAGTGAGTTCTTACAAGATCTGATGGTTTTATAAGCAACTGGCATTTCCTCGGCTTGTATTCATTCTCCCTCTTGCCACCCTGTGAAGAGGCATCTTCTGCCACGATTGTAAGTTTCCTGAGTCCTCCCCAACCACGCAGAACTGTGAGTCAATTAAACCTCTTTTCTTTATAAATTACCTGGTCTGAGGTATTTCTTCATAGCAGTGTGAGAACAGAAAAATACAACAAGTTTGACTTTTAAAAATTCATTTAGAATGATTAAATTGACTGATTTGGCTCTGAGAACACACAGGCAAAAATCATTTTCCAGCGGCTCCTTGGCTCAAAATGTCAGTCATTTAAACTTTCACATAGATATTATATTTTAACCATTTTATCTTATTTTTATTTTATTTTATTTTTAAAGTTTATAATGTATTTGATTAGAAATAGGACATAACTATCCAAATAGTACTCTACAATGTATTTTTAACAGGCGTCAATATATTGCATGCTAATTTCTTGATAAATTTCAATCTTGAATTATATATTTGCCTATAAAATACCTATCAAAATTAATTTACCTCTTTTTTTATTTATTTTATTTTATTTTTTTATTATTATTATACTTTAAATTCTAGGGTACATGTGCATAACATGCAGGTTTGTTACATATGTATACTTGTGCCATGTTGGTGTGCTGCACCCAT
>NW_012114488.1:11324772-11332793 GCF_000951035.1 Colobus angolensis palliatus
CTGGTCGGGCTGCAGCAGCTGACCAGCACTGATTGTCCTGCACTCCCTAGTGAGATGAACCCAGTACCTCAGTTGAAAATGCAGAAATCCCCTGTCTTCTGTGTCGCTCACGCTGGGAGCTGGAGACTGAAGCTGTTCCTATTCGGCCATCTTGCTCCGCCCATATATTTTAACCATTTCAAACATCATTGCATACCACTTTTTCTCCCCCTCCCCCACCCTTGTTTTCTATTATTCTATGGAATAAAAAAAAAAAAGATTTCAAGGACAAGTTACTAAATTAAGAACATTTTATTTATCTCCTCTTGTACTGCAAATTGTAAAATCTTCTATTTTCCTGATGCTTCAACATCACCACAAGTGAGCCATAAGTAGCAGGCCCAGGAGACCAGGAGCACCAGTGGGACAAGGCTGGTCACCGTCACAGTCTTCCCTTCTTGTCCTCCCCTGGCTGTGACCTAGTGACACTCAAACACACCAGTAATATCCCTTCAAGCCTTTTGCTTGTGTACTCCACCCTGCCCCCCATTAAATACCCTTATCCACTGATCCATACTCTCTCAGTTTCCTACCTGCTTGGTCAAGCTTGCTCCCTGGAGTTCTTCCCATATGGTCCCCTAGGTGTTGTGCCCTGCCTCTGTCTCTTGGACTACGAGTCTAGTAAGTTCTTAAATTTCATGTCTCTCTAGAGTTGATTTCCACAGCTGCAATGCAATGATCCTTAAAGACCTCCCAAGAGGATAACTCCCACATTGACAACTTTCCTTTTTTTTTTTGATGTAGTCTCGCTCTGTCACCCAGGCTGGAGTACAATGGTGGCATCTCGGCTCACTGCAAGTCCCGTCTCCTGAGTTCATGCCATTCTCCTGCCTCAGTCTCCTGAGTAGCTGGGACTATAGGCACCCGCCACCACGCCCAGCTAATTTTTTATATTTTTAATAGAGATGGGGTTTCACCAGGCTAGCCAGGATGGTCTAAATCTCTTGACCTCGTGATCTGCCCACCTCAGCCTCCCAAAGTGCTGGAATTACAGGCATGAGCCACCATGCCTGGCCCCAACTTTCCTCTCTTTAAAGCCATTAGAATATCTCAACATATGTCCTGTGAAGTCCCTGACCAGAATAAGTGTTGGGGACAACTTTATAGTTGTCATCAGTAGGGAACCTAGGAATGTGTTGATATTTCAGAGAACTGCATTAGCCTAAAGATGGCAATTTTCATGAAGAAAGTGCTCACGAGCTTGTATCTAGAGTTTCCTTACTTCTTGGTGAGCTTATAGGTACAAAAGACCCTCAAACATGAACCAATGACTTCCCATTTGATCAGCTTGCTGGGGAGTCAAGCTTTAGAGAAGGTGGAGTCCATCTCTTTAGGAATTTAAGCAAAAACACTAGCGATAATGTTGCCAGAGAGGCTAGAATTAAGTATTATAGAGAATATTTTATCATTTCCTGCTCTTGGAGTCGACAAAATGTAGTAAAATCTAGAATAATTGGTACTGAACTTGCGGGTTTATCAAGCTCTTTACTTGGAGGTTGTTTCATGTTCCTTTCATTTGTGGACTTGGTTGCTTACCTCGTTTGCTGACCAGTTGAGAGCTCCTTGAATGCTCTTTCTCAGTGTGATTCACTGGCTACTTGCATCAGGATCTTCTTTGGATTTTGGAAAATTCAGATTCTCCCATCTTAGTCCAAACTTACTGAATCAGAGTTTCTGATGATATGGTCTGAGAACCTGTGCCTTTCATCTGCTTTCCAAACAAGAATGTCTGCTTCATATTTTTGGGCTTCAATATTCATATTTTTAAATAAGGAGGTTAGACTGGAATCTAAGTGGAAAGTTCTGTTTTTCAGAACTTTCCCCATATGATGCAGGCACAAGTCAAGGAAGCCCAATATACCCCAGAAGCTTGAAGGGGAAAATAAGAGAATCCCTCTCGAAGCTTCTGCAGGGTATATAGCCTTGTCAGCTCCTTCGTGTCAGACTCTGGCTTCCAGAACCAGTAGGTAGTAAATTTCCATTGTTTTAAACCAAGATTGTGGAAATTTGTTGCAGTGCCATAGGGATCTAATGCACAATGATTTTCACTAAATATTAAAAGATGACTCCTGGGGGAAATTCTGCTTTTATCGATTGATGGATAATCTGGAGTTAGATTTACCCCTCTGCTATAAAAAATTGGACAAAATTATAAAATAACTGCTTTCAGATATTCAACAACAGTATGGTATGATGTTCCCTGAGAGAAAGAAACTAGCGAGATGATCCTTAGAACAGAGAGGGTGGTCACGAGTCCATAACCTTACAGAGCCAAAGACACAGTGACTGGCAGGTAGGGAGACAAAAGTTGCTAAAATTTGCAGGATATAATACAGAATTGCTGGGAGTTATGCAGAGAACCAGCTCCAGGAACATACCTCAGGGGTTCTCTGAGCCTGTGCTGAATACCAATCTGCCCACATGGGTAGTGTGGGACTCTGTGGAGCCACCAGAAGAGCAACAGCTGGGGAGCTGCAAGGCAAGTGGTTCTCATATCCCACACAGGGCTGGCGCCAGGAGACAGCTAAACCTCAAAACAGCTGGAGTAAAAACACTTTTGAATCCTTTGGCAACCACTTGATATAGCAGTGCCACCCTAGAAGTAGGGCTGCATTGCCCTAAAGTAAAGACTACTCTAGAGCTGACTTTCCTGAATCATAAAACTTCAGAGGCTCAACTGGATTTATAATTGTCTGTTAAAACAAAACCAAACGGAACAAAATATAACAACAAACAAGGAAACGAAACACATCCAAAAGGGAGAAAACAGAATCCAAACACATAATAATGTAATATTCACAAAGTCCAGCATCCTACAGAAAGTTATCAACATGTAAAGAAACAGCAAACAGTGACCTGAAAGAGAAAAACCAGTTAACACAGGTCCAGAAATGACAAGGACCTTAAAATAGGTATTATGAATATTACAAACATGTTCATAAAATTAAAGCAAAACATTGAGGAGAGAAATAAAAAGCATAAAAGGAACCGAATGTTATTTATAAAGATGAAAAAGATTATGCCAGTGGATGAAATGACAGCATAGTAAACAAAATGGTTACTTTACCATAGTAAACACTGGTAAACTTGATGACAAGCAATAGAAAATATTGAAATAGAAGCAGACACAGAAATAGACTAAAACAAGAAATCTTAACAGAACCTCAGTGTGGGACAACTGTAGTGAGCAGTCTAACATCCATAAAATTGAAGGACCAGAGGAAATGAGGGGAGGAAAGATAGTCAAAGAAATAATGGTGGCCAAATGTGGTGGCTCACGTCCGTAATCCCAGCACTTTGGGAAGCAGAGGTGGGCGAATCACCTGAGGTTAGGAGTTCGAGACCAGCCTGGCCAACATGGTGAAGCCCCATCTCTACTCAAAATACAAAAATTAGCCTGGTGTGGTGGTGCATGTCTGTAATCCCAGCTACTCGGGAGACTGAGGCAGGAGAATCGCTTGAACCTGGAGAGCGAAGGTTTCAGTGAGCCAAGATTGTGCCACTATACTCCAGCCTGGGTGACAGAGAAAGACATCAACTCAATAAATAAATAAATAAATAAGATAATAATAATGGTAAAAATTTGTTAAAATATGAGGAAGACTGTAAATTCACAGATTCATGAAGCTAAAAACATTACCTGACATAAATGAGGAAGAAAAAGTCTTATGAGGAGCTGGAGGAAAAAAGACATAGAAGACCAAATATATGAACCATTACAGACTTAGCGATAGAAAGTATGCAAGCCGGAGACAGTTAGCATCTTAAAAAATCTGATAATGCTAGGGAAAAACCTAACCCTGTCAATCTAGTATTCTATAAAAAGTAAAAATATTTTCAAAAATACAAAAGCAAAAGTACTCATTATTGCTCAGCTGCTCCACATGAAATGTAGAAGGAAGTTCTTTGGGTCAAGAAAGTGACACTAGATGGAAATTGCTTCTATATAAAGGAACAAAGAACACTGGAAATGGTGACGGTTTGGCTGAGTAAAAACATTTCACTTTCTCTTGTATTTTCCTCTTTAAAAGATAACTGACTGTTTAAAGCAAAAATAGTAACAATATATTGTGGAGTTCATCACATTTGCAGAAGTTCAAAAGCACAAGAGCTCAAAGAATAGGAGGGAAGTGGAAGCATATTGCATTCAGGGCTTTTACACTGTAGCGAAGTGGCCTCATATTATCTGAAGGTAGAGTGTGATTATATAAAGGTGTATATTATATTCCATAGAGACATCACTAAAAATGTAAAACATAAAGGTAAAAAAATATAAATCCCATAAAGGCACAGAAAATAGCAAAACAGTGACAAAGACCATATGGGACAGTTACAAAGCCAATAGTAAGATGGTAGATGTAAACCTGACTACATTGAAAAAGAAAATACAATAAATGTATATGACCCAAACATTAAAATTGAAAGACACAAAATAGAGCAAGACTCAACCAATGTCATCTACCGGTGACCCCCTTTAAATGCACAGGCATGGGAAGACGACATCTCACGCAAACATTTTAAAAAGAAAGCTGGGATTTGATTTGCATTTCTCTGATGACCAGTGATGATGAGCATTTTTTTCATGTGTCTGTTGGTTGCATAAATGTCTTTTGAGAAGTGTCTGTTCATATCCTTTGCCCACTTTTTGATGTTTTTTTTTTTTTTCTTGTAGATTTGTTTTAGTTCTTTGTAGATTCTGGATATTAGCCCTTTGTCAGATGGGTAGATTGCAAAAATTTTCTCCCATTCTGTAGGTTGCCTGTTCACTCTGATGGTAGTTTCTTTTCCCATACAGAAGTTCTTTAGTTTAATTAGATCCCATTTGCCTATTTTGGCTTTTGTTGCCATTGCTTTTGGTGTTTTAGTCATGAAGTCCTTGCCCATGCCTATGTGCTGAATTGTATTGCCTAAACTACAATGAGATACCATCTCACGCCAGTTAGAATGACAATCATTAAAAAGTCAGGAAGTAACAGATGCTGGAGAGGATGTGGAGAAATAGGAACACTTTTACACTGTTGGTGGGACTGTAAACTAGTTCAACCATTATGGAAAACAATGTGGAGATTGCTCAAGGATCTAGAACTAGAATTACCATTTGACCCAGCCATCCCATTACTGGGTATATACCCAAAGGATTATAAATCATGCTACTATACAGACACATGCACACATATGTTTATTGTGGCACTATTCACAATAGCAAAGACTTGGAACAAACCCAAATGTCCATCAATGATAGCCTGGATTAAGAAAATGTGGCACATATACACCATGGAATACTATACAGCCATAAAAAAGAATGAGTTCATGTCCTTTGCAGGGACATGGATGAAGCTGGAAACCATCATTTTCAGCAAACTATTACAAGGACAGAAAATCAAACACCACATGTTCTCATTCAGAGATAGGAACTGAACAATGAGATCACATGGACACAGGGCGGGGAATGTCACACACCAGGGCCTGTCAGGGGGTGGGGAACTGGAGGAGGGATAGCATTAGGAGAAATACCTAATGTAAATGATGAGTTGATGGGTGCAGCAAACCAACATGGCACATGCATACCTATATATCAAACCTGCACATTGTGCACATGTACCCTATAACTTAAGATACAATATTAAAAAAAAGAAAGCTGGGAGTGCCCATGTTAATATAAGATAAAATCGACTTTTAAATAAGGATTGTTGCTGGAGTTAAGCATTTCCTAACAATGAAGGAGTCAGTTCGTAAAGATGACATAACAATCCTAAATGTTTAAAATAAAATGACTATAGACTGGGAGAAGAAGACTCTGAACACAGATGTCTCACAAAGGACTAATCTTCAGAATATGTAAACAAGTCCAAGAAATCAATAATAACAAGAAAATTTAGCAAATTAAATAATGGGCAAAGGATTTGAACAAACCTCACAAAAGGTAATACGGCAGGTACATGCATGTATAAATTTAATATATATTATATATACATATAGCTAATGCACAGATGAAATGGTGCTTCTCATTATTAACCAGGGAAATGCAAATTAAGCTAAGAGTGAGACATTAGAGCACACGTACTTATCAGTTAAAATGATATAGACTGATATTGCCAAGAGTTGCCATGGATAAGGTGCTGCAGGAATAGTTGTACATTGCTGGGGGAATACAAAATGATATAACCACTTTGAAAAAAGATGTGGCGGCTTCATAAAAGGTTATCATACATGTATATGTTCCGATGGCCATGTGAATTTCCTCACAGGTATTTACCAACAGAAATGAAGAAAAATAAACGTCCTTACAAAGACTCATATGCAAATATTCAGAATGATTTTCTCATATTTGCCCCAAATTGTTAACAACCCAAATGTCCTCAGCTGATGAGGATTGATTGTGATGTATCTACACAAGGAAATATTTGGCAGTAAAACGTTTAAGGTTTTACTTAAACATTTAAGGTTTTACTTAAACGTTAAAATACGACAACATGGATAAATCTTACAGTCATGGTGAGTAAAGGGAGTCAGGAAGCAAAGAGAAAATATTGTGTGATTCAACTTACAGAAAATTCTAGAGCAGTCATGCAGGAAACAAAATGTTTAGTATTTAGGGGTGTTGTCACGGGAGTGGTGAGTGTTTATGGCCAAAGGTATGAGGGGAAGTTTTGACGTGAAGGAAATTGTTATTTGTCGTGGTGGTCACATTTTTGTTTGCATTTGTCAAAACCTGTTGAACTATGTCCACTGGAAATATGTGAATCAATAAATCTGATGAACAGAATGTGTCTCATGAATTTTTCTGCGAGTTCCAGGTCTGATGAGCACCGTGGGGGTGGTTGAATTGGGCCAAGTGGAAGGCCTCTGCCACTCTCTTCTGATTTTTGGGAACATTTCATTTGAAATATGGACACTCAAACTATAAAGATCAGGTTTGTATCCATTTTGAACAGAAAATTCTTCTCTGTGTTAGCCACAAGATGGCAGGGCAGCCTACCTTATACCACTTAAAAATGTTCCATCCTAGATCCTAACAATATTAGAATATTGTTATGATCCTAACAGCAATTGTTTGACGTTGGGGCTGGCAAACTTCACTGTGTTCTGGCATCTGAAGGAGTGGGTCTTGCATTCGACCTGGGCTCCCGGCCATGCCTTGTTCATTAGAAGATCTTTGCACAGAGAGCTTCTGTGAGAAAAATAGGAATTTTTTTCACCTCAGACACCAAGCAATTCCCCGGGAGACATCTGTGGAGAAACAGGCAGGCCTCAGCAGACACCATTGTTTGTTTGTAAAGGAAAAATTTTTGAGATGCACGCGGTCATAACTTTATTCAATAGACACTGAGCTTCTGTCGTCCCTAGGACTTCAGTGCCTGCGTCAGGAGGCTGCATTCTAATGGAAACTCTGTTTTGGAATGCGTGGATCTTTGGTCTGCTGTTCCCAAAGTTCTTTCCCTCACACCTGCTGCCACCCCCAAGGAGAGGGGAGGGGCAGCGGAAGGGAAGGGGCGGTAGATAGTAGGGCCTTATTCCTCCTGCTGGCTCTGGAACAGAGAGCAACTGCAGCCCAGCTCCTCTCTGCCAGCCAGTGCTGTCCCCACTCCAGAAACTACTGCGTGGTAATAGGTTATTCATCTCCAGCCCATATGCAAAAGGGAAAGGAATGTTGAAAGAGTAAACAACAACACACAACAAAGACAAACAAAAAATAAAGAGATGAGCTACAATTTTTAACCTCGGCTCCTGCAGCCAGGAAGTGGGTATCTGATAGCACGTGGCTTTAATAAACACCCGGTGAGAAAAACTGCTATTCAACTAAGAAGTTATTATTCGTGTCACCGCAAGTTAGAGAGGTAACAGACAAAAGACACCACTTCTTAGAACAGAATCACAGTGATTCATAGAAGGAATTCTTCAGGGTGTGTTTTCTCTGGAGATCTTTTTTTTTTTTTTAATTTTTTATTATACTTTAAGTTCTAGGGTACATGTGCATAACG
>NW_012114488.1:11338413-11362807 GCF_000951035.1 Colobus angolensis palliatus
CTTCTCTGGAGATCTTTACAGACCTTCTAACAAGGCTATATTTTACAAATTTGGGAGCAACAAATAAGTGAATTATCTAAAACAATAGATAATAAAAGCAACTACATTTGCATCTGAAAGACTAAATTTTAACCATGCTAATGTAGTGGGACGCCTGACCTAAGGAACACCCTCGCGAAGGTTAAATTTGTACTTTTCTTATATTGACAGAGAGAATGCCAGATCCTTGACATATAGCCTGGACTGAAACTCCCTATTAGGGATGAGAGTAGATTTTTCTTAGAAGGGAAGAGAAAGACAAGTAGTTTCAATTGACTGTGAACGGGTGTGCAGCCAAATACTTTAGTTTTTGAGGATTTAAAAGAAAAGACGTTCTACTTCTTGGAGTATGGTCACTAGAGAGGAAAGAGAAGCCAGCATTACCTCTGTGGGGTGAGGGCTTGACGTCTGATGCTGGACTGTCCTTCGAGGGCTCACTTTTGCTCTGAGAAATGCTCTGCATGGAACCAGAAGGAGCTCCTGCCAGCACCAGGAAATTGGGCTTAACCGTTGAGACCTCAGGGCGACAGTCTCAAGAGATGGGGCTTTCCTCCCTGGAGAGGTCTCATGGACCAGTAGGATCATCCTGGCCTGACAAGCGCGTGGATAACATCAGACCCAACTTCAACAGCAGGAAGCAGTGGCATTAGCAGCACAAACACAGTCTGGTACTGTGTGAGCCTGTGCAAAAAAAATCCTCCCCTCCACACCCTCCCTATTTCATGACCTCTTTGGACAGAAGCAGTTCCTGGAGTTCAAGGACAATGGAGAGAGGTGTGACTGAAGCCGAAGCTTCCAAACTTTTTGCAAAAGAAAGCTAGAGTCTTGAGGAATTCAGTGAAAAAGCTGAGAGAGATGTTTCTGTGTAGATACTCAAGGTTGCAGAGTGGCTGGTGCCCATGGCACAAAGATCACGTGCTTTCCCACTGACATAAGAAAGTGACCCATCCTGGACTGACGTGAACCAGCTAGCAGCACGTCTGGCATGCAGAACCTCAAGGGATTCACAGCTGATGAGAAGCCAAAGGACGGTGTAGAACCAGAAACATCTGCTACAGAGAGGACCTGGGCCATAATCTCTAAGCCCTAGGAGTTGCGTGGGTTTTTTTATTTTTTATTTTATTTTTATTTATTTTTTCCTATTTTTACAAGAAAGAACTGCTAGTTAATGCCAGGGTATTCATTACGGATGCCTCATAATTGGGTTAATCATACTTGCAGGTGTATAAGCACTTTCAAATATATTGGATGCACTTAGTATGATACACGTAGTGTAGTCATATGCCTGTTATACCTATACGTGTGTCTGTCTTGTCTGTCTCAACCAGGAGATGTACCTCAGGCCGGAAGACATAAACAACCCCTACAGTCAGTTCCAGTGAGGGCAGATCGGATAGAGAGCAGTCCTACAGAGGAGGGTTCTCAAGTCAGACGAGCGACAACTGAGGCACTTACTGCATTCACATCTCCCAGACCCACGCAGGCAGGGGCTAAACATTACGGAACTGGTAATTAGTTATTATTTCTAGGAGTTCTTGGAATCCTTTCCTAAAACATAAATACATCAGGCCATTCATCCTAGATAATATCTAACGTGAACTGGTGGAGCTAATTTCTATCTAAAAGGTCAAGTGCCGGTAGTGATAGTAACTGAGTCAGGGGAAATGTTGTCAGCTAAACAAACGGATCTGGGTATGGAGCACCAGTCAAGGATGCCAGGTCTGAACGGGTAGTGCAGTGAAAAACCTGAAATCCCACGAAGGTCTGGGTTTTCAGGTGAAGGAGAGGGGTTCTCTTGGGAGGAGCTTGTGCAGACAGCAGGTGAACACAGCTCGATTCATGCTGCATCAACTCACAGCTTCGTCTCTGAATGGAGTGGGAGCAACTCACATGAGAAGTACTGAGGACTCAAATACCAGGGATGGTGAATAGTTTCATCCTAGCACCAACTCACACTGATTGGGAGTGGCTGTCTAGAGAATCAGTCATCTTGGGAAGGGTTTGGAAGGTGAGCTCAATTTCAACAGCAGATGATTTTGTCTGTACTTGATTAGAAATTTCTCCTCTGAGGAGTGGGGTGGCATGTGCAATGCATTTGCCATTCCAAGTGTAGGTGTAACTATATTTAGTTTGGAGCTATAGCAGCAATAAGTATATAAGATATCTTATTAAGCAAACTAGCAAGGTGTTAAAAAGAGCATGCTCAAATGTTGCTGGTGACCATGTAAATTAGTACACATTTTCTGGAGAGCAATTTGCAATATATATTCAAACATGCACAGCTTTGACTGTAAATTCAGTTGCAGGAATTTCTTTTACGACAACGATTGGAGATGGGCATACTCACATTGCAAGGATGGTGTTGAAATGCAACAAAACATTTTTAAGCTGTGTATTAAATAAATTATATTTTTAATACAATAAAATGTTGAGAAGCAACTATAAATCATGGTTTTAAAAATATGTAATGATTGGAAAGTAAGACTCTCATCTCTGAGTCAATGGCTTATAAATGAATTTTTTTCCCCCTTAATTTTCTATATTTTCCAAATTTGCTGCCATTTAAAAAAAATGATTCTGACAAAAATGTAAGTCAGAATTAGACACAAATTATATCTGTAATGTACGTGAACAATAAACCAGGGCTCAAGTTTTCTATATTTCTGAGTTGAATTCAAAAGATAAAAACTTAATGACATTAAAGAGATGTCAAAGAAAATGAGTTTCAGCTATTTAAAAATAAATGCTTACAGACAATGATAGATTTACCTCCCTCGAGATCTCCATACTCTATTAGGGTTTTAGGGAATTTTGTATTTGTTCTATAAAACCGTGAATTATGTCTTTTAATTATTTAACCTGGTGGCAGACCAGGCATAATTGCCCACAAAGCAATTTAGTAAGTTTGATAATGCATACTAATATCACCCGAAGCTTTTATTCTAATATTTTCATGTTTCATTTACATCTAATTAATATTTAATTTTGGCGTATTCTCTGTGTATTTTATTTTCTTCTGTTTTGGGGAACTGTCTTGCTTTGGGGAACTGTCACATGCTTTTGGTAATTTCTAGAGAGGAAATCTTTATCATCAGATGCCTCAGAAGAATTTGGCTCTGTGAAGGCCAATCACAGAGCAAGAACTGGCTTTCAGTAGCCCTGCATGAAAAATGATGTTAAATAGGCTGTGGGCAGGGATTGCCCTCTAACTGAAGACTGGAGTGAGGGAAATTCCCTTTAGTAGTCAGTGTGCCTAATTTTCTAAATATACTTGGACAGTTTTCTTCATAAGCCTCCCCTCCCACAGGTGTGTTTCCACCTAATTGACCTCTCTTCGCTTCCCTTCACCTTATCTGCCTTTCATCATGTTCTCTGACTCTCCTTTCATGCAACCCATGTTCTATCATAGCCTCAAGGCTTTGCTGTGAAAACTTCTTTATTTCTAAATTTGTGAACAATTCACTTCTCTAGTTTGCCAGAAAATGTTGCATTGCTATAATGAAAGTATTTAGTCATAGAAAACGCACATCTTACACCGATCTCAATACACACCTTTTAAAGTAGCATGCTCGCATGAGAGAAATGACAGCTGATTGGCTGATAATTAGTCAAAGGCATATTGCAGAAACGTGATTATTTGTGGCTTGTTAAATTATTGGTATAATTGGAATGTCTTACAACTAGGAATGTCTGTTTGACTTTATGTATGGCTGGGAAAAACGTATTTATTTTATGGTGTAATGTAGTGATAGAAAATTCCGAATCTGTGAAGTTGCATTTACTGGATTTACACATTTGTAATCGTATTTATTGTAGAAGAAAACATAACTTGTTTTGTCTTTCTCTTTCTCTCACATGCCCACATACACATATAGATTATATACATATATATTCACATGTTTATCCAATGGTATTTGCTTATTTATCCTTTTTACATTCTGATAAAATTGGCCATTGAAAACACTGCCGTTAATAAGAATAATAAGAATGCAGCACTTAAACACTGTAAAAATGCCTACTTTGGTGAGATAAAGCATAAATATTGGCAGAAAAGTATTTTTTAAAAATCCGTATTAGAGATTCCTCCAAGAGACTCCTAGAATTGGTAAATGACTTCAGTCAAGTTTCAGGATGTAAAATTAGTGTACAAAAGTCAGTTGCAGTTTTATACATCAACAATGTTCAAGCTTGTTCAAACTGAGAACCAAACCAAGGATTCTATCCCTTTATGATAGCCACACACATATACAAATACCTAGGAATGCATTTAACCAAGGAGAACTACAAAACACTGATTTAAAAAAAAATCAAAGATGACACAAACAAATGGAAAAACATCCCATGCTCATGGATTGCGAGAATTAATGTTGTTAAAATGACCACACTGCCCTAAACAATCTACAGATTCAATGCAATTCCTATTAGATTACCAATGTAATTTTTTACAGAATTAGAAAAAACAATCAGAAAATTAATATGGAACCAAAAAGAGCCCAAATAGCCAAAGCAATCATAAGCAAAAAGAACAAAGCTAGAGGTATCGCATTACTTGGCTTCAAAGTATACTACGAGGCTACAGTAATCAAAAGAGAATGGTACTGGTACAAAAATGGACTCATAGATCAATTAAACAGAATAGAGAACCCAGAAATAAAGCAACATACCTAAAACCAACTGATCTTTGACAAAGTCAACAAAAATAAGCAATTTGGAAAAGACTCTCTAGTCAATAAATGGTACTAGGATAACTGGATAACAGAAGAATAAAACTGGACCTCTGTCTCTCACTATATACAAAAATTAAATCAAAATGGATTAAAGACTTAAATGTAGACCTGAAGCTATAAAAATCTTAGAATAAAAGCTAGGAAAACCTCTTCTGGACATCAACCTAGACAAATAATTTATGACTAAGACCTCAAAAGCAAATTCAACAAAAACAAAAATAGATGAATGGTACTTCATTAAATTAAAGAGCTTCTGCACAGCACAAGAAACAGCCTACAGAATGGTAGAAAAATATTTGCAAACTATGTATTCCACAAAGGATTAATATCTAGAATCCATAAAGAACTTGAATCAATAAGAAAAAAAATAAGTAACTCTGTTAAAGAGTGGATAAAGAACATGAACAGAAATTTCTCAAAAGAAGATATACAAGTGGCCAATAAACATGTGAAAAAATGCTTAACATCACTAATAATCAGGGAAATGCAAATTAAAACCACAGTGAGATGCCATCTTACCAAAGTTAGAATGGCTATTATTAAAAAGTCAAAAAAATAGCAGAAGCTGGTGAGCATGTGTAGAAAAAGGAATGCTTACACACTCTCAATGAGAATGTAAATTAGTACATCTCCTATGGATTGAAAAACAATATGGAAAACAGTATGGCAATTTCTCAAAGAACTAAAAATAAAATTACCATTTGATCCACCAATTCCACTACTGGGTATCTACCCAAAGGAAAAAAGCTGTTATATCAAAGACACCTGCAGTTGTAGGCTAACTGCAGTACTATTCACAATAGGAAAGTCATGGAATCAACGTAGATGTCCATCAATAGTTCCATCAATGGAATCAACCTAAGGGTCCATAAAGAAAATGTGGCATATGTACACCATTGAATACTATTTATCCATAAAAATATAAAATCATGTCCTTTGTGCAGCATGGATGGAGCTAGAGGACATTATCTTAAGTGTAATAACTCGGAAACAGAAAGCCAAATACCACATGTTCTCGTAAGTGTTAACTAAACAATGGGTACACATAGAGATACAGAAGAGATCACAGACAGTGGAGACTCCCAAAGGGGAAAGAGTTGGGGGGAAGTGAGGATTGAAATAAATATTATCTATTAGGTACAATGGTCACTATTTGGATGATGGGTTCCGTTGAAGCCCAAACCTCACTGCTACACAATATATCCATGTAACAAACCTGCACATGTACCCCCTGAATCTAAAATAAAACAAAAGTAAATAAAATTTATATTAAAAACTTTTTAACATCTTGGAGATTATATTTATGAAAGTAAGTTTTTTTTTTTTTTCAGACGGAGTCTTGCTCTGTCACCCGGGCTGGAGTGCAGTGGCCGGATCTCAGCTCACTGCAAGTTCCGCTCCCGGGTTCACGCCATTCTCCTGCCTCAGCCTCCCAAGTAGCTGGGACTACAGGCGCCAGCCACCTCGCCCGGCTAGCTTTTTGTATTTTTTAGTAGAGACGGGGTTTCACCATGTTAGCCAGGATGATCTCGAACTCTTGACCTCGTGATCCGCCCATCTCGGCCTCCCAAAGTGCTGGGATTACAGGCTTGAGCCACCGCGCCTGGCCGAAAGTAAGTTTTAAAGTTAGGTGTAGTATAGAAGTTGTTCAACTTTTCTACCAAATAATTTTAAAGTAATGGTTATCAAATTAAATTGACTTTTATAAAAAATAGATTTCTCAAATGAAAGCACTTCTTTTTTGCTGATAAATTGATTGATGTGTGGAAAGTTTTTCTCTCAAATGGATTTGGATATAGAACTCTAAAAATTGATTTGGGTTAATTTTTACCCAGAAGGATTGTCTTACAATTGATTTATTATTAATAATTTGCTGTGTGTTCCATGCATAAATAATTGAGATTGCGAGAAAATCATACCTTGGGCATATATTGGTCCATTTTCATGCTGCTGATAAAGACATACCCAAGACTGGGCAATATACAAAAGAAAGAGGATTATTGGACTTACAGTTCCACATGGCTGGGGAGATCTCACAATGATGGTGGAAGGTGAGAGGCACATCTCATATGGCAGCAGACGAGAAGATAGCTTGGGTAGGGAAATTCCCCCTTATATAATCATCAGATCTCGTGAAACTTATACACTATCATGAGAACAGCAAAGGAAGGACTTGCCCCCATAATTTAATTATGTCTCACCGGGTCCCTCACACAACACATGATTCACCTCAATTCTTGACTTCTGTGCACCTGCAGGCTCAACATCACATAGAAGCTGCCAAGGCTTGGGGTTTCCACCTCTGAAGCAAAAGTCTGAGATGTACCTTGGCCTCTTTTAGCCATGGCTGAGGGGGCTGGAATGTAGGGTACCAAGTCCCTAGACTGCACACAGGAGAGGGACCCTGGGCCCAGTCCATGAAACCACTGTTTCCTCCTAGGCCTCTGGGCCTGTGATGGAAGGAGCTGCTGTGACATGCCCTGGAGACATTTTCTCCATTGTCTTGGGGATTAAAATTCAACTCCTTGTTACATATGCAAATTTATTCAGCTGGCTTAAATTTCTCCTTAGAAAATGGGATTTTATTTTTTCTATCACATTGTCAGGCTGCACATTTTCCAAACTTTTTGTTCTGCCTCCCTTATAAAACTGAATGCCTTTAACAGCACCCAAGTCACCCCCTGAATGCTTTGCTGCTTAGAAATTTATTCTGCCAGATACCCTAAATCATCTCTCTCAAGTTCAAAGTTACACAAATCCCTAGGCCAGGGACAAAATGCCACCAGTCTCTTTGCTAAAACATAACAAGAGTCAACTTAGCTCCAGTTCCCAAGAAAGTTACTCATTTCCATCTGAGACCACCTCAGCTTACAATTCATTGTCCATATCATTATCAGCATTTTGTCAGAACCATTCAACAAGTCTCGAGGATGTTCCAAACTTTCCCACATTTTTCTGTCTTCTAAGCTCTCCAAACTGTTCCCACCTCTGTCTGTTACCCAGTTCCAAAGTCGCTTCCATAATTTTGGGTATGTTTTTAGCAGTGCCCCACTCTACTGACGAATTTACTGTATTAGTCTATTTTCACACTGCTGATACAGACATACCCTAGACTGGGTAATTTATACAGGGAAAAGTGTTTAATGGACTTTTACAGTTCCACATGACTGGGGAGGCCCCACAATCATGGCAGAAGGCAAGGAAAAGCAAGTCACATTTTACATGGATGGCAGCAGGCAAAGAGAGAGACAGCTTGTGCAGGGAAACTCCTCTTTTTAAAACCATCAGATCTTGTGAGACTTATTCACTATCGTGAGAACAACACAGAAAAGACCCATTCCCCATGATTCAGTGACCTCTCACCAGGTCCCTCCCACAACACGTGGGAATTCAAGATGAGATCTGGGTGGGAACACAGCCAAACTGTATCAGATGAATATGCAAATAAATGACAAACTGTGATAGCAAAACTAGAAGTGTTACTGATGTGTGATTATGACATTGATCACTGAGAAAAGTCAATGAAACCATGGCAAATAAACACACGAAAAGATGTTCAACACTGCTAGACTTTGGGAAAATACAGATTAAAACCACAGTAGAACACACTATTAGAAAGTCTAACATGAAAAGGAATAGCTGCGCCGACTTTGATCAGGTCGTGGAGACCTGAACACTCACATCCTCCTGGTGTGACTGTAAAATGGCACAGTCATTTTGGTAAAGAGTTTGGCAGTTCCTCAAAAACTTTAACATATACTTTCCATATGAACCAGAAACTCTACTCCTAGGTATTTACTCAAGAGAACCAGAGGCACCCATCCATATAAAGATTATACACAAATGGCCACAGCAGCTTTATTTGTAGTCGTCCCAAACTGGGAAAATAAGCCAAATATCCATTAATACGAGTGGATAAACAAAACGTGATATATCCATGCAATGGAATACTACACAGCAAGAGAAAGGAATAAACCAGTGATGCATCCACAGAACGGATGAATCTTAACTATGCAGAGTGAAAGGAGCTGAACAGAAAAGGTGTATATACTGCATGGTTTCTTTTATATCAAATTCTAGAAAATGCAAACTTATTTATAATGATTGAAAGCAGATTTACAGTTGGCTTGGGATGGGATGAAGTGGAAGGGATGGGAAGGAAGGATTTCAAAGAGGCAGAAGGAAACTTTGTACATGGCAGTATAAAAACTTGTCAAAATTATCAGTGTCCATTTTAAAGACATGCAGTCTTCTGTATGTTAAATATACCTCAACAAAGCTGTTAAAAAGTACAAATAAACAATAAAAATAGTAAAAACGAAAATGTACTAGAGAATATTGGCTACCTACCCCCCAATGGAAAACAATGATTTAGAGATTTTATGTGATAATGCCCCATTTTATCAACCTAGAGTGACTTGGTTTCACAGGATGAGACCCATGGTCTGTTCTGTCCTATGCACGGCCTGCTCCGTGCCTGTGCACTGAGTTTACCTTGCTTGGTTTCCCCGAGCACAGACTGCTCTTAGCCAGTGGCCTTTGTCCTGGATAACTGCATGGATTACATTGTTCCCAGAACCAAGTCAGGAATTCTGAAATCTTTGCTCCTTTCTGTTTGTACCAGAGACTCTCTCTCATTGTTCTTAAAAAAAAAAAAAAAAGCCAATATGCACAACTAATTTTTTTTACACCCAATTTTAGGGTTTATTTTCTCAAGGCATTTAAGCAAGGCTGGCCACGTGGGGTGAAGTCCTTTCCCTGCCACGCTGGGGCCTAGTGATGCCTGCAGAGGGCAGACCGAGCAGAGGGATGTTGGCGGTGTTTCTCGCTGGAGCTAAACACATCGCTTAGATTTTGGTCCCACAGGACCACAGCCCCATGAGCCCATTAGGCAGCATCTGGTGCCCGAATGGGGCAATAGTGACTGAAGAGTGTTGGCACCACACTCTGTCCTGGCCAGGAGGGAAGCAGAGGCAGGAAGGTGTCCCATCAGGGGCCGGCTCCCTGCAGTACACTTGCCAGTCCTGGATCAGCCATCGAGACTGCCCCCTGGGGAGTCTGTGTGTTCTCTCAGGAGCCCTGGGACAGGCCTGCGGGTGGCATCTCTCTTTCCCTGGACTCTCCTCCATCCCTCTTGTGGCTGGTGGTGCCTGCAGGGCTGTGTGTCCTTGCGGTCTTGAATCACCTGCTGCCTTGCTCTCCCTGCAGATGCCCAGGCCAACCCTGAGAAGCCTGCCTGGGGGCGTTGCTGTGGCTGCCTGTAGGGTCAGGATGAAATGGTGGGGAGGAGAGTCTGCGACCCCTGTGGCTGGGCAGGTCCATGGGAGGCAGAGCCAGGGAGCAATCAAAGCCCACAGGGGCTCCTTCCACAGTGCTGGCTTCCAGAAATCTGGGGGAAGTGGACAAATTTATTCAATGTTTATGTTACAAACTAAAAAAGAAACAAGCAGATTAAGTTATACTTGCCGAGTTTTAATTCGAATTCTTTATTCAGAAGATAAGATTTCTTTGACTCTACCATCAGTCCCCACCCAAGGCTTCTCCATGGTGGTCCCTCTGAGCAGGTACAGGCTGGGCAGGTTTGAGGCCTCTTTGGCACCCTAGACTCCCAGGAAGGATGTACTGGGGTGGGGAGGCCAGAATCTGAGTCTCACCCTAAAGCTCCCTGCCCTAGCTGCAGCCCCTGGCTGGGAAACAGCAGGCCCCCTTCCTGTGCCCTGTGTCTGGTGCCCTGTCTGTGGTGCACGTTTCTCTAACACTGGAAGAGTTTTGCTAGCAGTCCTTGGGATTAGAATCAGAAACAATCCCAATTTTCATCTCGGGAGTGGATGTACTTTGTGTTTTCCAAAACATCCCTCATCTCCACTGGGTTAGGTCTGTTCCAGGTGCTCAGGGGGGACTAGTGTGTGTCTAACTGTGCTCTAAAGCATCAGATGTCACACTCACTTCTGTCGAAGGCAGGACACGGCGCCAAGGGGATCCTTATTCTCATCCAGCATTAGATACAGACACGTGTCTGCTTTGCCGCCCTCTGAGAAGAGCTTGCTCTCGGTTATACTGAAGCCATCAGGTTGGGTAGGTATTCAGTCGTTGCAGGTCACTATTACTGAAGCTTTGACCCTTCCCGTTTCAGCATGAATTTGACATCTGTTTTTCAGCATTCTTTGTTTTACTCACAAAGGACTAAGACTCAGCCTTTGATAAATTCTCATTTGCAGAAGGGATGTAAAAAGAAAAAAAAAAAAAAGAAAAAAACATTTGAGTCCTTATAAGAAATACACCAGTTGTACCCCAACTCTTCCTGGTGGTGTGATCGTTTTGAAGTTTGCATGGTAACACACACACACACACCACACACACCTC
The DNA here is from genome assembly GCF_000951035.1 of Colobus angolensis palliatus. NCBI lineage: Eukaryota > Metazoa > Chordata > Mammalia > Primates > Cercopithecidae > Colobus > Colobus angolensis. Next base: position 11,349,543 of record NW_012114488.1, read on the forward strand.
CAAGCATGAAAAGAACTTGAATTAAGTCAGGCACCGTGTGAAGGGACAGGACTGAGAAGAGAGGCTCAGAGCGCGCTGACAAGCCTCTTCTTTATTCTCCAGAGCTAACTGCATCACTTGATACACAGGCACTGAGAAGAATGAAATTCTGACAGCCTAATTTGAGCTTGCAGTTCCAATGAGATGTACATAAGGCACTTGTTATATTTAGTGACAATCAGTGTCATTTTCTGTTTAAAAGCAATCCATTGATTTGGTTGCCTGTGAGTGCAGTAGCACTTTGAGGTGAATGACAAGGCTTCGTTCGGGCTCTGGTTATGGTTGGGATAGTCTGGAGACTGAGATGAGAGAGAGGAGGCCCTGGCTGTCAAGCTGGTTCGGGGGATGTGTGGGGCAGGGCCTGGGAACACTGTAAATAGATGTGACAATCCTGCATTTGACAGTAAAAATGAAGTTCGCGCCTGGCCTTGATGATTTCACCCCGAAGTGGCAAGATTTTGATTTGCAGAGATTCCAGTGGTGATGTTTTTGGACTCTAAGTCCAGCTTGTGTAGTTTTAAAGTCGATAGAGAAAAATCTAAATCTTTATGAATTTAGAGGAAATGCTAGTGTTAGAACTGAAAAAAACAAATAAATAAAGCAAGGCGGCGAACAGGACCGATTTCGCCAGTAGGTGGCAACATCAAACCATGCCAGAACCACTTCCTGGCACTGTTCTAATGAGGAGGTTACAGCTGTATAAAATTTCCTGTTGGCATAGAAGGTGAAGTCAAGGGTTGTAATAAAGACCACTTTGAGTCTTTGAAAATGCCGCATGTCAGCAGCAATGAAGACTGGCCCTTAAAAAAAAAAAAAACCCTCAGGAATGAGGACGCCAAAGAGGGTATGAATCAGTGTCCTAGTTGAAATAGTAACTGATGTCATGGGTGAAAATGAGCACACAGATCTCATCTGTTTATCCCGGCCATAAAGTGGTCACATTCATTAAGTGACTGGAAATTTCATTTAATTATAAAAGAGAGGACCATATTAGGAAAAGATGTATGCAGCTTATTTCTCAAAAAGATGTAGAATGTATCCTAAATAATAGACTTTCTAAACTTTGATCTATTTTTTTTTCTTCCCCTCTCCAAAGGAATCTCGGTACTTGGAACAGCAAGGACTGTTCAGGTCAAGGTAGGATGTAATTACACTGCCAGATGGGAGACTATTTCTGCCAACCATGATTCTAATTTAGTCTTTTCCTTTATCCAGTACTAAATTGACTCTACTTAATAGAGCCACATACCGCCAAAACCACCACACTGCCTGTGTAGCATTTTGATTTGGAGCTCTCTTGTAACATTTCAGAGGAGCCACAATTTTAGATTGAATGAAGAAAAAATAGCAATATTATAAGAATGACTAAGCTCAAAAGAGACTGCAAAAGATTTAAACAAAGTGTAAATTAGGCTGAAATGGGATTCTGACCCTGAAAACCCTCGCTGGGAGGGCGTGAGGAGACTTTCACTTGGTGGCTTGTGCCTCTAAGCTGAGATTTCCTTAATGTCAAGCCCAAACTATCCCAGCAAGATTTTCTTTTTTTTTCTGACTCAAAAATCTTAATGGAACCCATTTATTTCCCCCTCACTGAGAGTGCCGTTCAGCTAAGGCCTCAATAAAAGCCCTTCTCCCCCAAATCACTGTACTTTCAGGTCAATGAAATGTAATTGAGTCATAGATGTACTATTTTTCTATTGCAGCCGTCCAGGAGGGAGGGCTTTGGGACCTGACTTCTCTCCAGAGGGGGTGTACCAGCTGTCGTTTCTTAGGGAATAGTAAAGTTGGGGATAGAAATGTAAGAGAAGAGGGCTTAGAGAACTGGGGTGAGAGAGAACTCAGAAGAACCTGAGTATGGGTGAAGACAGAGCTTGTGCTGGGAGCATGGTTCTGGGAACCCCTAGTTGCTTTGTCTTATTTTCTACCTTGCCAGAGTAACCCAGCTGTGACCCTGGTCAGAGCCTATGGAGGCAATTATGGTGATTTTTCAAAGAAATTTAGGATTGGTCCATTTCGTAAATTTTGGTAGCTAAATTCTCCTTTTACTCATATAAGCTCTGAAACTAACACCATTTGCAAGTCCCTGAATTCACTTATCCCCGCTGACTACGACAACTGCCCAAGGCATGAACTCTTCCTGCTGTCTCCTTGTGGAAAGAGTCTGGCCTTGAATCAGCCACTCTGTTTGCATCTCAGGTCTACCCTTTGTAGTTCTGGCTCCTCTCCTAATCCAAACCCTAATCCAAATCCAAATCCAAATCTCCTAATCCAAATCCTAATCCAGGCCATGCTGCTATCACGCTTTGGAGACGCCTTCCTGCAGGGTGTCTCCTTTTCACATTTTTAGGCACATGGAGAAGAGAGGTCCTCAAGCTCTTGGCTCTCCTCTGGTTCCAGAAAGTGATTCCATCACTATTCCTTAACAGTCCTTCTCATTTCAATCCTCTGTGTCTGATTCTATTACCCTCTGAAAATTATTGATGGCCTTGGCCTGTTGACCTTTAACATGTTCTGACAGCACAGGTACCTGCCCCTCGTCACAGGCCAGCAATGCTGGGTAAAAAATGGATAAAAGTCCTGCAGCACAAAAGTCATGAAACTTTGTGCCTGGGTATACCACAAACTCACAGATTCTTTCCTTGGCCAGACAATATCTGTCTTCCTTTCCCAGCCTCTCAAAGCAGGAAGCATCCTCCTTTCAAAGGCTGACCCTTCCAGTTGGCATCTCTGTCTTCTTTAAGATCTTACCTCTTGTTTTGTCTTTTGTCTCTCTCTTACCTGAAAATTCTCCCTCACCACTCGATCTTTCTCTGCATCTACAGATACAGTCAGATACATCACTTGAGAAAAATAAAAGGGTTTTTCTTATGCTGAAATGTTGTCAAGAATTACTTCTGACATCAAAATGATGGCCTTTTGTCTGGAAACCACCTCAAACAGTCCACATCTGTCCTCCGAATTTTGGCACTAGTCACATGATTGGTTTCTTGACTTCCATTTGTGCTGCTCCATTCTATTCCTCACTTATCAACATGAATGATCTCTTTAAAACATGCATTTATTATGTCACTTTCTGACTTACAATAGTCCAATGTGTTCCAACTAGTCTTGGAATAAAAACACGTGTGAGTCCCTTTCTGGCAGGGGACGGGGCTGTGCCTCTACTCTGTGCTTCTCAAATCCTCCAGGGTGCTGGGTGTCCTGGATCACCCCTGTAATCCCAGCACTTTGGGAAGCCAAGGAGGGAAGATCCTTTGAGTCCAGCAGTATGAGACCAGCCTGAGCAACATGTGCATGCTGTAGTCCTAGTTACTCAGGAGGCTGAGGCAGAAGGTTCACTTGAGCCCAGGAGGCTAGACTGCAACAAGTCATGATTGTGTCACTGCATTCCAGCCTGGGTGACAGAGCAAGAGAAATGAAAGAAAGAAAGAGAGAAAGAGATAAAGGGAGAAATGGAGAGAAAGAAAGAAAACAAAAATCTCCTTTATGCAAGCCACACCAGTCTACTGTGATGATCCCGATACAGAGAGTTCTTTGCTCCCCCAGAGACTTCACATTTGCTGTTCCCTGTCCAAGAGTGCTGTTCCCAGCACTCCTCTTGGAGTGTGCCCCCATCTGCCACCCTCCAATTTTATAGAACATGCTTCATCCCTTTCTAGCACTTACTTAACACAAGATATAACTTATTAACTAGCAAAGTAGTCTAGCTTCTGTCTCTTCTCCTAAAATGTCAGCTCCATGAGGGCAGTAATTATTTCTTTCTGGTTCACAGTTGTGTTTCTTGTACCCAATTAACATGTTATCTATTGTATTAAACACACTCAGTACATTTATTGAACTAATAGGTTAATTAATGAATGAACTGATGAACCCTCTGACCTCAAGCAGCCATATGCTGTGTGTCAAATGCCCACTGATCCCTGCTACCTAACTCTGCAGTTGTTCTCTGAATGCTCACTCTCCTCCACTCTATCAGTTCAATTCGAGCTGATTGTTAGGGCACAGACCCCCCTCCCATCTATTCTCTTTGTCCTTGTCCTGGTCACTTTAGATTAAGGTCATCTTCCCTTTTCTCTGAGTCGTGGTATATTAGCTTGTACTACTTATGAGAAGGTAGCTTTTTATGAAAATATGCTTTATTCTCTTAGCTTGGTATAAGCTTGAAGACAGAAGCCATGTTTAATATCTTTTTAATTTCCTAGAGCTCTTTGGCACTGTGATGGTACACCGATAGATTTGAAAAGGAAGACTCTAAAATAGTTCACTTCCATGCAGATGAAATACGTTGCATGACATGAGTACCTGTGACTTTCCTAATCTGCATATATTTTTTCTTTGAGATTTCTTTGTACTGTGATAGAAAAAGGGGGATACTTTAACATAGCAGATGATATGCAACGTCCTTTGCAAGTGTGGGAAATATGGGCTGACATGGTGTGTAAACATGAGGTGTCAGCAATCCCGAGGGTTCTGTCTTCAGAGGAGAAATCATCTCTAGTTTCTTTCTAATCTCACAAGTGGAGTTGAAAGCTACTTACCCAAGAAAATCAGTGACGGGCAGTCAGGTAGGGAAGCAGCGTGTCTCCAGGTTTGAATCGAAAGAGGTTCTTGAATGGGGGCCCAGGACATCACAGTGCAGCATGGTCTACACACAGGGCTGCAATGCTTGTTTCTGTGGGCATGGCAATGGTGCTGCAGAATGAGTTTGTTCAGGATATTGCAATCATGTAATGATGTGGTCAGGGTGAGGACATGCTCATAATCAGTTCAGTGCCACTCAGTGTTGGAGGAAGAAGTTCTAAAATGAGTCCAGATGGCTTTGTGGCTTAGCTGTGACTCAACTAGGATGAATGACAGAAACCCCTTTTTACCACTCAAGTGCTCATGAAGCTGTGTGAAGTCGAATAAAGTCTCAAGCCGTACTTGAACAAGGTATGAAAGGCCAGTGCTGAGAATTGAGGATTAAAATGGAACATAAAACAGAGACATTTTGGATGAGTTAGAAATTGGCTATAAGGTCAGAGACCATAATTTTTAAAAGGCAACATAATTGCATCCAATATGAACCAGTAGCAAATAGATCCTCAGGAGACAGCTGGGCTAAAGCCAATCAAACTGGAGTTGGAAGCAAATGTTAAGGTAGAAGTTAGGAGAAGGGACAAGGCAAACAAGAGCGTAAGAGAAGAAATTCCTTGGCCTTCTTGCTTCTCTCTAAGAGAAGAGAGACTGAATGAATTGGTCTGTTACTTTACTCTCCGGCAAAAACGTTTACCTATTGAGAAAACTCCAGTCCATTCATTTGATCAACACTTTATTGAGAAGCAGTTATGGTCCTGGCACGTACTTGTCATGTGAGATTCATCAGCTAAGAGAATAGAGAGAGAATGCTGTCTTCCAGGAATTTATGTGCTAATAGAGGTGGTAATGGCTTAAAGACACAAAACAATGAAAACATAACATATTTAGATTATAGGTTTTTTGTTTGTTTGTTTGTTTTTTGAGATGGAGTCTCGCTCTGTCACCCAGGCTGGAGTGCATTGGCACAATCTCAGCTTACTGCAACCTCCGCCTCCCTGGTTCAAGCTATTCTCCTGCCTCAGCCTCCCGAGTAGCTGGGACTACAGGTGCCCGCCACCACGCCCAGCTAATTTTTTTGTATTTTTAGTAGAGACGGGGTTTCACTGTGTTAGCTAGGATGGTGTCGATCTCCCGACCTCATGATCTGCTGGCTTCAGACTCCCAAAGTGCTGGGATTACAGGTGTGAGCCACCGCGCCCAGCCTAGATTTTAGTATGTTAAAAGACAATGAGTACTATGAAAACACATAAAAAGTAGGGAAGGATGGTTTGGATGTGGGAATGAGAGAGAGGAGTGAAGGGTGGCTGGGGACTTGCAATGAACAACTCATTGAAATGCGTACGTGAACCTATTCTCTTTTTCTCATTATTTTCCCTTTTCAGGGTGTCAACTACTTTGGGATAGAACATGGGCTAACGTAACACCGTCAAGATTGTCAGTCTTCATCTAACACGGGCCAGCTTGTTTCTTACAGAGGAAAATGTCTATAACCCAAATGCATAATACGACACTATGAGTGGATCAAAAAAAGTGCAAAAAGTGTGGCTTAGGTGGCAAAGTCATCTTCAGTGGCATTAATAACATATCACATACACTATTGGTTTTCAGGGTTCCCTTCTCTGGTGAGAACACTGGTGACGTTGACCTGGTGGTTATCGGTCCCAGTGGACTTGGGTGTGGAGGAGGGCTGTCGGTGACTGTCAACCTCATTTTTATGACCTGAAGGGTCATTTACTTTGAGTTATGCTTATTGTCAGCTGTCGTTAATCACTTGAAGGACTATTTCCAAATGGATCATTAAACAAACTGAGTCTGTGTTTTATCGGTAGAACCAGAGCATGGTGAGACAAGGACTCTCATGGGCATGGTGGGAACAAGACCATGGTTCGGAACAGGTGGGTAGAAAAGAGATCTGGTTAACCCCAAAGCTAAGGACCATGGCCACGCATACACATGCTCATATCATGACCACATGAAATTGGAAATATGGACATGGAATAGACCCTAAAGGGTATTCCATGACTCTCTCTGACTTACTCTGGATGGTATATTTCCAGATGCCTGTATCTTTGGGCTATTGTCCATGTCATAGCTATTGCCTGATATATTACCTGAGCAGAAGCATTGGTTTCTGCGAAATAAGTCTTATATTACAGGCAGGTGAAGAGGCTCATGAGATTACAATAATATACTGACAGGCAGTCACCGCAATATTTGGGATGGAACAGTAAGTCAGGAATGGAGGCTGGACGGCCCCTGAGCAGGATCTTTGTCCTGACATAGTCCTGCCTTGGACCTGCACAGGGTTTCGGTCTAGCTGGACTGTTGTAACAGAACACCACTGACTGGGTGGCTGTAAACATCAGATATTTATCTGGAGCCTGGGAAGTCTAAGATCAAGGTACTGGAAGATTTGGACTTTGGCCAAGCTCACGACCTGGTTCATAGATGTTCCTCTTTTGGCTGTGTCCTCACATGGTGGAAAGGAGCGAGGAAGCTCCCTAGGGTCTCTGAGGGTACTAACTCCATTCATGAGGACTCCACCCTCACCACCTAATCACCATCCAAAGGCCTCATCTCCTAAATCATAAAACTTGGGGGTTAGAATTTCAACACAGGAATTTCAGGCAGCCATAGACAACTGGTCCATTGCAAAGGTGAAGCTCTGAGCAGGTGGTACCTGTGGCTGAATAGGGGAGGCATCTCTCTAGGAAAGACAACTCCTGGGCTTGTTTCCCTTCCAGTTTGCTCCTTTTCTCCCATAACACCTGTCATAGTTAATTTTATGTCAACTTGACTGAGCCACAAGGTGGCTTGACATTTGGTCAGGTATTATTCTGGGTAGGTTTGTCAAGGGGCTTTTGGATGAGATGAACATTTGAATCCATGGGCTGAGTGAAGCAGATGGCCCTTCCCAATGGTAGTGGGTCTCATTCATCAAAGCCCTGAATGGATCAAGAAAGCTCACCTCCCGTGAGAAACAGGGAATTCTTCCTCCTGCCTGCCTTGAGCTGGGACATTGGCTCTTCCCGCCTTCAGGTTGTAACTGAAGTGAGAGTCCTGGGTCCCCAGGTTGCCAACTGCAGATACAGGGACTTGTCGGCCTCCCTAAGTGTGGAACCGATTCCTTACAATAACCCTCTTTCCAGATATCCTAGGGGCTCTATTTCCCTGGAGAGCCCTGGCAAAAATAACATCCCTGTTATTTCATTTTCTCTAACCTATTTAAATTTTAGGTTTGCTATTGCATGAAGAAATATATGTATAACATTTTGTGTAACTGGGGGATTATAATAACCTGGTCAGCTTTCAGTCAATAGTGTTCACCAGGTGGAAAAAAAGAGAAATACTCAGGTGGGCTGGTGGTACCAGCTTGATGGTGGATTAGGAGGGGATGCCTGTAAAGAGGAAAGGCATGGCAGCAGGGCAAGGTGGGAACTGCAAACGTGAGGAAAATAGCCCAGAAAGTTTCTGAATAAAGTTGTTCAAAGCCACCATAGAACTTAGTTAAAAAAATGACTCGTGCATTTGGACAGATACTGTTTGTGTTGCACTGCTGCAGAGACAGCTGGAGAAGGGGAGAATTAGAATTGCAGACTCAGCCTCTTCAAGTGAAGCTGGCCCCCCTTAAAGACAAGTCCTGTGTGAGCAGTGGTCTGCTGGTACCCCATCATCTCGCCACAACCAGAGCCACAGCAGTGCTTGCAGCTCCTGCAGCCTCTGTTCTTCCCCTTTAGACCATGTTAGGAGCCTCTCCAGGGTCAGGACCTTTGCACTCTGTATTCCACTCACAATCTCCTGAACTACTCATTATTCCTCTCTGCAGAATTATTCCTATCAGATGCAAACATGTTCTAACATCTATCTCAAGTGCCCTTCCAGCTAAAGCTTAATTGTTCTCTGTCACAGCAAATCACTTCTAAAGAATTGCATATGTTTTTATCTTCAGTTCTTCACCTCTTGCTCACTCTGCAACCCAATCTGATCCAGTTGCCTTTCTCAATGTGCCACTGAAACAGCTTCTGTGGGGACACGATGGCCATATGGCCAGAGCCTGTAGTCACTCCTTTTGTCACTGCACAGTTGATTGTTCAGTTGTGTCTGATGCAGTTGGCAACTTCTTTCATTGAGAGCAGTGGTTCTCGAATGAGAATAATTTTGCTCTCCAGGAGTGCCTTGGCCATGTCTAAAGACATTTTTTTTCTGTTGTCCGTCAAGGTGAAGGGAGTACTCTTGCATCTGGCATGTAGAGGCCAGGGAGTCTTCACAAAAAAGTGATCTCTGGCTCATTGTGTCAGTGATACCAAGGTTTCCTTTCATTTGTGACTGCCTGATGAGTTCACTGGGTCCGCCTCGGTCCCGTGTGCTGGCTTGTCTTCTAGACAACCTCTGAATATTTGGTTTTTATAAGGTTTGCTCTGATCCTCATTCTCTATCTGCATTCTCTCCATGGGTGAGCGAATATGGTTTCGTGTTTTAAAATATGAGTACGCTGATGACTCTAGTTCTAAACACCCCGAAGATGTCTAGACACATCAGTTTAATTGCTTACTTGGCATTGCTATTTGAATAAGAGACATCAGGAGCTTAATATGTACAAAAGAGAGATTGAATTGCTTTACTAAACCCGCAGCTCCTTTCCTGCTTTCCCACTTAGTGAATTGTACCACAACTTACCTGGCACATAAAACTCTAGGTATCCTCCTGGATTCCTCTCTTTCCAGAGCCTCCTACAGTGAATACATCATCCAGTCCTATGAGTCTCTTTATAAAGTATTTCCTGCTATATTTATAAAATATTTCCTTTAATTGAATTTTTTCCAGCTCTGTGGCTGTTCATCCAAAACACCATCAAATAAACATTGCCTGTATCACTGCAATTGTTTTCAACTCATCATTATGTTTCTGCTCTGGCCCTTTTGCAACCTACTTCCCGTGTAGTATTGCTAAGTAGTATTTCAAAACTCTAAAATCACACTAACATACAGTGGCTTCCACTGCACTCAGTAAAAGGACTCCATCTCCTTCCCAGGCCCATACCCCTGAATGGTCGGGCCCCTGCTCATCTCTCTCACAGTGTTCACCATGTGTCAGCAACCGTGGTACTGATGTCAGGAATGGCCCAAATATTGCCTGTTCTGGATTCATGGCTCTGCAATGTGAACTTGAAGCTCCTCCCCTGAAGAGATGAAGAGACGACATCTGTTTGTCTACCCCATGGATTGGACTTGACCCTGTGACTACTTCTCACTCAAGGAATGCAGCAGGGGTGATGTTGTTTCAGTTCTGAGTCCAGGAAGCAAGAGGTCAAGTGTGCTTCTGCCAGCACTTCCGGATTACTATCCAGCCCTCATAATGCTACCCACTGGAGGATGAGAGACTGTGTGGAGGAGAGAGGAGCTACCACAGCCAAGACCATGCAAGATCCAGAAGCCTCCAGCCAACCCAGCAGCTGAGCACTAATACATGAGTGAGCCTAGAGAGGACCAGATGAGCAGCCCATTTGCACCCACCCAAATTGCCAACTCACAGGAATGTCAGGTGGTCAACAGTTGCTGTTTAAAAATGCTTAAGTGGATTATTATACAGTGTATCTTCTGGCCTGACCCAGGCCCAGAAGCCTATAGTGAGGAAGAAGGTATGGTTTGCTTTTATCTTTTTGCTATGAATTGGGAGAGGAGAAGAGGTTCTGAGAATGTTAAGGTGTTGGTTGACTGGTGCCCTTGCAATCTGGTATTGATGCTCTGGTGTTTGGGACCTGAAAGGTGTACTTGCGGTCCTTTCAAGACAGCCCATCCCCTTGCTGCTCCTCAAGGTGATGGCTCCACTCACCTTCTGCATCTTGAGGTCCACTTCACATGGACCTTTTCTGTGGACGACACCTCTCCCTGGAAGGCTGTAGTTTGAAATGGCCTCTTTATGACAGACAGTTTATGGGCTACTGTCCATGGTGACCACGCTGGCCCATGTGGGGCACTTGGCCAGCCACTGTCAAGGATTCATCTTTTCTCACTGTTCATCACAGACAGCTCCATCCACCGGTTGCTTTTAGATGTTTTCTCATTAGGGTCAGGGATTCAGTTTCTTTGTCTTTTAAATTTTATGGGATGAAGGCCGTGCTCTCCTTCACCTGGTTTGAATTAGGAGGAATACAGCCTTAGCCTGGGTGGGGGCAGAGGACATGCTGTACTCTTAAAAACATTCTCCATGAAATCTTTCACTATCAGTATTTTTTCCTCCCTTCTTTTTTTATTTTTTATTTTTTTGAGATGGAGTCTCGCTGTGTAGCCCAGGCTGGAGTGCAGTGGCGCGATCTCAGCTCACTGCAAGATCCACCTCCTGGGTTCACGCCATTCTCCTGCCTCAGCCTCCCAAGTAGCTGGGACTACAGGCGCCCGCCACCACGCCCGGCTAATTTTTTGTATTTTTAGTAGAGACGGCGTTTCACCATGTTAGCCAGGATGGTCTTGATCTCCTGACCTCGTGATCCACCCTCCTCAGCCTCCCAAAGTGCTAGGATTACAGGCACGAGCCACCACGCCTGGCCTTTCCTCCCTTCCTGATCAGTCTCCTGAGCACGGGCTGAGAAGAGCTCAAGATTTTTCATCTTGTCCCTGCCCTGTTTGCCGTGGCTTGTGTTTCTCTTTAGAACATAGGAGGGGTGCTTGAAACCCATTGTCCTCATTAGAAATTCTGACTGGGAAGACCGGATTAACATGTTTAATATCACAGTTTCTTAAAAGGCAGCTTAGATCTGATCACTGAGCAAACTCTTGTTAGAAGAGGGTGAGAGAGTTGCCTAAACATGTCAGGGTTAGCCAGGGTGCCATCGCAGGAACCAGGAGGTTCTCAGGGTGTGGGAAGGACCATGCTGTCTGCTGGAGGGCGCAAGACAAGCAACATCCATAGCAGGGCACCAAACAAATGCCTGGAATAAATCCAGTTAGTCTAATCTTCATGACAGTGATCTACGATATTGTTACTCTTATTTAATAGATGAAACAGAGGCTTACGCTATTTATGTTATTTTTACTCGTTTTTAGGCAAAAGAGAGGACACATATTTCAACTGATAACATTGATCAAAATATTATCATCCAGTAAATATGCATTTTATTTTCTGTATTCAATTTGATAAATAATTTTAATGGTTGTTTTGTTCATTATATGCACTCCAATGAGTAGAATGATAATTAATTTTAACATCCCATATGTTACTTAGTTTAACTTTCATGATTCATTTCACACTGAAATCTCATCTACCTGGTGATGGATAAACTGCATCAGTGTTGAAAGAAATTGATTGTTCTATTTAATGCCCATCCTAATATATTCAAAAGTGTTCCCAGTCTGGGCCATTAAAAGTAATTCATGAGAACATCCACAAAATGTGCTCCCTGGTTTTCCCAGTCCTCTCCCTAAATCCTTCTAAAGGACCTCACTCTTGTTGACTCCCCACCTTTTACACAAATGTATTTCCATGTGTTTATCTGTCATATTTTGGCTTTCTGAGCAAATATTCACTCAGAATGAGGCAAAAACACTCAGTGTAAGATTCCAAGGGAAACCAATCATGCACTCTTTATCTGACTGCACAGAGAGAATGTAGGAACAGTTGTCAAGTGCTTTTTAGTCTATGTAGAGATAAGAGATTTCCCCCTCACCTTCCAATTTCTCATTGCCCATTGGAATTGTTCTCCAGTGTCAGGAAAACAACCCCAGACATTCATTTTCTACTTTAATAGCCTGACAGTTACAGGTGGCCAAATGGCTTTTATTTTTTCAGATAGCCTCATTGTCATTATTTTACTGTCTATTGATTAGATATTACTTGACGTAACAGCCTGGACTGGGTTCTTAAAATATATGACATGACACAATCAGGGTTGAAGCTTTAGATTATTTAGGCTGAATGGTGTTGGATTCTACCTTGCTCTATCAGAGTGTGCTTTTTCCTGGTGGCAGAAACGTGCATACATTACAGTCACAAGATCAGCCTTTCATATCAGAACTAATGGGATGCAGAGTTTAAACAAAAAATAATCCCAGCAACACTGTCAGCATTCATATCAGAGTAGCAGCTGGGCGAACATGCTGCCTCCCTTCTCTCTCCAAACCTGTCTACATGTAAGATGTCAAAGGGTCACAGTTGCTTACAGCTGCGACTCCCTGAGATCTTTCATCAGGATAAGCAGCTTCGAGATGATGCCATCTGTCTTCATTTATCTCTGCAGAATGTCCAGTTGAGAAAAATGAAATGTCTGTCTGAGTTAAGATTTTTGGATAGTCAAAGCCAAGCTGAAATCTCTATCATTTAATTCCCCCCGCCATGCTATAGTATAAACTACTTTAATATAGGAAACAGCAAATGTCTACAAACAGTGAAAACACAGAAAATGCTTTGCTTTAGAAGTAAGACAGAAATCAATTCTTCTGGTGGCAATTATTCATATTTCCTATGTGTATGCCTTGCAAAAAAAAAAAAAAAAGCAGCCCCTGTGTCTTGATGAACTGCTCGTCGTCTGAGCCCTGCAGTTGTGAAGACCAGCCTGCGGTGTCAACAGTACAGCACAGCTGTCTGCTAGGAGTTTTCCTGAAGGTGAAGAAGCCAACGGTACATTCTAAAATTGAAATGGCATCAGGAATATT
>NW_012114488.1:11363501-11426842 GCF_000951035.1 Colobus angolensis palliatus
AAAAAAAAAAAAAAAAGCAGCCCCTGTGTCTTGATGAACTGCTCGTCGTCTGAGCCCTGCAGTTATGAAGACCAGCCTGCGGTGTCAATAGTACAGCACAGCTGTCTGCTAGGAGTTTTCCTGAAGGTGAAGAAGCCAACGGTACATTCTAAAATTGAAATGGCATCAGGAATATTAGGTCCACAAAATATAATTACTTGAACTGAAAACTGACCTGGTCACAAGAACAAATGCACCATGGGATATAACAGCATTTTAGGAGGTCTCAAAAAGAATTTGCTATCCTATGTGCTTACTCAGGCAGCTGCAATATTCACCAGCTACACAGCCCTCCTCACCCTGAGCTGCTTTTATTGTAGATAATAATTCTGACTCAATTTCTTGATATCTACTGTTTGAAACACATATTAAAAAGTTTCTTATAGCCGACACCAATATGAAGCAAATGCAAAATCTTAGAAGCCTTAGAAAAGAATTTGACCATTGTATGGGTCAAAGAATGTTTCAAGAAGCCTGTATCAGACAATCATTTTAGGAGTGTTTTTCTCCACCTTTTTCTTCTCCTAGATTTTTTCCTCTTGCCACTGGACCAGCTCCAAAGGAAGCAGAGTAAACATGATTTATGACAGCAGGAGATGGCACTGTTGCTGTGATTGCAAGCATTGCAGCTATTTAATGTAATGCTATATTATATAATGTATTAACATATTATAACATATGAGCCATTATTCTCAAAAGATATCTGAACACAAAGCAGAAGCTAGTCATCATTTTGGAAGGCAAAGCAATCCGAGAAGGTCCCTAAAGGGTGAGACAGCAGATGGGTAAGCAGTGAAAAGAAGGATGAGGTTCACAAGATTTCATGCTTGTGGAAGGAGGCCAGACTTGAAGAGGACAGGCTTAGTGAGTGATTGCTCCAGTGCAGGTACCATAAGAAGGGAACAGGAAACCCCAGCTCCCTGTGTTCAAGTACAGTCTTCGTATTTCTCGGTTTTTACTGAGGACAACCCTGGATAAAGACAACATATTCTAAAATAAACAAATGATGTATTTAGAGAAGATTGGGTTAAACTAAAAAGTGTTTGTCTTTCTTATGCTACATTATTTTTTACTGTCTAGATATCTGATCATAAACACCCTAGAAAACACTATACAAAAGTATTTAGTTTTTAGGATCTGTAAATTGTCTTCTTTTCCAAAATAATTTTTAATGTTTGTCTTATTTCCAGCTAGATCATCACCACCAATTGACATGATACGTTAAACAATAAAAACAAAGCTTGTTATAGGGCAGCAATAATAAGTATCTGCTCTGTTTTTGATCTGAGATCATCTACTTAATTCACAAGGAAAAATTCATATTTTATCAAAGGGTATTTCATTAACAATATGTGGATCTTCCTCTACAAGCAGAGGTCATCTGACCATCTGGAATTTAATGTTTTTGTCATTTTCGTGGGGTACTGAGATAATGATTAAGTAGTACTTCAGTTGAAAAACATTTGTTATGTACCTCCTATAGGCCAGACACTATATCAGATACTGAGAATATAAAGAAAATGGATGATAGATTCCTACTTTCAAGAGATAATCAATGAATGTTCATTACTGATGATAATATTTATCCAGCTCATGTCAAACTAGTAGGAATAGCAATATAAAATCTGTCATTGTTTTACTCTCCACTCTAGAGTGATGATGTGGTTTGGCTGTGTCCCCACCCACATCTCATCTTGAATTCCCACATGTTGTGGGAGGCATTCAGTGGAAGGTAATGGAATCACTGGTGCATGTCTTTTCCGGGCTCTTCTCATGATAGTGAATAAGTCTCATGAGATCTGATGGTTATATAAAAACAGGAGTTTCCACGCACAAGCTCTCTTCTCTTGTCTGCCTGCCACCATGTGAGATGTGACTTTCACCTTCCTCGGAGGCCTGCCCAGCCACGTGGAACTGTAAGTCCAATAAACCTCTTTCTTTTGTAAATTGCCCAGTCTTGGATATGTCTTTATCAGCAGAGTGAAAATGGACTAATACCAGCGGTTATTTTATTTTGACCATTTGAAGATTACACAGTCTTTCCATACATCCATTTATTCATTCACACATTCATTCAGCAACCATTTGATACTTTGGGGCCCCATATATTTGGGCGATGTGGATATAAATATAAATAAGAACAAGGACATCTTCAGGTGTCTCCCATCATCTGGTTTTCAAAGGAAGAGGGAGGCTGCATTTCAAAATAAATGGGTAATAAACTAAATTTTCAAGGGAAAATCTAAATATGGGGTCATAAGTGGGGATGCTCCACAAAGGAATGATAAGAAATAAAATCCCCTTCTCATTTTTGTCCCTTTTTCTCAAATCTTCCCTTTTCCTTTTGTGATAGTTGGGCACAGAGAGATTTTAGATCAAGAGAAACGTTTAAGGCTTTTTTTATTTCTTTACATTGCCTCCTCTATGTTGTTAACATTGCCCCCCCACTTTTTACTAAATTTGTGTAATGTTTGTTTTCTTTTTGGCCAGTGCTTTTCACATGTGCATTTTTATCGGGGAGTCAGCAGGTGTGCTGGGGTCTGCATGACAGGGGAGAGCTCACACATAGTTTATGAGGAACAAAGGCCAAAATCTGGATAGTAAAGAATGAGCAAAATTCTTTACATTTTATTTCTGTATCTGCATGTAAATATCTGCATCGAATTATGTGCCTACACCTCTGTCTATCCATTTCTCTCTCTCTGTTTCTGTCTCTCATTCTCTCTGGAGGAACAATCAGAACACCATATAGCATGAGGGTGCTCAGAGAGTAGAAGGCCCCTTTTACTTTTATTTTTCATAATCTAAATTTTGGAAAGTATAAAAATAAGCATGACATATAACTCTTTCTGTAGTTATAATGAGATATAATCCATATACCATGCAACTCTCATTTAAAGTATATAATAGAACATTTTAGTGTATTCACCATTTAAAGTATATAATAGAATATTTTAGTGTATTTGTGAATTATGCAACTATCACTACAATCTAATTTTAGAGCATTTTCATTGCCCCCCACCCAAACCCTATGCTCATTAGCAGCCACTCCCATGAACCCACCCCTAGCCTTTGGTACACATTTTCTCTCTCTGTGGATCTACCTACTCTTTATATTTCATATAAATGGAATCATCTGGTATGTGGTCTTTTGCGATGGGCTTCTTGCAGTTAGCATAATGTGTTCAGGGTCCATCCAGGTTGTAGCATGTATCAGTGCTTCATGCCTTTTATTGCCAAATAATATTCCATTGCATACATGTTACTACTTAAAATTATTTCCACTTTTGGGATATTATAATTAATCCAGTATTTTGCTGGATTTTTGAGGTCTAGGAATGTGTTTTAGAATATCTAGGAGAGAGTGGTTGCCCCACATGGCTTTCAGTTCACTCTGTTTGCTAGAAATTAGTAAGAAGAGCCACTTGTTTGAGAATCAGGAGACCTTCCTTGTGGCTTTACCTCTGCTACTGGCTTAATAATTATTAGGTGAAAAGCACCTCGGGAACTCACCCTTCCTCTTCTCTAAGACTCTGTTTCCCAGACCCGCAGATTAACACACTAACCAGGTAGCTTGTCTTGTGTTGTGCCCTAAAGATTCTGGGCCAATTGTCTGGTGGGCAACCTTTGAATCTGGATTTCATGCAGATTCATGAAGCAAGGTGTTTTCCACTTGAGAACCCATAATTCTCTGAACTTTCCAACTGACAGATGTTAGTTTCTATTACATCTTTTTTTTTTTTTTTGAGACAGGGTCTCACTCTGTCACCCAGGCTGGAGTTCAACAGTGCGATCTTGACTCACTGCAACCTCTGCCTCCTGGGTTCAAGCGATTCTCCTGCCTCTGCTTTCCGAGTAGCTGGGACTACTGGCATGTGCCAACATGTCTAGCTAATCTTTGTATTTTTAGTAGAGATAGGATATTGCCTCTTGGCCAGGCTGGTCTCAAACTCCTGAACTCAGGTGATCTACCTGCCTCGGCCTCCCAAAGTGCTGGGATTACAGGCATGAGCCACTGTGCCCGGCCCATTTCATCTTTGTATGTCACCAACCACAACATTCCCAACATCATCTTCATATGTATTTTTTTATGCAAAAGACTTTATTGAATTGCGTGGTGATGGTACATCCGTAGAGGTTGGACACTGCAGAGCATGGCCTCATGTTCTCATCGTCACCCTTCATTTGAGGACTCCAGATGATGCACAGCCAAGAGGCCCATCCAGTTTGCTTTGTGCTAGGAGTGACATGCAACCCATGGTTTTAGCAGCTGGTTGACAGATCCAGGTTGTGGCGAACATGACCCCACTTGGTTCGCTTTAGATCACTCATTACTCCTCTGTGTGTGGTGCTCCATAAAAATACAAAAGCTGCCTACCTTGAGGAGCCTGAGGCATCTCAATGGAGCTTTGACAATGCACCTTATCAGCCGACTGCTCCTGGACACAAATAAGGAACCTGTTAGACAAAGTGTCTTGTCAAACTGCAGTTCGCAAATTTGCATAGATAGGATTTTTGATGCAATGTCATGGAGCAGCCCCACAAATGCTTTGTCAATGTGCTGTGCTAATTGGAGGAAAGTCTGTTTTAATATTAATAATGTCACGGTGGGCTGAGCTTAGTTCTGGGCCAGCGAGGTAGATCTTTATGGAAATGGCAGGGCATGAAGTAGGGAGCACTAAAATGTGGGAGAAAAGTGGATTCACTGCTGCTTTTCTTCCATAAAAAGACCAGAGATAGATTATCCATCATTTGTCAGCTCTCAGACCTGTCTGTAGAAACCATTATACATGTTTTAGAGAGCAAATTGACTGACAGCACTGCAAAAATGAGGAAGATGGTTTTCAGTGATGTGAAGTGGGTTTTCTAAGACAACAAAGGTAGTTGATAGTAGGTCCAAAAATCCAGTATCATTTACCTTGGGAAAACAGTAAGTACATACAGTAAGACCTCATTTAATGCTGTCAATAGGTTCTTGGAACTGCAACTATAAGCAAAGCCACATAGAACAAACCAATTTATCATAGGCTAATTTTTACCAACAAGAATTAAGTTTTTACAGCATATTCCTGGGTACAAAACTTCACCAAACTTCTAAGTAAAACCCCCAACACTTCTAATATTAGACATTAACATACCTGTAACCTATGCATACATTTAAGAGAAATTAATAAAAATAAACAAGATACTTAGCACGTCCATTTTCTGTGAAGCAGTGAGTGACAGCAGTCACAACGGTGGTGGGTTAAATCAAAGAATAGACGTTTGTAAATCAAAATTCATAAGAAGCACCCACCGCCACACAGTTCAAACGCTAACAATCACAAACATGTCAGGATCACCACATGATCATTTATTACCATGCGTTTGTTGGATTATCATATACTTTCTATGAATTTTCATTCACAATAGTTTGTCTTCATTCATCCATTCATTTTTCAGCCTGCCTATTCCAATTCAGGGTCATAGATGGTCAGAACTTATCTCAGCAGCATAGGGCCACCCACATACACCCTCCCTGAGCCTGACAGGGACCACGTAGATTTGAGAATTCACCTCATGGGCACATCTTTGGGATGTGTAAGGAAACCAGAGTACCTGGAGGAAATCCCACACAGACCTGGGGGGAATGTGTTCACTCCATACAGTGGCCCCAGCCAAGAATTGACTTCTTTTATCATCAATGTTATAACAAAAGGATGTTGAAGAAATAACATTATTTAAGGACCTACTGTGTATGATTTTTCCTGTCAGTTTCCAACTTTCTCTGTGAAGATATTATTTTTTCATTGCTTAGCTATCATGTATGAAGTATCTAATATCTGATGGTTTCCTAATTCATACATTACATACATTACCATCTTCATTTCCCCACCAGCTCACCAAAGCTGATAATCATGCCACTGACTCAGTGAGTTTCTGAAATGAAGCAGAGATGAGAGGCATGAGCCCGGCAAAATTTGGTTGATGTGAAGCCACAGGGGCTCAAGGACATGGAAAGTCCTAAGACATGAAGTAGTCCACAGTTCATTCAATGGTTGCATTTCTGAAAAGATACTGGGATTATCCGGTTTTAAATAAGGAACATTAGAATAGAACAACTATGTGAGGTACAGACTGAGATTGCTTTGTATAGCAAACAGCACAGTGGCCACAGAGCCAGCAACTCATACGTTTGTTTTAGTAGCTTTAAAATACAGTCAACACTTGAACAACATAAGTTTGAATTGCACGGGCGCAATTATATTCAGAGTGTCTTCTGCCCCTGCCACTTCTGACATGGCAAGACCAACTCCTCCTCTTCAGCCTGCTCTATGTGAGGATGACAAGGATAAAGACCTTTATGATGATACACCTTCACTTCATGAATAGCAAATACTTTTATCTTCCTTATGACTTTTAAAACCTGTTCTTTACTCCAGTGTGCTTTATGGTAAGAATATAGTATAAAATACATGTAACATATAAAATATGTATTAATTTACTGTTCATGTTAAAGGCAAAGCTTCCAGTCAACAGTAGGCTATTAATAGTTAACTTTTAGGGGAATCAAAACTTATATGTGAATTTTTGACGGCGTGTGGGAGGTTGGCATCCCTAACTCCACACTGCTCAAGGGCCAACTGTAGTGAGTATGTGCTGAGGTTCTGAAATAATATAGACCCTACAAATTATAGGCACTTTCTGAAGATGAAATTGTTAGTCACCATAGAAAACAGAGGAGCCTAGAAAAACACGTTCTTGCTGTTATTTTTTTTTTTTTACTCTTAAGGAGGATATGATGCTGGTGATTCTAATATAGCCCATCACACTTTGAGGAGAAAACTCTATCATCTGTATATAAAATAACTTTTGTTTCTAGTCCAGGCATAAAAATGAAAAATTCTTAAAAACCATGTGGTCATTATAGTCATTCCATAAAAGTACTATCTTTGCCCCACCTTTTGCTATCTTAGATATTATGTATTTATGATGTTAAAAACTGGTAAAATTTTGTGTCTGTAAACATCAGTATTGAGTTTAAAAGCCTCCAAAAATGTTATAGGTTTGTGAAAAATAAGACTTGTCAAATTAGTCTGATCTCTTTTCTGTGACAGAATGAACATGCTGGTCAGCCAGAAAGACAAGGGTTTCAATGCGTGCTGACCTACATAGATTTTATAATTAGAACATTCACATGGCATCATCTAGGAGCAGCAGTGAAAGAGAAGCAGCCACACAGACCCTGGCTGAGAGACGCAGCCCCACATGGCCACATTGAGGCCATTCTAGTTGCGGCAGATCAGCACTGCCATGTCTTACGGCACAGGGTTAATTTTAAACATTTTGGCTATATATTATTTTGCTTTATATTCTTAAGAGGGAGAAGGAGAGATAGCTCTTGACTGAAGAGTTAATTCTGGTTTTAGTTTATCCTCAATTCTCAGATCTTGGCTTATCCATTTAGTTTTCATAGCAGAGAATATCAAAAGTAGGAATAAGCTTAACTTAATAACTTGAGTGAGGTGCAACCCTCTGGGGGAAGGTTCTTAACTAGTATTTTCTACACCAGAGGAATAAGCTACAGTACAGTCTAGCAGTTCTCCTTAAGTCTTAAGGCTAGTTCCGTATCATCATCAATCTAGGAATTACTGCTTCTGGAATTATATTTAGGCGGCAGCATTTCAGTCTTTTTGATTCTGTTCTGGTGTGCTTAACTAAAACCTGTTCAAATGCTGGGTTGCTTTGAAAAGCAAGGTATCCTATTTATAGAAACATACAAATTGGAAAGAAAAGTTGAATATGGCAATTCCATACATTTTGCCAGGTAATCTTAGGTGTCTGGAGAATACCAACTGTTAATGTTTCTTAATACTTTGGCCCCCAGAACTCTTGGATTTGGGCGGGGAACAATGAGTGAAGGAGATCAAAGTGGCAAAGTTAATTGGGCACGTACTGCATGACATGGAGCGTGATGATGGCTTGCTTCTACTCCCCGTAAGCCTGGTGTATGAGGTGTCTGTTGCTACCTCATTGCTCTAAAACCTAGCAGCTGAAGACAATGCCCATGAATTATCGCTCACATTTTGTGAGGGTGGGGTTCTTTGTATAGCTGGGCGCTTCTGGCTCAGTTTCTTGTGAACAGGCAAGCTGTTGGCTGAGACTTCAGTCACCCGAAGACCTGAGGGGGCTGGAAGATCCCGGGGCTATTGGCAGGAGCCACAGTTCCTTACTCTGCGGGGCTGTCCATGCGGGTGGGGTTGCTCATCATCTGGCTTCTGGCTTCCCTAGAATGAGTGATCTGAGAAAAGATGTGTGTGTGTGTGTGTCTGTGTGTGTGTGTCTGTGTGTGTGTGTGTCTGTGTGTGTGTGTGTGTGTGCGCGCATGTGTGTGTCTGTGTGAAAGAGAGAGACAGAAAGAGAGAAGATGGAATCACAATGTCTTCTATAATCTAATTTCCAAAGTGACACAGGATTACTTCTGCCACAGTGCGGCGATGGTGGGTGGGGTCATCGGGCCCGCCTTGAGGCTCCCATGACTGCAAGGTGACTGAGTAGAGTTGAGGTTCTTTCTAGTCCTCTGACTGTTTGATGTAGAAATTTATTAGAAAAATGAGGCCCATTCTGCTTTCCTTTTTGACCTCATTAAATAAAAGTAAGGAATGTTCTAACGAGATTCTCTTTTGGAATAAAGTGAATGCCAGAAATACCTTGATAATCATAAGGATGGAAAATACTTTTGTAAACTTGTATCTCTTTGTCTATGGCCCTCATAGTCTACAGAATGGGAAGTGCTGAGGGTAAATTGTGCAT
This sequence comes from Colobus angolensis palliatus, assembly GCF_000951035.1. NCBI lineage: Eukaryota > Metazoa > Chordata > Mammalia > Primates > Cercopithecidae > Colobus > Colobus angolensis. The sequence goes on from NW_012114488.1 coordinate 11,372,334, forward strand.
ATGTTCCTCTAAGCTGGAGGCTTGGACTGGAACACCTGTACACATTCGGTGCAGGAGACCAGAATTCTAGTCATGCCTCAGCGCAAGCTCCCTATATGGCATCAAAGCCACTGAATCCTGAGGACACAGGTGGTGGATCACAGCAGGTCAAGATGTCCAGGAAGGTGTAGACAGAAAGAGTCTCTGAAGACATCCAGAATATTTACAAGTAAGTCAAGGGGAAAATGGGTCCAAATCTTACTCCTCAGTAAATAATCCTGGCCTATGTGACTGAGTCTGGGAGAGAATTATAGGAGTGGTTCTATATGTTATTCTCCCAAAGCATCTTTCCACCAGCTCACACAATTCAGGCTCTGGCTGGCATATGCACACAGAGCAAGTGCCTGCCTTCTGCCAGGCCACCAATACAGGGCAGTTGCATCTAATGAGATGGAGGCCCATTGTAGGATAAGATTAGTGATTACATAAGATTATGTTCTGTCCTCAGCTGTAAGAGGCTTACACAGCAGTGGAGATTTGTGTAAATGTTATTAAGTTCAGCTAATTAGGACTTCTCTAAACCCGAGAAATCTGGATTCCAGAAGCAGAGATGAGAACACTTGGACCAGTTTGCTGAGTTACAAAGCAGCTTACCTTTGCCTGTGGCTGGTGCTTGTTTAAATCTTTGAGTAGTAAAGGTTTTGGCTGTGGATATTCAATCTAGCCTGAATAGAGCAACTGTCTATAAAAACTTGGACTTATCTACCAGAGACACTACAATTTTGACCTTTTGACTGTAATTATACAGGCAGAGTCTATCCAGTCTAGACCATTTTAAAAAATGTGAGGAGGCCTGATATCTCTTGAAGAAAAGAAAGCACTTTTGAACATGATACAACCTGTTTTCTGGATTAAGAATGACACAGGTGTCTCTTTACAGATGTTAGATATGCTTGAGTGCACCTGCTCCTAATAATAATGCATAAGTCGTTGCTTTTCCTCAGTTTCTGCCTCACTGATGCAGGAAAATCATCCTTCTGGTCTAGTTAAGTCTCTTTCATATTCCCCTGATCTTTCCCTATGCCATCCCACACTTGCTCAATGCACTGAAGTTTCAGGGCCCTTATAGACTTGGAAAACACCTCTAGCTTTTGCCTGGGTGCATATTCAAAATCCCTTAGATATGCCGTTTTAGTAGCTGTTTTCTGTCAAGGTGTTTGTATTCTAATTGATATGGTTTGGCTCTGTGTCCCCATCCAAATCTCATCTCAAATTGTAATCCCCACATGTGGATGGAGGGACCTGTAATCCGCATGTGTTGAGGCAGGGAGGTGATGGTTCTATAAGGGACCACCAGATCTCATGAAAACTCACTCACTATCATGAGAACAGCATGGGGGAAACCACACCCATGATTCAATCCAATCCACGATCCGTGATGATTCCCCCTTGGCTTTCTCTTCTGCCTCTCCTGCTGCCTTGTGAAGAAGGTGTCTTCTTTGCCTTCTGCCATGACTGTAAGTTTCCCGAGGCCACCCCAGCCATGAGGAACTGTGAGTCAATTAAACTGCTTTCCTTTAGAAATTACCCAGTCTCAGGGAAGTTCTTTACAGTGGTGTGAGAATGGATTAATACACTAATATGTGCTGAAAGGTCTGGGCACACAGCAGCCACCCTAAAGCAGTTCTCCTAGACGGTGGGTGGGGTGGCTTCAGGTCCACTCTCAGTGCTGAGTCCCCTGAAAGGCGCTGATTTACTCTCTGTACTCTCTGTCACGTGGTACTCAGCAAAGTGTGTGATATAGGGTTATGTCCTGATGGGGAGCGTTGACTTAAAACTTGTCTTTGCTTTGAATCACTATCTACTGCCTGTTGAACAATTCAATCATTTCATCTAGAAATCTTGCTCCTCCCATGAACAGCACAAGCAACTGGGGGTGCGACAGATGCAGGGTCTCTGTTGTTAATTACTTCATGCTAACTTTGCATGTCCCAGGCTACTATTAGCTAATTTGCTTGGAAGTCTAGAGTAATGGCTAAGAACTCCAGCTCTGGAGATACATTCTCTGAGTCTAAATCCTACCTTTGCTCACAGACCATGAGCAAATTTCTTATCTTCTCAGACATCAATTTTCTTGTCTAAAAATAAGTATCAATCTGTCTGTCTATCTATCAACCATCTAGTCATACCCCATATATTGTTGTAAGGATTAAACACGTAATTCCTGCAGTGTTAGAACAGTTCCAGGCATGTAGTAAGCATTTAATAAATGTTAGCTTTTAAAATAATCTAGCAGCCTCCTTAAAACCACCCATCTCTTTTTTATTTCTCCAACTTTTATTTTAGTTTCAGGGGGATACATGTGCAGGTTTGTTACATGGGTAGATTGTCTGTCACTGGGGTTTGGTGTATAAATGATTTTATCACCTGGGTAGTGAGCATAGTACCCGGTAGGTAGTTTTTTCGCACCTGCCCCGCCCCAACTCCAGCCCCAAATAGGCCCTGATGTGTGTCATTCCTCTCCTAGTGTCCATTTGTTCTCAATGTTTAGCTGTCACTTATAAGTGAGAACATGTGGTATTTGGTTTTCTGTTCCTGCTTTAATTTGCTTAAGATAATGGCCTCCAGCTGCATCCATGTCGCTGCAAAGGACATAATTTCATTCTTTTTTATGGCTGTATAGTATTCCATTATGCATGTATACCACATTCTCTTTATCCAGTCCACTGTTGGTGAGCATCTTAGTTGATTCCATATCTTTGTTATTGTGAATAGGGTTTCAGTGAACATACAAGTGCGTGTCTTTATGCTTTATGGTAGAACAATTTCTATTCCTTTGGATACATACCCAGTAATGGGGTTACTGGGTTGAATGACAGTTCTCTTTTAAGTTCTTTGAGAAATCCCAAAACTGTTTTCCACAGTGGCTGAACTAATTTACACTCCCACCGGCAGTATATAAGTGTTCCCTTTTCTTTGCAACCTTGCTGACTAACATCTGTTATTTTTGGGTTTTTAATAATAGCCATTCTGACTGGTGTAAGATAGTGCTTCATTGTGGTTTTGATTTGCGTTTCTCTAGTGATTAGTGATGTTGGGCAGGTTTTCATATGCTTATTGGCTGCATATATGCCTTCTTTTGAGAGGTCAATTTATGTTTTTGCCCATTTTTTAAAATGGGATTGTTTAATTTTTGTTTGTTGATTTAAGTTCCTTACAGATTCATTTGTTGGATGTATAGTTTGTGAACATTTAATCCTTGTTCTGTAGGTTGTCTCTTTACTCTGTTGATAGTTTCTTCTGTTGTGCAGAAGCTCTTTAGTTTAATTAGGTCTCACTTGTAAATTTTTGTTTCTGTTGCAGTTGCTTTTGGGTACTTAGTCATAAAATCATTGCTTATGATTTTATGTCTAGAATGGTATTTCCTAGATTTTCTTCCAGGTTTTTATAGTATTAGGTTTTACATTTAAGTCTTTAATCCATCTTGAGTTGAATTTTGTATATGGTGAAAGGAAGGGGTCCAGTTTCCATCTTCTGCATATGGCCAGCCAGTTCTCCCAGCACCATTTATTAAATTGGGAGTCATTTTCCCATTGCTTGTTTTTGTCCACCTTGTTGAAGATCAGCTGGTTGTAGGTGTATGGCTTTATCTCTGGTTTCTTGAATGTAACACATTGGTCTACCTGTTTGTTTCTGTACCAGTTGCATGCTGTTTTAGTTACTGTAGCCATGTAGTATAGTTGGAAATCAGGCAGTGTGATGGCTCTGGTTTTGTTCTTTTTGCTTAGGGTTGCTTTAGCTATTCAGGCTCTTTTTTTTTGATTCCACGTCACTTTTAGAATAGTTGTTTCTAGTTCTGTGAAAAATGATATTGGTAGTTGGATAGGACACTGAATCTGCAAAGTGCTTTGGGCATTACAGCCATTTTTACAATATTGATTCTTCCTATCCATGAGTATGGAATGCTTTTCCATTGGTTTGTGTTGTCTCTGATTTCTTTCAACAGTGTTTTATAATTATTATTGTAGAGACCTTTTTTTTACTTACCTTTCTGGTTGGTTGTATTTTGGGGTATTTGATTCTTCTTCTGGTTATTGTTAATGGTATTGCGTTCTTGATTTGTTTCTCAGCTTGGATGTTATTGGTGTACAGAAATGCTACTATTTTTTTACATTGATTTTGTATCCTGAAAATTTACTGAAGTTGTTTATTAGTCCCAGGAGCTTTTGGACAGAGACTCAGGGGTTTTCTACATATAGAATCTTATTATCTGTGAAGAGAGGTGGTTTGACTTCATCTCTTCCTATTTGGGTGCCTTCTATTTCTTTCTCTTGCCTGATTGCTCTGGTTAGGACTTTCAGTCCTATGTTCCCTGGGAGTGGCAACAGAGGGTATCCTTGTCTTGTTCCAGTTCTCAAGGGGAATGCTTCCAGCTTTTGCCCATTCAGTATGATGTTGTCTGTGGGTTTGTTTTAGATGGCTCTTCTTATTTTGAGGTATGTTCTTTCAGTGTCTAGTTTGTTGAATGTTTTTAACATGAAGAGATGTTGAATTTTATTGAAAGCCTTTTCTCCATCTATTGAGATATCATGTGGTTTTTGGTTTTAGTTCCATTTGCGTGATGAATCACATTTATTGGTTTTCATATGTTGAACCAGCCTTGCATTCCAGGAATAAAGCCTACTTGATCATGGTGGATTAGCTTTTTGATGTGCTGCTGGGTTTAGTCTGCTAGTATTTTGTTGAGGATTTTTACATCTGTATTCATTAGGGATATTGGCCTGAAGTTCACTTTTTTTCATCGTGCCTCTGCCAGGTTTTGGTAACAGAATGAGGCTGGCCTTATAAAATGAGTTAGGAAAGAGTCCCTCCTCCTTGATTTTTTGTAATACTTTCAGTAGGATTGGCAACAGCTCTTTGTATGTCTGGGAGAATTTGGCCAAAGACCTTTCTGGTCCAGGTCTTTCTTTGTTGGTAGGTTTTTAAATTACTGATTCGACTTTGAAAATCATTATTGGTCTATTTAGGATTTCAACGTCTCTGAAAATTTCCAGTCTTTGTAACTGCCAGCATTTCCCGCTCCATATTCTTACTTGTATGCATGCCCTGTTGCATTGCTTTTCTTGTTCATGCTTGTGTATGTGCTTATTCTCCTTTGAACAGAAAGGCATGCAAGGAGGGGAGAAATGTAAACTTGTTGATTCTGACTCAATAATTTTATCTATATATTTAGCAAAATTCCAAACAATATCTTAATGCTTTTCCTTTCAGAATTCGACCAGTCTGTTTCTGAAGTACATCATGTGGAAGTGCATGTGAAGAAAGTTGTTTGTTGTAAATTAGTAATGAGGCCACAACCTTATAAAACATTGCATGGGGTACTCAGGGTAGGATAATTGAAAGGACTCACAAACTCCAGAGGGAGCACTCACACACATAATGATAAAGAATGCAACAAACAGCCAGGCGCAGTGACTCATGCCTGTAATCCGAGCACTTTGGGAGGCTGAGGCAGGCAGATTACAAGGTCAGGAGATCGAGACCATGCTGGCTAACATGGTGAAACCCCCATCTCCAGTAAAAATACAAAAAATTAGCCAGGTGCGGTGGTGGGCGCCTGTAGTCCCAGCTACTTGGGAGGCTGAGGCAGGAGAATGGCATGAACACGGGAGGCACAGCTTGCAATGAGCTGAGATTGCACCACTGCACTCCAGCCTGGGCAACAGAGTGAGACTCCGTCTCAAAAAAAAAAAAGAAAAAAAAAAAAAGAATGCAACAAATAGGAGGAAGGACAGGTAATCATAATCATAAAGTGGTTCAAACTTGTTCAGGTGCAGCTATCACCCAAGCCTCCATCCTTTCTCACTTTCACAGGATTTGCTTCACAAACTGCTGAGAAATAGAACCCAGTGCAGTATCTATAGTCTAGAAGTAGACACCAGGAAGTTCAGGAAGAAGTATCCTGAGGCATCTTTCGTATCCTGCTGGACATGCAGCTAATGCTAGAATGTGTCACCAATTAAAGTAGGTGAAAATCACCTATCAGTTTATTCCTAAATGAGGTAAAGAAGCCAACACTGCACATCTCTAGGAAATTTTCAGATGTTGAACAGCACATTGTAACTCATTGCCCCTCCCGTCTCATCCTTATTTTGGCCAAGGATCAGGAACAGATGTCTAGGCAGCCGCAGGAGTACTCATAAGGCTGCCCCAGTGCAGCTGTAAGATAGCCTCGTTCCTACACAGTTCTGAAGATGCACTAGGAAGATACATATGCAAAACACTATGGGTTCATGAAGATTTAGACATATAAGGAGTGAAATATATATTCAAATGGTGCTTCAAATCAGTGAGGCAAAGATACGTTATTAAATAAACTGTATTTCGGTATGTTCTAGGCATTTGTGTTTTTTCCAGAGCAATAATTTCATTTAATCCTATAAATGACTTTTGATTTGACTTCTTGGTTGCTCACGGACTTTTCTGATGGTAATATGTCAGTAAGATACTAAGAATACTCAAATTTAAGGAAAACGTATTGTTGTAGTTCTGTGTCAAACTTTTCAAAATATAATGTCCTACATGGCTTTGGTGACAGAGATGTTGGGAAAATAGGAAAGATAAAGAGAAAAATACTGTATTTTTTTGCTTTAGGTTAATGTTTACTGAGATTCCATACAATTTACTAACAAATTTCTTTTTATTTGATTTTCAGATATTTTCTTTTTAATGAAGCTATTTTTTTTTACAACAGTCTGCTGTTAACATTTCAGTGTGTCCAATCAAGAACTTTAACAGCCATATATCTTACAGTTTCTCTTTTTATATGGCAATGTTTTTATGAGCATGTTTAAAAATGCCCTTTAAAGATATACATTTATGTTTATTATCTTCAAAAACACAATGTTTGTTAATTATCATTTGTGTGTATTGAGTAATATGCTCAATTCTGCCTCTTGTCTGTTTCAGAGTCATAGAGTTCCTTAGAGATAAAATATAGGTATGCTGGTCATTTAAAAATTGTCTGTTTTATTATCATTATAAACTAGTATATTGACATTCTGTGCTAGAGTCGGCTGGCCTGGCTTGTGGAAGACAGGATTAGTTTAAATCGTTTCCCTAGAGCTTTTGTTAAATACCCTTCATCCTCCAGAATTGAAAATAAGAGAAACATTTTATAGCAGAAGTCAGAGACAAGATCCTGCTACAAAATGAATTAGGCATAGTGCATATGAAGGTCAAACAAAACAGCATTTTGGGACTATTCCTGATCAGAAAAATCTAACATTCCAAGCAACTTTGGTTACAATCTTATAATTACATTACAATATTGTAGCATTTTGCTGTCTATGTGTCCTGGTTTTATACTAATGACTAATTCTTAACTAAATATGCATGCATATTTTAATAGTTAAGACATATATTTAAACAGAAATCTGTCGTCTATCGATAACAGCAAATGAGCACTAAAAAAGATTTCATCAGTACAAATGCACTCTTTTCTTTTCCTGTTCTTTATGAATTAGAAAGCTTAGTCAGTGATTGCTTTAAATTACAGGCTTCTAATATTACACCTAACAGTCATCAAATTACCAGGTTCTTATCTATTTCCCATGAATTTTCTATTTGTGAAGTATCCGTTCTGGAATGAGAAGAGAACTGCACAAGAGATTCTAAACCAGGAAAAGGAATAATAGTAAAAATTGAAAATGTTCTGGCAAACAAGAACAGAGCTATTCTCATTTCACGTCCTTGGCTCCTCCACATTCTAGCTTGAAGATTCTAGCAGAATCTGTGCTATTTTCAAAATAATGCTGCTGTTTCAAAGTAAAGTAGGTTATTGATAGCAACAGTGAGTTTGACTCAATAAAATAAAAAAGAAATATATTCCATCTTAAATGTAATGGAGATCTGCTGGCTTTCCTTTTTTGTTGAATTTATATAGGCAGCTCTTGCTAATGAGGATGAATACTTCCTAATTTGGCATATATTTATTTGGGGACCAACTAAGCATTTATAGATGTTTCCTACATGAATTTCATAAAGCAAATCAGGATAACAGAAGAATTAAACCCATTTGATATTTAAAATATAACACGTGGAAAATCACTTTGAAACACTAGGTTTTTGTGCATTTTTTTTTTTCTTTTCTCGAGACAGAGTCTTACTCTGTTGCTCAGGCTGGAGTGCAGTGGTGGGATCTTGGATCACTGCAACCCCCACCTCTTGAGTTCAAGTGATTCTCCTGCATCAGCCTTCTCAGTAGCTGGGATTACAGGTGTGCACCACCATGCCAGGTCATTTTTGTATTTTTAATAGAGACAGGGTTTCACCATGTTGGCCAGAGTAGTCTCTAACTCCTGACCTCAAGCAATCCACCCACCTTGGCCTCCCAGTGTGCTGGGATTACAGGTGTGAGCCACTGTGCCCAGCCTGAAACACTAGGTTTTTAAGGTGAGTACCTATTCTGGGTTGGTGTGGGGTTTCTACCAGCTGCTAAGTATGTCTATGCCAATTATGCATTCTGGCACTGGGGAAATGACCACATGGACCCACTGTAAGTCGGACCTGAGCTAAAACTCTATTAATTACCTGACTTCCATAAGCCCTTACTTCAACTGGAGGACCACAATGATCCTTAATTTGGGTCCTTAGGAATCAATGTCAGCTCAGGCCATTGTCTAGTTGTCCCCAAAGTGTCTGATCATTTCTGTTTCCCCAGCACACAGTTACCCTAGTAAAAGACCAGAGGTCTCCTTGGGGAAGGATGAGAGAAAGATTAACAGCATAAAGTGTCAGTAGTGTAGTAGGTCCTTCCTCAAGGAGATCCAGCTCCCTTTCATTCAAGGGGTTCTGGGTATATAAACTGGCTCAAGTCTGGAAACTGATTGAGGGGCCATGATTCTCTGTTTTTATAATTCAAATTAGTCTTTTGTCCATTCAACCTGGAAGTTTTCTGATTACATAAATTAAGTAGGAATACAGTAGACTTCCTATCAATTTCAGTTCTAGGAATACCATCATTAATTAGCCAATGTCAGAGTTCTACATGAGTCAGACTATTCTGATTGCTGATTTGCCTCTGCTGTCCATTAAGGTAGCTATGCCCACCTTACCTTTGATGGTTGAGTGCTGCCACTTGCTCCCTGCCAACTTGGGAACCAATATTTCCATTGTATTTAAATTTTGTAGTTGAGTGACTGTGGTTCTCCCTGTTAGATCTGACATACAGAGAAAAGCAATTACAGGGCTCTTCAAAGATGCAGGTGCTGTCTTCACAAATCTATTTTGTAAGGCATTGGCCAAGTATATATCTTCTGGACCCTTCCAGCTGGGATGAGTAGGTCTAAAGTGACTAATCTACTCCACCATCCCAATCTCCCTAACCTTTGAATCCCTTCCTCTACGTTAAACCAAGGGAGATCAGACATTTCTAGCCTGTTGACGGTGGGCCATTTTTTAATCCATATTTCAGCTAACCAAGCAAATAAACTATTAGAACCTTTTTAAACTCTCCAAGCTACAACATTAAATGCAGAATCCCTACTTAACTGGCCCAAATCAATAAATTCAGCCTGATCCAACTCTATGTTACTTCCACCATTATCCTACATCCTTAATATCCATTCCCATGCCCATTCTCCAGGTTTCTGTTTATGTAAATTAGAGAACTCAAGCAGTTCTTTTCAAGTGTAGCACACCCCTTCATGGGCACACTCTTAACCTCACCTCTAGGTGCCTGCCAGGACCTTAGTCTAGTGTTAGGTCTAGAAGCAAATGGGGTGTTGAGGGTGGCTCCTGAGGACAGTCAACATTATCTTGCCTGGCAACTCTCTCAGGGGAGTATCGCACTGTTGCCTCAGGCAATGCAGGGTTTATCTTCCCCAACAAAGGTGGAAAGGCTGATGGCAGCATGGGTCGGAGAGGGGATGTTGCCAGTACTGGGGATGGGGAAGCTGTTCCTTCTGGCAAAAAAGATTCATCAGAGTTCACAAACTCAGTGTCCCCAGCTTCATCATGATCCTCCCACATGTCCCTGTTCCAAGTTGCAAAGTCCCATTCTTTTCCAATCAATGCCCTCACTTTAACGGTAGACACCTGGTGAGGCTGTGCATGCACCTTTCAAATTGCAGGTCAGCCACATGCATGATAAGAGTTTGTGTCTCTTTTGCCACAATTTCAGCTCTTTCTCTACAGGAAATAAGACTCTCACTCAGGGCAATCTTAGCATATTTGAAGCTCAGTATCTGTTTTGAAGCTGAGAGTTAGAATCCCTGGGTTCATCATTTTCTTTCAACACATTGTCCAGTGAACTGAGGAGCAACCATCCAGCTTCATTATGTTCCTTGGTTCTCCCCATATAGTCAAAGGTATTATTTATAGAGTCACTAAACTCCTTGCTTCTCATAAGCATTGAATCAGGAGTGTCAAATGCATTCATTTTGCATAACTATAAACCGTTCACAACAAGGACTATCAGTGTTCTCCATACTATTGGAAGTAGAGTCCTTAGCATTTTGGGGTCTAATCATATTAAGCGGCCAAATCCAGAAATCCAAAAACAATGAAAGAACTCCATCCTTAATATTCTGTTCCTCTAGAACCACTCCTGGTACCAAAATCTGTATTAGGGTTCTCTAGAGAGACAGAATAGGATATATATATACGTATATATACACGTATATATACACACACACATATATACATATATACACACGTATATATACATATATATGCATACACAGACATATATACACACATATATACACACACACACATATATATATGAGAGTTTATTAAGGAGTATTAACTCACACGATCATAAGGTCTTACAATAGGCCATCTGCAAGCTGAGGAGCAAGGAAGCCAGTCCGAATCCCAAAGCTGAAGAAGTTGAAGTCTAATGTTCGAGGGCAGGAATCATTCAGCATGGGAGAAAGGTTTAAGCTGGAAGGTTAAGCCAGTCTAGTCTCTTCACGTTTTTCTGCCTGCTTTCTTGCCACACTGGCAGCTGATTAGATGGTGTCCACCCAGATTAAGGGTAGGTCTTCCTTTCCCAGCCCACTGACTCAAATGTTAACCTACTTTGGCAACACCCTCAACAGACATACCTAGGATCAATATTTTGTATCCTTCAATCCAATCAAGTTGACACACAGTATTAACCATCACAGCCAGCATGGTTGGGGCAGTGTAGGGTAGTGGAAAAAATGCCAAGGAAGGAACTCAGGAAACCTGGGCTTGTCACTGCTTTTTTTTTTTCCTGCCACTAACTTTGTTTCATTTTCTTCATTTGTGAAATGACTGTGTTGCAGTCAATGGTGTTAAAATTCTGAGAGTTCTAACATTGCCAATGTTTGCATATCCCAGTGTCATCAGTACAGTGTAGGGATTTTAAAAGTTTGATGAATTAAAGATAATAAAAGAATCACACAGGGCAATTAGTTAATTTTTTCAGATGCAGTAATTCAAATTCAAAAATATTTTGTTTCAGGCACTATGTCAGGCACTTATAATATTCATTCTATTGAAATAATTATCCTCACTTAGGAATTAGAGAAACCAAAGAAAATAATTAATTGAATGTGTTAAGGCTGTTTAAATAGGAAATGGCAGGGTACGCAGAAAACATAAGATCTGCTGTCTCCAATCCAAAACAATTTCCCTAAATCTCTGACTTTGCATGATATTGTCATTTGGATTATGAACAGTATTAATGGATGTTTCCCGAGCTGTTTTATGGATAGCTATAGAAGGTAATGTTCAGTACGATCTGAAGAAATGCTGATGCGGTGTCTGCCACTAACACTTGAAATTATCTTATATAAAATGATTCTTTTGGAAATAAGTGACCCTTTAATCTTCCTGCATTATGAATTCCTCATAATAAATTAGTGTAACTGCTGACAGAAATGTGATGGTTTTCCATGGTTCTGCATTACTGGCATGACCATGGTCCCAAGTGTAAAAAAAAAAGAAACTGAAATTTTGTTACTAGCAAGAAAAAAAAAGAGACATTTGGGATTGAAATTGAAGTTCCAACATATATCAAATAAGATACAGAAAGAAATAATAAAGTAATGCAGAAGAAGTAATATTTAAAAATACGATGACTAATATTTTTCTAGGATTTTTTGAAAAAAAGGCAGGAATCTTCAGTTTGAAAAAGCACAGAAAGTCTCAATCATAACAAATAATAACAAATTTTCTCATAGGCACATTATCAAAAAACTGCAACTACCGAATAGAAAAGGCAGACTGTCTACAAAGGAATTGCAGTGGGAATGTCTACTCCTCAGAAGTGACTGTTGTAAGGTGGTAGAGTGGATGAGTGGATTGTTTTCAGTGGATAACGACAATGACCTGCATTGGAATTTTGTCAAAAACCTTCCCAGGAAACTACATCACCGTCACAAAAGAGTCTAAGTCCCACATGGCCCCACCATCCTCCTTGCTCCGGGTAGAGAATACAAAACATTTCAATTACCTAAAAGCAAAGAAGTAAAATACCAAATTCCAAAGGAGTGTCCATCACCACTGCAAGCCATTAGCTTTGGAGAACAGGATAGGTGAGGCTTCAGAGATTCCAGGAAAAATAAAGAGGAGGGTAAGAAACTAAAATGAAGTGTAGAGCAATCCTTCTAACAAAACTCCAGCGCTGAGACTAATCTGCTAAATGTTGGGCCGTGGTAGCCACAGGGTAGCAATTTAAAAGTGGATTTTGTAGCTTCCAGGAAACACTGCTTCTTGGAAAGATTCATATTGACAAGGAGTTTTGCCTGTCAGAGATGTGTCAGGCAGAGAAAGAAGGTATAGGAAGAAGTGCCTAATTTTCAGACACAAAAACACACCAACCTCTTCCCTTTAAACTGTGGTTTGCTAAACTGATGGAGAAGAGGTTTTTGAACTAGGAATCCTGTCCACAAATACCTATGAGTGGGAAAAAAATCAAAGCAACTTCATATAAAGCTTCTCTAAAAAATGCAAATTATAACATTTCCACTGATGAAAATTCTTTCACCTCCTAAGGAATCATGAAACAAAAGAAAACTAACAGAATAAACACTCCGAACATAATTATATGTATATCATCTAAATATATACAAATATACCCTGAATAGACATTGTCTGAATATATATTAAAACTAAATACATATATAAAATCTGTATGTGTATATATATGTATATATGTATATATAATCTGAATATATATAATTTTCATATATATAATGTACATAGACACAGGCATATATATATAACATATATAAATACATATATTTACCAAAGTTAATAGAAATCAAGAAAAATATGGAAGCAAAAGATGAAAACGATCTCCAAAGTGAAGAGAAAAATTATTAGGGGCCTTAGAGTAAATAATTAAAATGAAAATTTAATAAAGAACATTGTGGAAAGACAGATAAGAATGAAGAAGATTAAAATAAAATAAACAAAAGTAAAGTTGGTCAGAGGGAAACTGGTTTGAACAGAAGACAGGAAAAAATGGTCCAAAATAGATATAAATGGAGCCCTTCAATTCTTCAAGGATCTAGAACTAGAAATACCATTTGACCCAGCCATCCCATTACTGGGTATACACCCAAAGGATTATAAATCATGCTGCTATAAAGACACATGCACACGTATGTTTATTGCAGCACTATTCACAATAGCAAAGACTTGGAACCAACCAAAATATCCATCAATGACACACTGGATTAAGAAAATGTGGCACATATATACCATGGAATACTATGCAGCCATAAAAAAGGATGAATTCATGTCCTTTGTAGGAACATGGATGCAGCAGGAAACCATCATTCTCAGCAAACTATTGCAATAACAGAAAACCAAACACCGCATGTTCTCACTCATAGGTGGGAACTGAATAATGAGAACACCTGGACACAGGAAGGGGAACATCACACACCAGGGCCTGTTGCGGAGTTGGGGGAGTGGGGAGGGATAGCATTAGGAGATACACCTAATGTAAATGACGAGTTAATGGGTGCAGCACACCAACATGGCACATGTATACATATGTAACAAACCTGCATGTTGTGCACATGTACCCTAGAACTTAAAGTACAATAAAAAAGGAAAAAAAATTTAATATAAAAAAAATGGAGCCCTTGAAGAAGTAACACAAAATAAAGAAAAACTACCAAAATTTAAAATAGTAATCCAAGTAAAATTTCTAGAAAAAATAAAAACACTTCAACCGATAAATTGAAAGATACTGTTTCTCTGGGAAGATTGAACAGAAATTACTAATTTTGAAACATGGTCTAATAAAAGTACTCATTGGAACCTTCAGAAAAATGTAACAAATGATTTATATGGTTACATGAATTATGAATGCTTAAAACCAAGCTGTTTCCCAAGTGTCAAGGCTTTACAAGAACAACAATAAATGTGCCCAAGAGCGCAGGGAACTCAGTGCCTCAGGGACCTCCTCAGACAGCTGCCAGAAGACGTGCATTGTCCAACTGAGAGGGAGAGAACTGGGGAATCTGTAGTACAGAACTAATGGTAATAACTTGATATTTTTAATTGTTGTGCTACATTAAAATAAGAATGTATGCATTCAGACAAAGAAGATGGAAACAAACAATGGCAAGTAAAGGAAGAGACGAAAAGGAAAGTACAATGAGATCATTAATCAATACATAGAAAATAGATGTAAATCGAAGGATGTTATTTAAATTCACAGACAGGATAGTGGATGGTTAAGCAAGAGTAAAGTAGATAACTCTGGTATCACAAAAGGTGTAAGTATACATTAGCAAGTAGAACAAAATTATGAGCTTTCCAAAAATACCTAAAGAATTTTTAAAATAATTACAACGTGTCATCATATAAAGAAAGAAACAGTAAATATGACATAATGAAACCAGTTATTATCACAAAATTATATGACAGTTTTGAGACTAATATCAAAAAAGGTGAATAGGGTTAACTCATATATTAAATGAAAATTATTTTCAAAGTGACAAATAAAGTAAACCCAAAGCCATACTGTAAACAAAAACAGACGTAAAACATACTGATTTTAAAAAGACTAAAAATAAAGGGATGAGCAAAGTATATACTAGGCAAATGGAAACAACGAGAACAAAAATTGGTGTTACAATTCTGATTTTAGACACAACAGAATTTGGGCGAAAACAAGAAGAATTTATAATGCTGAAGCTGACAATGAGGCTTTAACAGTTATGACTATGCATCAAATAACAACTAACCACATAAAACAGAAACCGTAGGTGCAGGGAGAAATAGATATAGACAAACTAATAATAGAAAACTTTAACATACTGCTCTTGGTAAAAGATAGGTCAAGTACACATATAAATATGAATGTAAGGAATGTAAAATAACCTCTAGAGTAAAGTTGATGTGTGTATATATATCTTTATATCTGCTGTATCATACTAGACCCTTAAAATAGGAAATATACTTTTCAAACAATTGCACAGAGACAATTCCAAAAAATATATGTTGATTATATATTTTATCATCAAGAGAGCGTTGATCAATTCTATACAGTAAATATGTTACAAACAAAACTCTTTGATAAAAATACATACAAAACCACACAATTTTAAAAGGGATTATTAAAACAAAACTTCCAAAATTATTTCAATGGAAAATTAAGACCTTTTATTAAACAACTCTTGAAGAGAGGGGAAATATAACTTGAAATTTCAGAATTTCTGGAAAAAAAATAATAACCTATATGAGAATCAATGGGATAGATTCAAAGCAGTGACTAGAGGAAAATTCATAGCCTTAAATGGCTCTCTATCAGTGAAAACAAAAGAGTGAAAATAAACGAGTTAAATTTCCAACTTAAGAAGTTATTCAAAGAACAACAAAGTAAACAAAATGAAAACACAATAAGAAAATAATAAAGATAAAGAAAAAATAGTGAGGTATAGAACAGAAAAATATTAGATTCAACTAATAGTTCAAAAATTTGGTTCTTTGAAGACACAAAAAAATCGATGGCCAAGTTTGTGAAGAAAAATGAGATGAAACATAAATATACAAAATATAGATTCAGAGAGAATTTAAAAGAATATAAGACATTGTTATACCTTTATGCAAGTAATTTTTAGAAGAATAAAATTTGTCAAAAAAACTTACATTAATTCCCATAGAAGAAGAAAAATGTAAGAAATATAAGAAATAATAGCATATTTAAAAAGCTCTAGAGAAGCAATAATAAAACTAACTCAAACAATGAAATCATTAATCAGGGTAATAGGATATAAACTTTACACACAAAAATCAATAGCTTTCATATGCAGAAAAAGCAACCATTACCTTACACAAATGTATCGGCACAGATGCTATCAGAGAGGAATTCTACTAAAATATTAAACAAACAGATAATCCCAAAGTTAAAAAAAGTAATTTCAGGGCATAGAAAATGAGTCCAAACTTCTACATTCATTTTACAAGTCAAGATTAACTTTGACCAATTAATAAAAGAAAATATACATCAATGTGGCTTATGAATTTTGATACAAAAATCTTAATGATAATAATTTAGTACACAGGTCGGAGAACCACATTAACCAAAAATTACATCATGACTAAATGGAATTTATAGCATTTATGCAAGTCTAATGTAACATCAGAGAAGCTATTAATATCATGTCCCACATTAATGGGTCTAAAAAGAAAAATCATGTGAGGATCTCCAAATGTATTTAAAAATACTTTGCCAAAATTCAACACACATTCTATTTAAAACTTTCAAAAAATGCTATGGATGACTGTTTCCTTAATATTTTAACATACAAACATCTCATTTTTAAAACCACACTCTTAATGGAGAGACTAGAGGCATTCCCATCATGATCAGGAGCAAGGCAAGGATGCCTGCAGTCTTTATTACTATTAATCATGTTATGGGAAACCAATGAAACTGAGCAAAAGAGAACAATCAGAAGCAAAAGAATAAGAAGTAAAACCATGATTAATAGGTGAAATAATAGCATATTTAAAAAGCTCTAGAGAAGCAATAATAAAACTAAAACAATGAAATCATTAATCAGGGTAATAGGATATAAACTTTACACACAAAAATCAATAGCTTTCATATGCAGAAAAAACAACCAGTTAGAATATAATGGAACAGAATACCTTGTTTATAACAGTAACGAAAGAGATAACATACTTAGGAATAAATTTAATAGTTTATACTAATTAAATGATCTATAAAATTCATCTATTAAAAGGCAAATATTTTCAGATTGCATTTTAAAAGTCTGGCAGTATGTTGTTTACGAGAGTGTTTACCTAAAACACAGAGACACAGAAGATAGAAAATATAGTGAGGGCAAAAGAATAAACCACAAAGATGTTATCTTAAAGAAAGCTCAGTTAGGTATATGAAAAAAAGTTATGGTGAAAAGCATTAAGAAGGATAAGGAAGGACATTTCTTAGGGATAAAAGCAATCAAGGAGGTATTAATATCATATCCCTTATTTATGTAACGCCATGGCCTCAAAATATTTAAAGCAACAGGAAAAGAAGGGTGGATTATAAAAATCATTTACAAATCTACTTTCACAGGAGAGAGATTTTAATAGGCTACTAGAAGAAATGGAGAGATCACTGCCCATTACATGGATTGCCTCATTTAGTCCTCACATTAATCTTGTGGTAGATATCACTATCATTCCCAAGGAAGCACACAGTGGTTGAGTCAATTTCCCAAGAGCACACAGCTAGGAAGTGCTAGAGACTCAGGAATCAAAGCTGTGCTCAGGCTCTGGATACAGAAGGAGAGACCTAGGGTTAGGATTAGCCGTGACTTTAGGTTACCTTAAAGTAATCTATGGTACTTAGTTTCTCCACTTCCGGTTTGTATAAGGTAAGTGAGGCGTGGGACACCCCAGCCCAGTGCCTGGCACATGGTGGTCTCAGTAAAGGGGAATTCTCAGCCATCTCGGCACCCAGCATTCATCATTCCAGACCCCAGCCCTGCTCCGGCAGTTAGAACCTGGATGCCTGGACTCACCCTTCTCATCTTCTCCATTAAGAGCGGATTTGAAAATGGAGGGGAGCTGGGAGATGAAGGGAAATATGGAAGGGGAAGAGAAGAAGGTAGAGGAGGAGGAGGTGAAACAAAACAAAACAAAACAAAACCCCAGACCAACCCTGGTTTATAGAATTATACATCTCTCACTAGCAAACATACTGAAAATCTCAGAGGCCATCTGTTTGTTCCTAGTTCTATTCCACGAAGCTGGGCCTGGCTGTAGCAGACGTTCTTCCATTGACTGAGACATTAGACTGTATTTATTTATTCACTACTATTTATTTATATAGAATATAAAGCATATATTTTAGAAAATCATTGGCTTAATTCATAACCCAGTAGTTTAGATTTCAGATTTCCAAACGAGTGTCAAGTTTCTTTATCAAGTCAATGAAAAAGCAAGGAAATAAGTCAGTGGTTATCTTGGGGAGGGAGATTGCTGGGGATGTCCAGTGGGTTTACCCTCAAGAGTCTCACAGTCTTGTGGTTCCCCTGAAAATCTACTGCACCGTTGATTTACACACAGTGTTTCTACAAACGAGAGTCACATAGTTCTTCAGAACGACCTTGATTTCCATGTGTGCATTTATTGCTGGGCTTACAGCACATATGAATTTCTCTTGGGGGATCTTTAATACATATTTCCGAAAATACTGAGAAATTCATTGACTTTCTTAAGATCTGTGCCCTCCAGGTGCCCATCATGTTTTAATTCTAAGCATTAAAGGCCAGCACTTAGAAAGTCTTGCACTGTTCTTCATCTGCACGTGGGCTTGTGCCTCACGGGCTTACCAGGGTGGTCTATTCTTTTCTGTTAGGTACATTTTTATTTTACTGTAGTAGTTACTCTAATGCTGATTTAACGTTGCTAAGTATATTTACTAAGCATCTTTTCATGACATTTGAGCTCTCCAGTACCTCTCTATGTGGTGTATTTTCTTTATTTGCAATACCGTTCTCTGTGCTTTTTGTTAAGAAGAAAAATATTCTTCATATTGTTTTTTAAGAGGAAGAAAGAAAATCTCCCAGAACAAGATAGCCCTCTCTCAACATGTTTGGGGCAGGGAGATAGCGTTTCCTTTAACAGATGCTCACTCCCTGCTCCCTGTACAAACAGCCACCATCACACGGGTATAAGAGAGGAAATACCACACCTTAGCAGAAATGCCAGTGCATTTTCCTTCATTCATGGCCAATCTTTTGGACTTGTCATTGATAACAATTAGCTGTCCTGCCGCAAAGAATGTCTACATTGTTTTCATACAGAATAAGATCTTTGAGACTGTGTATTTTAGAAAAGCACAGAGTTAAAGGACTTCTTATATTTTCTTTGAAGTCTTCCACTGACTGCAAAGTCTGCCAGTAGCTGGAAAGCTCTCAGAGTGTGGCAGAGGGAGCTGCCACTACGCCACCCTGCAGCAACTCCAACCCAGGGCACTGGAGGCTAGGGCACTGGAGGCACCCAGGGCACTGGAGGCACCCTGCCCAGTAGTCCCCCTCCACCCCAGCTCCTGGCACCTCTGACCAAGGCCACAGGGCAGCTGTGCTCCTTGATTCTATCTCACTCTCAGCTGAGGGCTCCAGATATGCCACTCATCGAGGGGGCAAGGGTCTGTGCATCCATTTGTTGAGGGTGCATGGGGCAGTGATTCCAGCCTCTTCCGGGGCCGGGGTGCCAGGGAAAAATAGGAAGCTCCTGCCCTTAGGGAGCTTCCTATTGTAGAGAGACTGAAGCTCCCAGTGTGTGGGCAGCCTGGAGAGACAAGCCTGGTGGGAGTCAGGGGAGGGCCAGGTGCTGGGTGTGAGGGTCCCAGATGCCCCAGATGGGGGTGTCGGGCACGAGGGGAGGCCACAGTCACCTTGCCAGCCACACCCTGTTAACCACTTTGCTGGGACCACTGTGGCTCAGGTGACTCCACAGGCCGGGGCCACACATCAGGTGTGAGGAGGTGACCACATGCTTACCCATGGCAGCATCAGTCGTCCCCATGGGCCCCTCATTTTCTGTACTGCAAATTCTTGAAGATCTTATTTTTCATTGTTCCTTAGAGTGAGTTTCTATTTTATGAACTCTGGCCTGCAAAAAAGACAATGAGTTAATGAGTTGATAAATTTCTTATAGCTTCGGGAAATACAAAGTTGAGAATATAACGTTGCAGCACACAGGCAGTGAAGTTAATTGCACATATGAGCTTCCCTAATTCATAGTTCAAATTCAGTCCTGTGGCTTCTGGCTCTGGTGAAAATATATATATATATTTTTTCTGCAAAAATGTAACAGGGAAAATGAATAAAATATCTCTGTCCCTGCTCTGGGCTAGTGTCTGATATACATTCAGGTTGTGTGGTCCAAGGTGTTCTCCTTGGATGAAGGAAAGACTGCCTCTTGCTCTGTGAGACGTGGGACCTCTTACAAAAGGGGGACCTGAGAGAGACCCAGTGAAACACATCCCTTTCTGAAATCCCCCAAACATCCTCTACCAATGATTATTTTTAGAAGAAAAGTAACCAGGTTAAATCAGATTAAGCCCCTGCTTAATCGTTTTGAGTTTCTTTGGAGAAACAACATTGGTTTTTGTGAAAATTTAGAATCAATATCTTCCTCTGAGTATAGGACAGGAAGCTGGTTTCTCTCTCTCTCACCATTGAATTGACTGTTGACATTTTAAACTGAGGAGGTGGTCATTCACAACCCTTAAAATGAAAAGGATAGGAAAATACACACTAACTGCATTTTCATAGTAAAAAGTGCATCTAATTAAATATTTCTTTTTTAACTCACATAATTTTAAAATATAAAATAGCTCAATAGTAATTTATTCTACATACATTCGAGAAGTACGTATCAAACTCTCACAATGTGCAGGGTCTCGTCTGTCAGGCCCTAGAGTCAACAAGATGACCAACAATCTGTCCTTTTTTCTCTAGAATCTCAACTGATTATCAGGGATCCACGTACCTGTGTTAAGAATTTCATTCTGATGTAGATACACAATAAGTAAGGCAGGATCTAGTACTGAGAATGAAGGAAGAGAGAGGCCAGTTTCCTCTGTGGAGACCTGGAATAACTTCTTGAAGAAAATGGAACTGGAGGGATAGTTTTAAAGATGCAGGAATTAAGAAGGACAAGTCATGCAGAAGAAACATGTTGAATAAAGAAAGGCAATGGGCTAATCATGTGAGGAAAAACAGAGCTTCATCAGATTGTGGGGCTTTTACAAATCAGTACAAAAAGTCGGAAATAGGAAGCTATTGAGTATTTTATAATAAAAAAGCACTCGATATCTGTGCAAACACTCCCGGGGTGGGGACTGTCAGTAGCACAGGTTTGGAAGAGGCAGATGCTGAAGGAGGGGCCTCCGGTTCTGGTTTTGAATGTGGGCAGTGACAGCAATGGGATAGGAGTGGCACAAAGAAAAGGATTTCGTAATTGATGGCGTGGGGGTTGAGAGAGGCATTCATGATGTATGTGAGTGGGTGTAGCTTTGTGTGTGTCTGTGGGGATTAGATGGTAAATTCTGTTTAGAAAATGTCTCTAGGGTTTGGAAAATTTTGCATCAAGGTTTTAATCAGGACAATCAAAACATGGTTTTGGAACTCAGAAGGCCGTTCAAAGTGACGGTTTGTTTGTTATTTCATCAGTTCAGTAGTGCAAGTTGGAACTACAGGAATAGGCTGAATGGCCAAAGGGGAATTGTGGGGTGAAAGGAGGAGGGAATGCATAGTGTAGGTAGGATAACAACTTAACAGTCACAATGACAGCAGCAAGAGTAGAAGCCCAAAGGTCACAGCTGTTGTCCTGAGCCTGTAGGATGGCCCCAAATGACAGCTACTGGCGTTCTGGTCTGTGTAGGGTTGAGTAGTGTCCCTCCAAAATTCATGTCCACCTGGAACCTCAGTGTCTTTATCTGGAAAGCGGGTTTATGCAGATGTAGTCAAGTTAAGATGAGGTACTATTGGATTTGTCCAATAGTACATCGTCTCTAAATTCAATAACTGGTTTTCTACAAAGAGAGGGAGATTTGGAGACAGACAGACACAGAGAGGAGCAGACCATGTGAAGATAGAGGCAGAGATGGGAGGTCAAGGGTGGTCCAGGACTGCCGGCAACCACACATACTAGGAGAGAGGCATGGAAGAGGTTGTCCCGCGGTGCCCCCAGAATGAACCAACCCTATGACACTTGGTTTTGGACTTCCTGCCTCCAGAGCTGTGATAGAATGTGGTTTTAAGCCACCCAACCTGTGGTCTTCTGTTTCAGCAGCCCTAATGCAAGTCTTTTGTGTAGTCCTCTCTCACATGGGGCAGGGCTGGCCTGGGCAAACGGTAGCATATTGTGGAATGACAGCACGTGACTTCTACCCTGATCCCTCCTGGATCACCCTCTATAGAGGAGAGTGGCTGCTGTGTCATGGGGGTGGATGAGCAGCCCGGTGGAGAGGTGCACTTGGTGAGAAACCTATGGCTCTGCCAACCACCTGTGCTAACCTGCTAGGCCTGAGACTGAGCCACTTTGGAAGCTGATCTTGGAGCACTAATTTCAAGCCTTCAGTTGACTGCAGCCCAGGCAACAGCAAGACTGCAACTCCTGGGGGATCCTGAGCCAGAATCCCCTGGCTAAATTGATCCTTCATTCTTAACCCACCGAAATTGTGTGAGGTAATAAATGTCTGTTTTTAAAGTTGCTATGCTTGGGGGATACTTTGTTTTATCTGAGTATTGAATACATTTGCATTTGAGAGGTATTTTTTTTTTCTTTTCCTTTTCCATGGCTACACTGAAGTCGGCTGTGGGGAGTGGGCTCTCCTTGTAGCTAAATCACTTTCTGCCTGCTTCCTGCTTGGTACATGTGAGCTCCTGAAGGTCGTTTCAAGGTTCACCTCACAGTTGCAGGGCTTTTATAGACCAGGCTCATATTTTCTTGGGCAACATCCTTTGCTCAGAAATAGATGGGTTTCTGACCTATTTATTTCCAGTCCAGTCAGTTCTGTGGGGGAAGAGCCATGCCCAAGCTCATTCCTGCACATGCCTTTTATGTTTGCTTGCTCCTAACGTGCTTCTTTCTCTCAATTTACTGGTGGCTATTTCAAAGCTATCTTAAATAATAGACTTGGCAATGGGGCTTGGTATTTAATGCAGGTCTAAGTCATTTTCTTCAACTGAGAAGTCTTGTAAGCCTTTGTTGCTCTAGGCTGTCATTGGTTTTATTTCCTTCTGTTTGGAGCCAGAAGCACTTGGATTTTCTAACCCCAAAAGTCCCTTATTTTCAGATGTTCTATATTTACTTTAATTTCTGTTTCAAACCATTACATTTTGTCTAAGCTTATTTCATACCAGCCTAAAGTCACCAAATGCAGCAAAGCTCTAACTCTTTCCACCTGATGCCCCAAAGCTACAGGCTTGCCTGAAAGGTATTGTGCCTACCACATTAATGTGGAAGACAGTTTTCCAAGTATTTTGCCACAAAATAACCAGGCTTTCCAGTTTTCCAGCCTGAAAAAGTTTTCCTTGCCACCTACTTCCTGCCAGCTAAAACAATGCCACGTATTTGAGAGTTTCATTAGGGCAGTACCCACTTCAAGATACTAATTTCTATATTGGCTAATATGGGCTAATGATTGTAAAACGACAAATGCCCAATTTTCGTTAGTTTCACAAAGAGGTGACTTATTTCTTGCTCATCTAACCAAATCTTATGGGTCTGTCAGGTTCTAACTGAGGCCTGAGGGAGAGTGGCAGGTAGCTAGAAAAACATTCAAGGAATCATAAACAGTTTTGACATGACTTTACTCTCTGGGCATGAGTAAGCCATATGTACAGCGTTAGCAGGGTAATGATACCTTTTACAGACAACAGTGGCTCTGAGCCAAGCAGGAGCTCATGTGGGTGATCACCTAATGTTCCTCACATGGCATGGTTACATAACGTGTGGGATTGTGCACCTGTGCTCCAAACCCGCTGAGTCATGCTGTGCGGGAAGGCTGCCTCAGCCTACTCCTGACTAAAGCGCAGCTATTTCCCTTACAGGGTCCAATTCAGAGGGGGCAGAAACAGGGAGTTTTGTGTCTTGCATTTTATCCAGGGGCCCAGGCTGCCAAAGCATTACCACTTTCAAATTCACTCCAAGTCACCATGCTTGCCCACAGCTCTGTAGAGAGCATGGAGGATCATGCGTAGAACATGATTATGGGTCTGACCTGGAATAGATGAGTCATCTCCACTGGCTGGACATAAAGTTGGGAAAAGTTGCCTGACTGTGCCCTAAAATATGAGAAAATAGGGTTGATGGTCAGCTAGCAGTCTCAGATACAGATATTGAATCTTGAGAACCACTATCATTTAGGGAATAATTGTCAGAATTAGGAGAAGATAAGATGGAGAAGAAGCTACCAGAGTGGGATGTGAACCAGCAGAATTCAGTCAAAAGAAAAGGGATGGTTTCAAGGACAGAGGGTCAACTTTTGTGTTTTAATGCTGTACACACACTCCTGCCACCAAATCTCAAAGAAGTATAACACACATTACTTACATGTGGGTACATGTGTACTTTAGAGAGGGATTGGATTTAAATGCTGGGTTTATGCAGTAGATTCATGAGCAGATAACATCTAATTACAGATACCTAGAGCATCCTTGATCTTAAAACTCATACTAAAAACCTGAAATGAGGTAAAGCATAGCACACTACAATGATGTCTACCCTGATTTTAAAACAATATGATTTAGTTAAATCAATGAGTTCACCAGGCAGTGTTGCAGCAGTGTGAAGAATCAAAGCTCTGTGCTTAGACAAATTTGGGTGAGAATTCCAGCTCTGTCTCTTCCAGCTGTGAGGCCCTGTTGGAATCTCAGTACCCTCATCTTACACATGGGGGTGAGAACTAATAGCAGTTGGTGTGTCGAGGCTTTGATAGGATTAATTGAAATAACAATGTAAGTTATTAAGTATAATACCTTGAGCATAACAAAATACACAATCATAGCTGTTTTACTCATTTTAGAAGAAAGACTCCAAGTAGTCAGTGAATGTAACTAGAACAGTAGCCTCTAATGGGAGTTATGAGTTGCCCATTCTTCACTGGTAAGAAGAGTCAGGTCAAGGAATCTGGAAAACACCTGGTCCTACTATCAGTAAATGGTGCTTTTGGTTGGAAAAGACCAGTGATTAGAATACATATTTTCCATGTCCCTGTTAACTTTCTTTATTATCTAGAACCTCATATTTTATTGTATTCCATTTCCATGGGGTTGCTGATGAAATGTGAGCCAGGATTTCCTTTAACCAAGGAGAAAATACACCTCCCATCCCTCTTTTTACTAATTCTGAGTTACAAAGCCAAGCAATATCAACCCAGTGGATCCAGGAGACAGTAAGAAAGAAATAAACCACCTAATCTCACTTTTTTGTCTGAGTTTTAAACTAGGGAAAAATCAAGATTTCTTGGTCTGGCCCACATTACCACATTGGCAGGGATTATAGAGGTTTGAGGCTGAATTTCTAGTAATCAATAAGGTATTCATTTTTTTAGAACACCTTTTGAAAATGCGTGCCCATAGATGATGAGCAGAAAGTGAATTTTCAGAAATTTTGATTCCCGGTTCTCTTTCTAGAAGAGATAGAATAATAGTGATACGTCAACAAATCAAATAACTAAATAAAATGTTCACCTTGAATGGTTTTTTATTCTGTCGGTAGTTTTACTGCTTTATATCTTTATATATATATATCTATTCCTTATCTATCATCTATCTATCTATCTATCTATCTATCTATCTATCTATCTATCTATCTATCTACCTACCTACCTACCTATCTATCCATCCATCCATCCATCTATCGATTTATCTGTGACATTTTTACCTTAGTAAATGTTGGGAATCATTAATCATTTCTAGTCTATACATTGGAGACCACTTGATAAAGTATTTCTTTCAGTACTATAAATGGTTCCAGAGTGGCTTCTGAGTTTATTCATATCACACAGAGTACAGTTTCCTTTGAGCTACTTCTAAGCATGATTCACCAGTGGAGTCAATCAACTGTTTTCCCTCTTTTTCTATCATTATGTTAGCATGGTTATGTCTCACTCTGTGCTATGGACTCAGTAATGTTTTCAGGTCCCAGTAACAATTGGAAGCAAGCAAAAAAAGAAAACCAAAGAATTTTGTATCAACATATTAACCCATTATTTTTCCTAAAAGTAATAAATATATTTTTACAATGTTACTCATTTCTGTTCCAATTTAAAAGAAATAAAAATGTCATAGCCTAGTCCATCAGAAATAGAAAAAAGAAAAAGTTTATAAATTATAACAAAAACAATCATTAATATTCCATATTTCTAATAATTTGTCTATGCAAAGATGCATATCTAAACATGTTTATATGGTAAAAAATTTATCTACATAAAAATATATGTGTAGAACAAAACTGGATAATCCTATGCATGATATAGGGTGTATAATAGAGTTATGAATCTTTTTTAGATTAACGTGATATAACAAACATTCTTAAATATTAAAAATTTAAAAAAAACTACTGAAAATAACTGCACCAAATTTCATTTAACCATTTTCCTGTTATTGGTGTCTTAGTTTTTTGATCAGTAATGTTGTGAATCACATTTTATTATTATAGTTTCTTTACAATAGATTCCTGGAAGTAGAATTACTGATTTAGAGGATGTAAGAATTTTAAAAACCCTTCACCAATTTGCACTCTCACTAACAATGTGAATTCACACAATCACTATTTTCACTTTAAAATATTTGCTAATATCATTGACAAATATGATGTACCCATGTTTTAAGGTGCATTTCTCTGGTTACTGCTAAGATTGAGTTTCCCACATATTACTATCAGCCATTTGTGTTTCTTCCACAAATTGTTGTTGCTTGGCCTTTGTCTACTATATACCATCAGTCTTAGAGAAACTAGATCAATAGCACCAAGACTAGGGGATCATTTCTGTTATTTTCAGGTGCCGATTATTGATACAATTAAAGTACCTTTTCCTCTTCCTTGCTGTGTTTTTACCTCTTTCATCTGCTTTGAAAAATCACACTTGTAGACAACAACAAGGCATAAAGCAGGTGGGGTGGAGGGAAGAATGTTGACTTCACAGGCAAAGGACTGTAAAGAATGGAGGAATCAGGAGGAACCCTAATAGCAGTGCATACTGGAATCTGAGGTTGGTTTTGTGCTTTGTTGGGTGAAACTCTTAGGAGATCCAGCCATAGCCCAACAAAGCCCAAAGTATGAATGTCTATGAACACTGGGAAATAAGACAAAATTATGCACATCAACCTGAGTATATCTAAGGAGGAATTCTAATTACACCAAAGGGATTGTGGCATGCCTCAGAAGGAATCTCCATATATTGACTGTTGGGAAACAATGATTCTGGTTAGAACTTGCTTTTTTTTTTTTTTTTTTAACAAACAAACAAACAAACACTTTCTATGAAATACTAAAAGGGCAAGTGTATTAACCAGGGCTTTCCAGAGAAACAGAGCCAATAGGCTATCTATCTATCTATTTATCTAATCAAGACATTTATTATAGGATATTGGCTCATGTGGTAATGGAGAGTGACTGAGAAGTCCCACAATATGCTGTGTGCAAGCTGGAGACCCACAAAGGCCAACTATGCAATTTGAAGGCCAGAGAGCTGGAAAGTCAGTGGTGTAGATTGCAGTCTGGGTTGGAAGGCCTGGGAAACAGGAGTACGGAGAGCAGGAAAGGATTGGTATCCTGGCTCAAGCAGGCAGGCAGAGGGAGGACAAATCCATTCTCCTTCCTCTGCCTTTTTCTTCTATTCAGGCCCCCAGTGGATTGGATGATGCCCGGTAACATTGGGAAGGGCCATATGCTTGACTCAGTCCACCAGCTCAAATGCTGAGCTCTTCTGGAAACATCTCACAGACACACCCAGAAGTAACGTTTAACCAGATACCTGGACATATTGTCTCCCAATCAAGCTGACACATAACATTATCATCACAGCAAGTGAATAACACCTTGAGTCACAGCGGAAAGCTAACCAACTTTGCAATTGTTATATTATATAAATAGGAAGAAAGTGTGGAAAAATGCTTAACCTCCCCTATAGGTTGTAGGATAAAATGAAGTCGAAGAAACAAGGGTGGTAACGCATAAGAAGAGAAGAGAGAAGCTGGAAATCTCAATAGGGTAATACAGAGATGCATGAATTAAAGAGTTGCAGTGAAATTTTAAAAATTTAAGAGTACAATTAAGGCAATGTGAAGGAGTCAGCTCCAAATGATAACTGGATTTTGGGGTTAAAAGTGGGAAAAGAGTCACTCTTAAATCCTTGCAGATATTTTTTCTTCATTCTTTTCTTTTTTGAGACAGGGTCTTCCTCTGTCACCCAGGCTGCAGTGGAGTGACACAATCATGGCTCACTGTAGCCTCAACTTCCCGAGCTTAAGTGATCCTCCCACCTCAGCCTCTGAAGTAGTTGGGACCATAAACATGTGTCAAAATGCCCAGCTAATTTCCTTTTTATATTTTGTAGATACGGAGTTTCACTGTGTTGCTCAGGCTGGTCGCAAACTCCTGGCGTCAAGCAATCTTCCCATCTCAGCCTCCCAAAGTACTATGATTACAGACGTGATCCACCACCCCTAGTTTCCTCTTTCTTTTTAAATGGACTTTACTTTTTATAGTAGTATTAGGTTCACAGGAAAGTTGGGCAGAAAGTATGGAGAATTTTTATATTCCCACCGCCCAACACATGCACACAGCCTCTCCCACTATGGTATTTTTCTTTTTAGTTAAAAGAATTTAGAAAGATTCCGTAGGTATTAAAGAAGACTGACTATTTTACATTCACAGGTATGAAAACTTAAGTTGGCCTCCATCTTTTCCTCTGCACCTAGTTTCAGAAGACAATCAAGACATAGTCAACATTTTTGTGCATGTGTGGTAAATGGCTGTTATTCAAAAGCTGTATGCTCAGAGAAATTGTCTTCTTAAGCAGAGAAACATTGAAGACATTTTTAGATATGCAACATCTCAAAAACATACCATGAAGTTGCTACTCCTAGGATTAAAAAAAAAAAAAAAACTTGGAAACACACCAAAATGTATTGAAACTATGACTTCAAGAGCAGAATATTCATTGTTTAAACAGATTTGCAAGTCTTCCTTTCCTTGGTTTTACCATCTATTCTGGAATCCAGTTGAGCAGCGTGTTTTCCAATAGTTTTGGCAGGTGAAGCCAAGCTTGGTTTTCCTCAGTGTGACTTGGTTTTCAAGTCATATTCTTTCCATACGTGGAAGCAGAATCTGTTTCTCAATTACACGTTCATGTGATATGATAGCTATTTTTCTCTTTCAATACTTGTTAATTTAATTTGAACTCTTCTTCAAACAAAATTGTGAAAAGCAACAAAACATCCACGTATAAAATAATTTAATGACTTTTTCTACAGAGCTCATTTGGAATGACTTATGCCATCTCATATTTTACAATTAGTGAATATAAACTACTTATTGATAGATGTCATTTGTTTGCAAGTTGTAATTTAGTTCTTCTCCATCTATAGCCTGTGAATACAACAATACTGTCATTATAATTATTTTTATGCCAAACACCTCCAGCAAAAACTGCTGAAAAAAATCCTTTTTCTAGTTTGTTCGTCTTCTGTCTAGTTTTTCTAGCTATTATTAAAAGTGGGATAGACATCTTCAACTATTATCTCTGAATTGTCTATTGCACCTTTCAATTCTGTTAGTTTTTGCCTCATGTATTTTGGGACTCTATTCTCAAGTACAAATATGCTTATATATTTCTCTCTGATGGATTAATCTTGTTATTATAGAATTTCCTTTTTTCCTATAGTAAAAAATGTTAATAAAGTATATTTTGTCAGATATTCATTCAGCCACTCCGACTCTCATTACCCTATACATGGTATATATATTCCCATACATTTACTTCTAACCTACTTGTGTCTTTAAATCTAAAGTATTCCTCTTGACATGTTGTTGGATCATCTTCTTTCAATCCATTCTACCAATATCTGTCCTAGAAATGAAGTATTTAATCCAATTACTTTTAATGCAATTACTAATGTAATGTAAACTCAATTGTTGTAATTACTATTTGTTTTCTGTATAGTTTATGTCTTTTGTGTTTTTTTCTATTTCTCCATTAATGTCTTTTTTGGTCTTATTTAAATGTTTTATAGGGTATCAGTTTAATTCCCCTGTTGCTGTTACTATATTTCTTGAATTAATTCCTGTAGGTTCCCCTGGGAGCTACAATTAACATCTTAATTTATAAGACTTTAGTTTTTATTAATATCAATTTAAATTTAGTAGTATGCAAAAATTTTGCTCCTATGGATTTTACTCTCTGCTGTAATATTGTTGTAATACCAATTTTAATGTTATGTAGTACAAACTAATCAACATAATTTTATTATTTTGTGCAGTTGTTTTTTGAATTAGATAAGAGGATAAAATAGTTGTAAGAAAAAAGTTCATTTATGCTGTCTTTTGTATTTACGTACATAATTGCCTTTACCATATATATTTATGTGGATTTAAGTTACTGTCTAGGTGTCTTTTCATTTCACACTAAAGAATTCCCTTCAATATTTCCTTAAAAGATGCATGCTAGCAACAAACTCAATTTTATCTGGAAATGTATTAATTTCTTCTTCATTTTGAAAAATAGTTTTGCTGAATTAGGAATTCTTGGTTCACATTCTTTTTCTTTCAGCACTCTGAGTATATTATTCCATCATCTTCTGATCTCCATGAGATATCAGCTGTTGGTATTTTTGAGGTGATCTTGTACATGGCAATTTGCTTCTTTCTTGCTGCCTTAAGTTTCTCTCTTTGTCTCTGACAGGTTGATTATGATGTGTATTTGTCAGGAGTTTATTAAACTCCAAATTCAGATGTTCAGATTTTTTTAAATCAAATTTGTGACTTTTTTGGCCATTATTTCTTTAAATATTCTGTCTGTCCCTTTTTATCTTGCCTCTTTTCCTAGTATTATCATTAAGTGCATTTGGTACACTTGATGGTGTCCCACAGATATCTCTGAGTTCTGTTCATTTTTTCTCATACTGTCTTACTTTTATACCTCAGAATGGACAATATTGATAGACTTACCTTAAAGTTCCCTGATTTTTCTTCTGCCACTTCAAATCTAATGTTGAGCCTCTAACAAATTTCTCAGTTAAGTTATTGTATGTAACTCTAGAATTTCTATTTGGTGCATTTTTCTACTTCCTATCTTAAAAAGATAATTTCTATTTAGTGAAACATTGCTTTCATACTTTAGTTTTTTAGACATGGTTGCCTGTAGATTTTGAACATATTCAAAACAGATGATTTAATGTCCTTTTTTAGTAAGCCTGAACTTTGGTCTTCCTCAGGGATAGTTTCTACTCATTAGCTTTTCCTGTGCATGTGTCATAATATACTATTTCTTTGCATGTTTTGTATTTTTTTGTTGTTGAAAATGGAAATTTTAAGTAATATAATGTGGCAACTCAGGAAATCAGATTTCTCCTCCCCATGGAGAGTGTGTTAACGTTGCTGAGTTCTTAAAATGTTGATTTGCCATTTTTTCTGGTGTTCTCATTGCTTTCATGAAGAAGCCATATTTTTAGTGGTTCTTATTCCACCATTCTGAATATTGCCCCCCTTTCCCTGTTTTTCTTACCTGGAATAAGAAAGACATGTGTAGAGGTGGACTAGAACTTTGCTGCCAAAGGAACCACAGTCCCACAGTAAGATATCAGAGCAGGAGGATAAAAGGAGCTAACCCCTTTATATTGTTGAATCACTGTGTCAACCTGCACTGAGTATTCCTATTTGTGGGAGATAAATAAATCTTTTATTTTTAAAATCAGTGTTTGATTATCTTATTGCTATTGTTACTTGTGACTGAAAGCAAGTGTATGGCACAGAACATTTGCTTAGTGAATCATCTTTCAGGGGCATTAACTGATAATCTCTATTATATATGACTGAATATAGGTTCACTAGCAAATGATTCCTTTATGACAGTTTCTGTTAATTTGTTAAGTAGACTCATTAGAGATAAGACTATTGAAGATTAATCCTGAAAAAATTCCATGGGCAGAGCAGAAGTGGAGGTAGAAATCATTGAGAGCAGCGCATGAGGAGCAACTCCGTGGCAGAGAAAATAGGACACAAAAGGGGATGTTGAGGAAATGCTGGTGACACAGTGGGAGTTGAGCTGAGAAATTTATGCAGAAGTCAGACATCCGAGGTCCTTCAGTGGTATGTTAAGAAGTTTGGTCCTGCTGTCATTTGCAAATAGGTGGTGGAGTCTGTCTTTTCCCAGGAGTTAAGATACTTTTGGTCTTTGCTTTAAAAGAGGGAGAGCTACATACTACAATTTTTTCCAGCTTGCCAGCTCTCAGCTGGCATGGAGAGATAGGACCCATCCAATTTCAATTTCACTATCTCTTCTACAGACACATTAGAGCATGACCAGCAATAAAAATGGAAAACACACCCAACGGCTTGATAAATAACTCTTGAGAAATGTCAGTCTTCCCAGCGGCAGCTTCATCTCATAACTGATGGGAGGACTTGTAAGAAGGGCCACTTGTTCCCTGTGACTCCACAAATTTGAAAGCATGGGAAGTAAAATGAATAAAATATTTAATTTAAAAAATTCCCAATAACATACTATTGTTTCACAGAATTTCTCCACAATAATAATCTTATATGTCTCTTTAAAGCAGAATAACTGCATTATAACTGTTGAACAATTTTTAGAAAAAGCTCCAACATTCGGAAATGAAAAATATCTGAATAGTCAGTCTTCACATCATGATAAATTTAGAAAACAGATTCTATAAGAGGGCAAGACATTAACATGCAAATCATCACTGCACATAAAGTTTAGTTGAGAAATACATAGCAGAAACTATTAGAAGCCCCAAAGGGAAGGATTATTACGAACTGGAGCCTGCTTTTATGTTTAATCCAAGGACAGTCCATATGAGATATGTTATTTCCATATAATTAGCATTCCTATCCATGAACTCGTTGAATTGAGAGTCAGTAAATACACATTTCTCTGGTAGGAGCGTGTCATACTTCTTAGGCACATAGTTTAAAAAGAAAGATAAATGGAAAGGAATTGACTTTTGCCTATGGAGAACTTCTACTAAGAAGACAATGAAGCCTGATGCTCGAGGGGTTTGGAAGCATCCAGCCAAACCTGTGCTTCCTTCTGCCTTCACGTCTCCCTGCCTATTCACTCTGCTCAAAACTCCACAGACCTTCATCTCAGGGCTGTAGTCAGACTGCATGGCAGAATTGGTTTCTTCCCATGACTACCTGCCTGTGTTCTAACCAGGAACCTCTGAAGCAATCACTTCTCTCTCTCTAAAGATATGAAATGTGGAGAGATTTAAGTTCCCACCTCCTAGCCCCCACTTAGGCTAGCACTGCATCCTTCTGTTTCTATTATATTTGGTATAGCCCTGGACAAAATGGAGAATTAACCTCTTTCTCCATTTGGATCTGGAAAAAAGTGTGCTTTCCTTGAGAGTCATTTTAGATTCATGGCATCCAATTAGACCTTTCTGCAGTGGTTATTGAACTCTTGACATGTGCAGGGCATGACTGAGGACCTTTGACTTCTTTTTATTGTTAATTAATTTAAATTTAAATAGACCCCAAGGTACTGGTGGCTGCTATACTGGACAATGAAATTCTAGATACACTCGGAGTATAGATTAACTCATAATTATTCCTAACATGCTGAAAAACATTATTTAATTTATGTTTGAATGCATACTTCTTTTTGGGCTTCAAGTAAAGATCTTCAGTAAAAATGGGTAAATTTCTTTCAAATCATGGATTTGGATTTGTGTGTGTGTGTTTCGTTGTGTTTTGTTTTTATAAATTAAGCTTTAGTGAGGTGTAACAGAAGTTACAGAATTTATGAATATAATAAGAATCAGAAAGTTTTAGTTACAATTCAGTGAGTTTTTGTAGCTATTTATGATCCTATAACTACCACTATAATCATGATATAGAACATTTTTACCAATCCAAACGTTCCCTTCTGTGCCTTTCAGTTATACATGTCCCTCACCCCTGGCAACTACTGACGCCTTTTCTATGATTATGACTTTGCTGTTCTATTTTTTTCTGATGGTATCTTATTGTAATGTTTTTGAGATTTTTCCATGTTGCTCTCTATTTAGTAGGTTTTTATGTTTTATTATTGAATAATATTCCACTGTATGGGTTTACCACATTTTGTTTGTCCCTTTGCCTGTTGATGGACTGGTGAGTCATTTACTTTTTGGGGACTATGAATAGTCTTCGTGTAAAAATAAGTTGAAAGTATAGTAAATGAATGCTTAGCACTACAGGAAAATCTCAAACTCTTTTCCAAAGTGATTGTGGTTGTACTGTTTAGTACAACTACAAGCAATGTATGAGAGTTCTAGTTGCTCCATATCTTTGCCAACATATAGTGCAGGTATTCTTTTTATTTTCACCCATCCTAGTGTACATGTAGTGGTGTATCACTGCAATTGTAGTTTGCATTTACCTAATAACTACTGGTGTGGAGCAGCTTGTGCTCATTAGGAAGTGGTATATTTTCTTTGAAGAAAGGTCTTAATCTTTTGCCCATTTTTTTCAGTGTGGTTGTTTGTCATTGAGTTGTAAGAGTTCTCTATATAATATATTTTGGATACAAGGTATTTATTGGAAATAATATTTATATTTAAATATTTATCTTTAAAATATTTGCTTCTGTAAGGAAGCAAATTTTTTCATTTTTAAATGCTTTTGAAAAAGCAAAATATTTAAATTTGTGGAAATCAAATCTTCAACCATCTGTGTTGTGCTCTTTGCTTATTGTCTTTGAAATTTATTCTTAGCCCATGATCATAAATTATTTTTGTCTTTTTTTCTGAAAATGTGATAGATTTAGGTCTGACATTTAGTTCTATGATCCATTTTAACTTTAGATTGCAATGTAAGGCAAAAGTTGACATTTCCTTTCTTCTCTTCCATCATTTCTTCCCTTCCTCCCTTCATCCTCCTTCTCCTCCTCCTCCCCCTCCCCCTCCTCCTCCTCCTCCTCCTTTTCCTCCTCCTCTTCTCTCTTTTTACCTGTCTCCAGATATTTCAGCAGCATCTGTTAAGAAGGCTTTCTTTTACACATTCAGTTATCTTGGCAACATTTTCAAAACTTTGTCAATTATACATTTCTGAGTTTATTTTTTGACTCTATTCTGAACTCTATATTTTGTGTTCATCTCTATGCCCACTTTCATATCTTTAAAACATTTCTGTTAAAAGCATATGGAGTTGATTATGTTGTGTGCAACTAAGAATAATGACTGGGATATACCTTCCATTTAACTCAATTATGAAATTTCTACTCTGAAAAATTATTTATTTAGGCTTTTTAGAAGTCCATCTGGGGATATATAGGATAATTCTATACTTTCCTCTCAATTTTGTTGTGAAACCAACTGTTCTAAAAACTTAAAGTCTTTAAAAAGTTCATACAAAAGTGTGTACTGAAAATGTTAGAGATGCTTAGTGATAAAGCCAGTATTAGGAGAGAATTGTTTTTCATATCAATACTACATTCTTTTAGTGTTTCTTATTAAACAACAAGCCAGTCTTTAGATTGTCCTTAGTATTGTGGCCTCTACTTCCCTACTTTCCCTACTGAGTGATTGTTGTGTGAGACCTTCTTCCGTTCTTCCACATACAAGAGGTGAGATATCCCTGTGAATCTGAAGAGCTCTAGTATCTGCCCTTTGAAGTGCAGCTTGAAATGATTAAGCAAGTTTAAATCCACATAAACAGTTAGAAATAGAAGACAGAATTTTTCACCTTTTTTTTTTTTTTTGAGGCAGGGTCTCACTTCCGTTGCTCAGGCTGGAGTATAATGGTGAGATTATGACTCACTGCAGTCTTGACTTCCCAGGCTCAGGTGATTCTCCCACCTCACACTCCAGAGTAGCTGAGTCTACAGGCATGTGCCACCATGCCAGGCTAATTTTTTGTATTTTTAGTAGAGATGGGATTTCGCCATGTTATCCAGACTGGTTTCCAACTCCTGGGATCAAGGGATCTGTCTGCCTTGGCCTCCCAAAGTGCTGGGATTACAGGCATAAGCCACTGAACCCAGTCTTCACATCTTCACATTGTTAATCTCATTGTTTATCTTAGAAAAAATGTTGACTCTTCTGGGAGAGATGAAATGTTAGGCTACTATTAATTTGCTTAAAACAGGCAGGGCATTACAAAGATTTTTGCAAAGAACATATACTTCAGAGAACTCCTAAAGTTTTCTTTGTTTCCAGAAAACACTTAGGAAGCACTTCTCTTGATATCTCTAACCATTAGATTATTCCATATGTTCCATCTTAAACAATTCGCATCTATATCTTTTACCCTCACTATAACATTTCATAGCACCTAGCCATACTGGTCTTAGGGCTAGGTAGAATCTACCATCTGGAGTTGACTTTATCTATTGACAATGATTTATTTAGGGATTTAAAATATTCATTTGCTCACTATATGCATCCTGTTAATGTTCAGATATTTATTTATTATTTATTTATTTATTTATTTATTTGAGACGGAGTCTCGCTCTGTCACCCAGGCTGGAGTGCAGTGGCCGGATCTCAGCTCACTGCAAGCTCCGCCTCCCGGGTTCACACCATTCTCCTGCCTCAGCCTCCCGAGTAGCTGGGACTACAGGCGCCCACCACCTCGCCCGGCTAGTTTTTCGTATTTTTTTTTTTAGTAGAGATGGGGTTTCACTGTGTTAGCCAGGATGGTCTCGATCTCCTGACCTCGTGATCCACCCGTCTCGGTCTCCCAAAGTGCTGGAATTACAGGCTTGAGCCACCGTGCCCGGCGATGTTCAGATATTTATGAATGAAGAGGGCTTTGAGAACAGGCTTGGTAGTTAAAACTCACATAGGAATAAAGGCACACACAGAGACATATTTGTCTTTCTTCTTGTGCTCATCTTACAAACATAGTGGTATGGTTTGGGTCTGTATCCCCACCCAAATCTCATGTCAAATTGTAATCCCCAATGTTGAAAGTAGAGCCTAGAGGGAAATGATTGGATCATGGGGGGTTTCCTCTTTGGTGCTGTTCCTCTGCTAGTGATTGTGTTATCTCAAGATCTGGTTGTTTAAAAGTGTGTGGCACCTCTTCCCTGCTTCTCTTCCTCTTCAACCGGCTATGTGAAGATGTACCTGCTTCCCCTTCCCCTTCTGCCATGATTAAAAGTTTCCTCAGGACTCCCCAGTCATGCTTCCTGTACAGCCTGTGGAACAGTGAGTCAGTTAAATCTCTTATCATTGTAAATAACCCAGTCACAGGTATGTCTTTATAGCAGTGCAAGAACAGACTAATACACATAGCTATCTTTCTAATGAACGGATTGGAACTGTTCAAAAGGCAACATCTGTTTCTTAGGTGTTTTTTGTTTTTTGTTTCTTTTTTTGAGACAGAGTTTCACTCTTGTTGCCCTGGAGTGCAATCTCAGCTCCCTGCAACCTCGACCTCCCAGGTTCAAGAGATTTTCCTGCCTCAGTCTCCTGAGTAGCTGGGATTACAGGCATGTGCCACCATGCCTGGCTAGTTTTGTATTTTTAGTAGAGACCGTGTTTCTCCATGTTGGTCAAGCTGGTCTCTAACTCCCGACCACAAGTGATCTACCTGCCTTGGCCTCCCAAAGTGTTAGAATTACAGGCGTGAGCCACCATGCCTGGTCTCTTAGGTTTTGTTTCTCTTTTTTTCTATTTTAGCACAGTTTTGAGCATTCAGTTACTACTGACGAAGTAACTGTTGATTTAGTGATGTCTTCAGGACATTGAAGATTTTCATAGCCCTTTACATAGAGTGGCAGGCTCATGTTCAGAGAGGGTGAAGGGAATAGATTTGATGTGTTGGCATGGGAAAAAGACCAAGGCAGTAAGGATCTGTGAACCAATCAATGGCATGATGAGCAGCACCTCCACTGGGAAGGTTGGTGGGGAGGACAACCCAGCACTGAGAGGCTGAGGTAATTTTTGTTATAATGAGAATAAACTGGAGGTTGGTGAGGTGGCTAATGGAAATATGGTGAGATGCAATTTAGAGGAACCCAAGATTGTAAGGTCAAATATTTGGCTAGACCTTCATGCTTGTAATCACTTATCTCCCCTTGGAAGCAGGACAAGTTTTGAAGGCATGAGCCACATATGCTCATCATATTAGACCAACAGAAAACTTGTTCTCTCTACCCCTTGGTATCCTCTTAGTGCTTCAGTTCCATCTGAAAAGCAGGCTAATGCTTATAGTCCTGCTGACATATGGCTGATGAGGGGACTTAAGGGGCAGTCCATGGCACAGCCCTGGCACGGGGTTATGTGCTCACTGTGTGACAGCAATGCTGTACTTCAGAGATGGTATCTAAGCTGCTTGCAGTACTCCCTTCTCTTCTCCCTGCCTCTGAGCAGCCTTGATCTAATTACTCTCTGTTCTAAGAACTTTGATATTATCTTATGACATGATAAAATAAATGATCTTACCCGGATTTCCTTTGCTGTCTTTCACAGTCTGGCCTCTGCTGTTTCATTCCTTATTAAAACCTTCATTCATAGTCCCTAGTTTCTAAACACATTCAGAAAGCGAAATATTTCATGACGAAAAAACTGGGGAATGGATAAACTTTAAAAAGCCCGTAATACTGCAACCTTTTTCATTCCTTAAACATGATCTATAATTTTGCTCTTTCTGCCTTTTTATCCGCAATATCCTTTCCTCCAATCCTGTCTGAGCTTGAAGAACTCACTCCATGAAAAATCTTTCTGGAAACCCTCCTTAATCCCCTTATCACAGTGAATCTGCCTATATTAAGCTTCATAGAATGCCTTTGATAGCACTCTCTCTGCATTTATATTCTTAGCATTTTGTACGTATTTCCACTGCATCACATATTGCATTTGCCTTGCATTATCACAATTTGTAAAAGTCTTCTTGAGGGAAGTGACCTAATTTTCATATGGATTTTCCTCAAAGTGTTTAATACAGTAAAGCATATAGTAGGACCTTATCAAATCTTTGATGAATAAGCTTAAGCTAGAAAAAGCATCGGGAATTCAGAATAGAGTGACGAAACCAGGAGCAATAAAATCATGTGAATTTTTCGGTTCCTTTGCTCAGTCACCCACCCAGTACAGATGTTTCACAGAGGTTCATTTCCTAAGGCAAATTGTTTGTTTACACAACAGGTGTTGTGTTAGTTTTCTTCATTAGCATCTGCTAGTACGTATAATTTATTAGATATGCATTTTATACACATTGGATTTCTTAGTAAGTGTGAAATCCAACTACTGCTTGAATGTCTTACG
Organism: Colobus angolensis palliatus; assembly: GCF_000951035.1. Classification (NCBI taxonomy): domain Eukaryota; kingdom Metazoa; phylum Chordata; class Mammalia; order Primates; family Cercopithecidae; genus Colobus; species Colobus angolensis. Next base: position 11,411,783 of record NW_012114488.1, read on the forward strand.
CCTCTCGTTAGGAAATTAAATCCTAAGAAAATTCACCTTGAAATAAACCCACATGCTATAAACTTACTCATCTAAATCAAGAATTTATTAATAGCTCTTTCCTACATCAATATTTGATCATTATCTATAACAGAAATCCATATGTATTTTTGTACATTTGGAGTACTTTTGTCTTGTAAGTACATGTACACACATGCATACACACATGTACACATACACATAGTCAGCCCACCCATGTCTACTAACTTGTGTCTTTAAATTGTGTGTCATCACTTTAATTTTAGAATATTAAAGTCTTGGTTTTTGTCTTTTAAACTTTAGCTGGGGTCAGTTTCCCAAGGCTTTCCTCCTGTTATATGACGTTGCTGGACGTTGATCCAGGATTGAACTTCATTGTCAGTCTTCTAGTTTTAGTTGAAAAATCTAAAGATTATGTTGACTTCTGGCCCATAAACACATTGAGAGTCGTGAGTTACTGATAGTCAAAAGAAAGAGGGAGACTAAAAGTGCTAAGTAGAGCTGTAACTAAGAAATAACTTATTACAACTTAATTTGACAAATTATGTAAATTATGTATTTTTTCACAAAAATGAACCAATTTAAGTGTGAATAAACTTTAAACATGTGATCAAAAATAAAGTTTGTTAAGGAAAATAAATCTATATCTTGAAATGGCAGATGGTTACGTCCACAGTGCTAAGCTGGTGGTGGTGAGATGGGGTGGGGAATGAGGAGGTTTGGGTAGCACTATGTTGAGAAAGATCATTAGAAGAAAGAATTAGTTGTAACCAACAAATAAAGGGTTCATCAAATACTGAAGCAAAGGATAGGTGACCATTGGGAGACAAACTCTTTGGTATTTTAATAAATAATGTGGTCTTGACCGTGGAGTTACAAGGAGTTGGCACTGGGGGTACATCTGCTATGATAGTGGGGCATTCATCCACAGGTTTACACCTTTAATTTTTCTTTATGGATATTTTCTATTAATAATATTTACAAATTTTATCCCTTTGCGGAGCCAATGGAATAGTGATTTACATTTTACAAGGTCCAGAACTAATTTCGTATACTTTCATATTTTATGTTCTGTCATGTTTTTAAAATACACATTTATTTTTCTTATGCATTGTGATTCTAAGTTGTTCTAATGTAAAGTTGGGTGTAGGGAATAATACTGGGACCTCCCTGTAACCTCTGTAGTAAGCCCCATGTGTAATTAGGACCGTGGACCACATACTGTCATGGTAGTTCATTTCTAAGTTTTCTCTTAACACTGAGTTTTATAATTATATTTCCTTGTCTTTCACAGCGAGGTGGTCCTTAATACATTGAACACTATGAATATTTTTGTACAAATTGTAAAGAAAATATTAGAAGTAGTACATTGTCAACATAGAATTTGATTAAGGACAATATTTTATCACATATCAACTGTAAATAGAATGCCTATGTTTTCCATCTGTTACTTTAGTTTATGTCATTGCATCTCTTGCACCTTTTATTATTTAGTTCTTGAAATTGATTTGCCATGGATACATAGAGGTTTTAAATATTTGATGAAGGACTTATAAGGGATAGATTTCTGGGTTTTCCAATTCAATTATGCTTTTAAGTTTATGTAGGTATTGGAAGTTATTTGATATGGTACTGATACGGGAGATAGAAAAAAATATTTATGCAGATAGTGAGGGTAAAAGAGTCCTTAGCAGAATTTCCCTTTTAGCAAAAAGCAAGCTCCCAATTATTTCTTTTTTAACAAAGAGCAGCCTGAAAAATCATGCTGCAGATATAGATAAGCGAGCTGGAAGCTTGCAAGCGTGAATTCTGGCAGCTGTGCCAATAGAAAAGGGATACATGAGGGCCAGGTGTGTTCAACATCGAGGCTCCATCTTCCCTTTTCTTGGTCACTATGTGCACAGTAAAGGAACAGGCAAAATGGCACTGGCCAGGTAAAGAACCAGTCTGCGGAATAAAAGATTAGGGTGTGGGTGGCCAGATTTTCACACACTATGCAAATGGCACACCTAGTGCTAACCAATTTTTAGCAATTTATGCAAATGGCACACCTGGACTGACCAATCTTTCATACCCTATGTAAATCAGACACTGCCTCTTCAAGCTCATCTAAGAAACCCCTTGCATTTTGCCATACACTGGAAAACTCACTCAGGACCCCTTTCTGTAGGAGAGAGCTTTTCTCTTTCTTTTGACTATTAAACCTCTGTTCCTAACCTCACTCCTTGTGTGTCTGTGTCCTTGATTTCCTTGGTGTGAGACGACGATCCTTGAGTATTACTCCAGACAATGATGCTACTTCAATACTGATATGGTTTGGCTGTGTATCCACCCAAATCTCATCTTGAATTGAGATTCCCAGAATCCCCACATAGGAGGAACCTGATGGGTGGTAATTGAAACATGTGGGTGATTAACTCCATGCTCTTCTCATGGTAGTCAGTGAGTTCTTATGAGATCTGATGGTTTTATAAGGGGCTTTCCCCCCTTTTGCTCAACATTACTCCTTCCTGCTGCCATGTGAAAAATGACGTATTTGCTTCTCCTTCTGCCATGATTGTAAGTTTCCTGAGGCCTCCCCAGCTCTGTGGAACTGTGAGTCAATTAAATCTCTTTTCTTTATAAATTACCCAGTTTCTGGTGTCTCTTCATAGCAATTTCAGAATGGACTAGTATAGTAAATTGGTGCAGCACAGAGTGGGGTGCTGCTGTAAAGATAACCAAAAATATGGAAATAACCTTGGAACTGAGTAACAAGCAGAAGTTGGAACAGTTTAGAGGACTCAGTAAAAGATAGGAAAATGTGGGAAGTTGGGAATTCCACATTTGGAAAATGTGGGAAAGTTTGGGACTTCAACTTCCTTGAATGGCTTTGACCAAAATGCTGATAGTGATATGGACAATGAAGTCCGGACTGAGGTGGTCCCAGATGGAGACGAGGAACTTTGGAACTGTAGTACAGGTCACTCTTGCTATGCAAAGAGACTGGTGGCATTTTGCCTCTGCCCTGTATCTCTGTGGAACCTTGAACATGAGAGAGATTATTTAGGGTATCTCACAGGAGAAATTTCTAAGTGACAAAGCATTCAAGAGGATGCAGATAATAAAAGTTCAGGAAATCTGCAGCCTGAAAATGTGATAGAAAAGAAAAACCCTTTTTCTGGGGAGAAATTAAAGTCTGATGCAGAAATTTACATAAGTAACAAGGAGCAGAGTGTTAATCACCAAAACTATGGGGAAAATGTCTCCAGGGCATGTCAGAGAGCTTCATGGCAGCCCCTCTGATCACAGGCCTGGAGACCTAGAAGGGAAAAATGATTCAATGTGCTGGGCCCAGGGGCACCCTGCTCTATGCAGCCTTAGGGCATCATGGCCTCTGCCCCAGCTGCTTCACCTCCTGCTGTGGCTGAAAGTGGCCAATATACAGTTCCAACCATTGCTTCAGATGATGTGAGCCCCAAGCCTTGACAGCTTGCATGTGGTGTTGACTTTGTGGGTACACAGAAGTCAAGAATTGAGATTTTAGGAACCTCTCTCTAGATTTCAGAGAATGTACGGAAACGTCTGAATGTCCAGGCAGAAGTTTGCTGCAGGAGCAGAGCCCGCATGGAGAACCTCTGCTAGGGCAGTGTGGAAGGGAAACGTGGGGTCAGAGCCCTGACACAGGGTCCCCACTGGGGCACTGCCTAGTGAAGCTGTGAAAAAAGGGCCATCGTTCTTCAAACCACAGAATGGTAGATCCAATGACAGCTTGCACTGTGCATCTGGAAAAGCCACAGACACTCAATCCTAGCCCATGAAAGCAGCCAGGATGGAGGCTGTACCCTGCAAAGCCACAGGGGCAGAGCTGCCCAAGGTCATGGGAGCCCCTCTTCCATCATCATACCCTGGATATGAGACATGGAGTCAAATGAGATCATTTTGGAACTTTAAGGTTTAATGACTGCCCTATTGGATTTTGGACTTGTATAGGGCCTACAGCACCTTTGTTTTGGCCAATTTCTCCCACTTGGAACAGTTATATTTACCCAATGCCTGTATCCACATTGTGTCTAGGAATTAGTGAACTTGCTTTTGATTTTACAGGCTTATAGGTGGAAGGGGCTTGCCTTGTCTCAGTTGAGACTTTGCTCTTGGACTTTTGGGTTAATGCTGGAATGAGCTAAGACTTTGGAGGCCTGTTGAAGGGCATGATTGTGTTTTAAAATATGAGGACATGAGATTTGGGAGGGGCCCAGGGCAGAATTATATGGTTTGGCTGTGCCACCATCCAGATTTCATCTTAAATTGTAGTTCCCATAATTCACATGTGTTGTGGGAAGGACCCAGTGGGAGGTAATTTAATCATGGTGACAGTTACCCTCATGCTGTTCTTATGACAGTGAGTAAGTTCCCATGAGATCTGATGGTTTTATAGGGAGCTTTTCCCCCTTTTGCTTGGCATTTCTCCTTGCTGTTACCATGTGAAGAAGGATGTGTTTGCTTCCCCTTCTGCATTAACATGCAAATTTTTTTAAAAAAAATAACTAATTTTGTTTGAGTTTATTGGACTTACACTCCCATCCAAATTCAGAGTAGCCTTAAATCCAGATTGAAGATGCAAAATACCATTTCCCACTGAAAGAGATGAGGGCTCCTTAGAGCAATGGCCGATTCTAGGTCTGTGGGCAGCATAAGCTTTGAAAACTTTTTTGTGCCAGAAAGCCTGGAAACCATCAAAGACCACTAGTGTAGCCTCCTTTGAGGTTTTTCCATTGTTAAACTTAGGTTCTCTACTTGGTTTTTATCTCTGTTTACCTCTGGCTGCAGGAGTGAGCATCTATTTAAATACTGTCAAGGAAGTTTACTGACCTATACATTATGCTGTAAATTGTGATTAATAATCTGACCCTGTGGCTTACTCTTTTTAAGTAATACACAGCTCTTAGCAATATCCACTCAAACCCTCACTCCTCATAATTTCATTTCCCCACATATTTTTTTTAAGACAAGAGAAACTCCAAGAGCTGGTGTATGAATATTTCCTGATAAACATCTTCTGTGTGGATCGGCCTCCAGATGACCATAGGTGAAAACTGAGCAATTACAGGGGTGCTTGCTAGGTGCTGTCCATGCTCCAGCTACTGCCAGGCACAGACACGTCCTCACCTCCAGGTCAGTCCAGAATCTGAGTCTAAAATCACAGCCTGGGAGTCTTGTCTTAGGACTCTGACTGTCACCAGCTGCCTTAGAGTTCAGTTCCTAATAAAGTACACAGTGCATGTGCCTTATTGAGAGGCTGCTCTTCAGGAAAATGTTGAGGTTGTGAAGCCAGATAGGGCAGGCGCAAGAGCTGAGTAAGCCACTCGCAACCACAGCCGCACCTTGGCTGAATCCACGGTGCTCTGGGGACTGGATCACACCAGAGACTTGCCTTCACTCCACTCGTGGGTCAAATGGGTCAGTGTTTTATGCCTCCATGTCAGGCAGTCATTGGCTTTAGGGCAACAGATGTGAAGTGGGTTCTTCTACAGGCTCTGGGTGGTTCTCCAGAAAAGGGGACAACCACAAGCCTTTGTCAACCATTATGCATGGCAGCTGGAGTGATCACTGCACTTGGAGGTCACTTCAGCATCTTCCACAATCAGTTAGCAGAAAATACAGGGCACAGAGAAACATGTCATATCCAGAATGTAGGGGTATTCATGTGCCAGGGCTGCCATAGCAAAATACCACAGGATGGATAACTTTAAAACACAGAAATTTAGTGTCTTACATTCCGATGGCTGGAAGTCCAAGATCAAGGTGCCAGCAGGGTTGGTTTCTCCTGAGATTTCTCTTCAGGGATTGCAGGTGACCGCCTTCTCTGTGTGTCCTTACATGGCCCTTTATCTGGGCATCCCTGGGGTATCTCCATTTTCTTATAAGGACATCAGTCATGTTAGTTTAAGGCCCCATCCTTATCATCTGTCTATTTAAACTTAATTACCCACTAGAGCCTTATCTCCAAATGCAGTCACATTCTAAGGTACTGGGGGTTAGGGCATCCATATACAAATTTTATGGGTACACAGTTCAGTTCATAACAGTGGGAAAGTCAACAGGAAAAACAACCCAATGCCATCACACATTTCAAACAGTTAAAATGACATGTCTGAATTTGCTTTAAAAGAATCTAGATTTTCTCCCTTTCCAAAACCACAGTAAACAGTGTATTGGTGAAAGAATCGAGATAAGAGTCTTAGACATTTAAAAACTTGGGATACAGATTCATTTTACCATTCTCTCTAGTTTTGTTCAAATGGCCATAAAAATGTTAATTAAAAATAAATTAGAATTTAGAAAAATAAAGATTCAACTTGTTACATGAAATGAACCTATTCTTTGCATTTTAAAGGAAGGATAGTAAGGGTTTCTATTACATGCTAAATACAATCTCCATTCATCTATCTTATCAGGAGATTCCTTTTGAGTAGCAGTGATAAATTCTTAGGTTTCCTTTCTTTTTGTGTCACTGGACCCTATAACATGCCTGGCTATAGCCTTTGAAGTCCCAACTTAAAGTGTTATTCAGAATCGGTTTTCCACTTATAATTCACCATACACTCATCATACTCCTTGATCTTACTACATTCTACCATGTTTTAGGGTTATTAATGCATTTTCTTTATCTTTCCTGCTAAAAAGTGAGTTTCTTGAAGGCAGGAAGCAAGTTTTACTTATCTTTTATGTCTAGTACATTTTTCACAGGGTCTTGCACAAAGTAAATGCTCAATACATTTGTGAATTAGCTACTGATTAGAATGACTAACTCATATACATAATATGTACATATTTAGTTCTTTATAAATATTATGCATTTCAAAACCTGTTCGAATGTATTAGTTTCTATTAAATAAACTTGGACAATTTTCCAAGGATGTTTTCCTGAATAATTTTGACTGGTGAATTTTTTGTATCATATCTGTAAACATAGACGTGAGCTAGAATAGGTTCAGATAATAGCTATCAGATACAATTTGATAAGCAAAGGACACAAGATAGCTGAGTAACTATTGATATTTCTTCTGAATATGTGAAATAAGTATATTTCACAGAGTTGAGATCACCAATATATGAAGTGCTCAGGAAAATGAAATATATGTATTAAATTAATATCTATTAAGGAATGATGCTTTTTAAAAGTGCCTTCCCCAGTTGATTTCGTATAAGGTATATTAAAGCTTTAAATTTCCTGTATACTAAATGCCAGTGAGATGCTTGAAGGGTCTGTCTCTGTCTCTGTCTCTCTCTCTCTGTCTTTGTCTCTTTCTCTCTCTCTCTCTCTGTCTCTGTCTCTGTCTCTGTCTCTCTGTCTGTCTGTCTCTCTCTCTCTCTCTCTCTCTGTGTCTATCTTCCAGCCTAGGTGTACACACAGAAGCTTGGAAGCTAAGGAGCAGATGGGCAAGATAATTGCAGAGGCACTGGCATATTGGCCTGGCTTTCAAATCTGACATGTTCTTTCCATCCCATCGTCTACCAGATGACAGTGAGCAGCCTCTCGCCTGCTAGTGCCTGGCACATGTAGTTTTCTTGGTAAGAAGGACACAGTTGCTACCCACTGAGGTCAGCCATGCCTAATTTCATCTGTAAGGAAAAATGCATGGTCTTGTTTCTCACACACAAAAGAGAAAAACAAACTCGGAGGCTAAAATGCCTTGATAGAGTTTAAGACTTCATTTTAGAACTTGAGATTATTCCCATGCAGACTTCGGTTTCTTTCTGCTTTCAGAAGATCTCTGTTGGCAGCCTGGATATCACTGGGCTTGTTGATAAAAATTCAGATTGCAAAGCTAAGTCCCAGCTGGAAAACAGGTGCTGTAACTTTTGGGTATTCTCTATTGTGATGCATAGGTTTTCTTCTTTTCACAGCTTCTGTGTTTACTCTGTTCTGACCCTTGTTTGATTTCTTTAGTGGCAGCCTGAAAAATCTTGCATGGCTGAAAAGTGTCATGTTCAGAAAGATTGATGGCTAGACTTTTACATTTTAAAAATCTTTAGTAAATAAAGGCTCCTGTCCTAGGGAATCTTTCTGAATTTCCAACTGAAGGACCTGGATTTTAAATTGATGTTAACTTCTTGTTATTTCAACTCTTTTTGTGTCTTTTTACTAAACAGGTAAAAACCTAACAATAACATCAGCTTTGGAAAAGGGCTAACAACTGTCTCATGACACAAAGTGAACCCCCAATTACCTTTGACTTGCATTTCCTTTTTTATCTCTATTTTCTATTTGGATTCAATTGTGCTAAAGCAGCAGCAACAAAAACAGAAACAAAACAAAAGAAGCCTCATTATTTCCTACACACGTGAACCTCTCAGGCTCCACACTACAGTTCTGGTATGAAATCTGTGGCACTTTTTTCACTTTTTATCTCCAGAAGTTCAGGCAGATGGAAAAGTCATTTCATGTGGGAGGAAAACTCTTTTTCAAAGTGCAAATAGCTGAAATAATAACTAAAGAAATTCAGCAAAGAGGTAAACTTCCAGGTGCAATTACTTTTCCTTTTTCTTCTTCAACTTCACCAAGTATGAAAATTCACAGAGTTAAAGACATGGCAGAGGAAAGAAACAAAAAATTTAAAGTTTCTGTTTAAAGTGGTGCGTTAACAGCTTCAGCTCAGATACTATAGAAATCACAGCGATCCCAGTGTCTCCCTTAAAAAATGCTACAAGAAATATCGTACGTTTTTTTCTACCTCTTTGATTCCAATGATAGAACAAAGTGTGAAGAATATTCAAAGAAAATATTGTTTATTTTTTACTAAGTAGAAGAGGAGAAATTCCTTTCCTTATTTCTCTCTAAAATAGAAATAAAATGCACACAAATACACACATCATAAGTGCTGGTTGTGACAGCGCTCCAATGGCATTAATGGATCGTATCAGATGGCACAATGCAGGAACAATTCTGTCAAGGAGTGGTTTGTCGGTTTTCTTGCTATTCCAGGAAGTTGAAACTCTACCAAAAGGATGCAATTCGTTTCGATAAGGGAAACAGGTAATTCTTTTGTGAGGTTACTGAAGTAGGGCAAAACTCTCTATACTGTATTAGTAGTGGGCTGTTTAGTGGAAATATCTTTTTTTTTTTTTAAATCTGTTGTTCTGATAGACCAGAAATACCTCAATTTGTTAAAAAAAAAAAAATAATAAAGACTCCATTTTGTAAGCAAGAGGGAAGTTGTATAGCAAGAGGGAATGAGAAAGACTGGGAAGGTGGGAAAGTGTGTGGAAAACGCAGTTCTTTCCAGGTTTCACTGGAATATATTTCAAAATGCCACAAATGAAATTTAAGGCAATGTTTTCCAGAGAAATCATAATTCAAAAAACACTCAAGTCTTTGGATTTTATAGGAGGACTACTCTGAACTATTAATATTAGAAAAAATATCGTTTTGATCTAATTCACTGCTAATGTCTCATGCTGTGGTCAGTTATTGCAGCTTACACCAGGACAGAGTGTGTATGAGCTTATGATTTAGCCTTTTTCCTATTGCATTTTTATTTTGCTCTTCTTATTTTTTAACCCTGGCATTGATAAGAATAAGAGTAGCCATATCATCTACAATTAAAATGCAAGCATCTATTTTTATGGAATTTTTTTCATCTAAGAGAAATTTTCCCGTGACAGTGGTGGTACATTATATATGTTGAAAATAAATACCAAGTAATGCCTGGTATTACAGAGAAGATGTCATAAAAAGGTCTGTGATCCCTGTGGACCAAAAGAGATAAAACAGGAAACTGCAATTAGCAACTAATATGAGCCCCAGAGAGGCATGAAGAATGAAGAGAGGTAGACACATTTTTCTTTTGGAAGGATTTTAAGAGAACTAAAGCAAAGAAGGACATTAAAGTGGTGAGATAATGGTTTCTTTTATATGTCTACCAGGATAACTGTGTCCATTGTTATCTGTGTTAAAAACATTCATTAAACATCTAATGACACACTGAAGGATAATAATACTTATTCAATATTTTAGCCCAGAAATCATTTATAAAAGTTGTCAGCACCATAAAATTCATCCTGCAAATTTAAAATGGGTTCGATCACCATTTGACAGAATAAGCCAGTTCATTCTTTTAAAGCAGTGCCTGCCACTATTTTAGGGGATGCAGAGTTAAAATTCTCTGTGGGAACAAGATAAAAGAATGAATTATTGTGGAATGTTGTAATATTCTCAGCATCACTGAAATCATAACACCAAGTTTATTTTTTATTTCAAAAGAATAAATTTAATTTTGAGGATTATGGAAACATTCAACCATGCTCTTGAAAAAACTGGCAGGAGTAGCAATGTCATAAAACTAGGCTTAGGATAGCTGGCTTATGGGAAGAAATCACACAGCAGTACATTTTATAAATATATGATTAGGAATTTACAGTAATGATGTTACAATTTGTATTGCCCTGTAACCAACCAAAAGGCAGCAAGCAATCATAAACATGCATCTGATTGAATGATCACGTGGGAGCAAACCCAGGTATCCACTACCCAGGGCCTGAAACTGCACACTCTGCTCACCTTGGAGGCCCCTTCCTGTCCTCTCATAATTACAGCCTCCTCTCCTTGACTATGATGGACAGATACCACCTGTTTTGAAGATTACACCAAAGGAATCATTTGAATGTATCCTTTGTATCTTGTTCTGTCACTGAATATTATGTTTGCAGGTTTTCTTCAGGTTGTTGCATGCAGTGATTTTTTTTCATTACTTTGTAATACTCATTGTATTTCACAGTTTATTACCACATACTATGATTTTTTTTTTTTGTCATGAGAAAATATCAGCTAAATCCAAGTTGAGGAATATTCTACAAATCTTGCTCAAGACTCTTGGCACACACGTGCATGCGTTTACATTGGACATATCCATTAGAGTGGAATTAATGTTTATAAGGTTTGCATACATTTAATTTTAGTGGATAATACCTGTTTTATAAAGTGGGTTCCAATTTACCACCACTGGAGTGCGACTGTCACTCCACATCCCTGCCACATGTCCTGTGGGTCTTACAAACTTTAGCCTTTCTGGTGGGTGTGTAGTGACATTTAATGGTGGTTTCAATTAGAAGAGCCCTGATAACACTGATATAAAGCACTACTTCATTGGCTATCCTTTTTGTGAAGTGCTTGTTCAAGCCATTTGTCCATTTACTCCACTTTCATTTTCTTTGGTAAGTTTCTAATGATTATGGGAAGGCTTTATTGATTCAGGACTGAGAACTTGTTAACTATGGGTGTTGCAATAACTCCTACGTGTTGGTTTACGTTCAATTTCTTGATGATGTCTTCTAATGAGAAGCTCTTATTTGCCAATTTTTTCCTTGATGGAGAATACTTTTGTGTTCTATCAGGAAATATCTGCCTACCCCAAGGACATAAAGATATTCTCTTCCCTTATTATCTAGAACTGTACTGTTTAATATAGTAGCCATTAGCCACATGTGGATATTTAAACATAAATTAGGTAAAATAAAAACAAAGTAAAAATTTGGTGGTTGAGTTATACTAGCCATATTTCACCTGCTCAAACCAATGTGTGGCTGTGGCTATCATCTTGGAGGGTTCAGAGGTGAAGCATTTCCATCACCATACAAGTTCCTACGGGCAACACTGATCAAGGGGCTCTGTAATAGAGGTTTTCCTCTTATATTTAGATTGGCAATGCACAAAGTATGGATTGCTTGGTGGTGAGGCAGAAGTCATTTTGCTTTTCCCCAAGTGGATTTCCAGTTGACCAGGCATAATTTTTTGAAAACACTGCTCCTTCTCTACTGTTCTGTGGTACAAACTTTGTTGTAATAAAAATGTCCACTTATAAGAGGCTCTATTTCTGGCCTCTTATCCTGTTCTATTCTATTTCTATCTCTCCGTGTATCAATAACATGTTCTCTTAATTACTATGACTTTGTAAACTGTTCAAAACCCAGTAGCTTATCTGAATGTTGGCCATTTTCATCTATATACATTCTGGAAACAACCTGTGAATTTCCACTGAAATATTAATTTTCCAGAAACTCTATTAGGGCTTCATGTTATCTACCTAACAATATGGGAAAGAACTAACATCATTGCATATATTTCCATTTCCATTTATTTTATTGATGTTATAAATTTTTCTATATAGAAAATTGACTTGATTAACATGACAGTGTCTTGCCCATTTTTAATAAAAATACACATTATTTTAAAATGCTATTTTGGTACTTTGGTTCATTTTTTAAAACATTTGAATCAACGATAAAGTTATAGAAAAATTTTAAGGACAGATTTTTTTTTTTTTTCAGGCTTAATTCACTTTATTTTTCTTGTATAAAAACCCTATGTTGTCGCCACAGCTGGAGCCTGGGTCTGCTGCACGGAGACTCTGGTGTGGGTCTTGACAAGGTGGTCAGTGAATTCCTGATAGGAAGACTTGGTAAATACAGTCTCCTTCCAGAGGTCAGGGGTCAGGTAGTTGTAGGTCTTAGAGATGGCATCAAAGGTGGCCTTGGCAAAGTTGCCCAGGGTGGCAGTGCAGCCCCGGGCTGCGGTGTAGCGGTCATCGATACCAACCATCATGAGCAGCTTCTTGGGCACAAGTGCTGAGACGATGCCAGTGCCCCTGGGTGCAGGGATGAGGCGCACCAGCACACAGCCGCAGTGGCCTGTCACCTTGCAAGGGACGGTGTCGGGCTTGCCAATCTTGTTCCCCCGGTAGCCTCTGCGCACGGGGACAATGGAGAGTTTAGCCAGGATGATGGCCCCACGGATGGCGGTGGCCACCTCCTTGGAGCACTTAACACCCAAGCCGACGTGGTCATTGTAGTCCCCGATAGCAACAAACGCCCTGAACCTGGAGCGCTGGCCAGCACGGGTCTGCTTCTGCACCGGCATAATCTTCAAAACCTCGTCTTTGAGAGAGGCCCCCAAGAAAAAGTCAATGGTCTCAGATTCCTTAATGGGCAGAGAGAAGAGGTAGATCTCCCAGGGACTTGATCTTCATGTCCTTAACCAAGCGGCCCAGCTTGGTGAGGGGCATCCACTCCTTATCCTCCGCCTTGACTCCGCGAGCTCCGCGGCCTCCGCCCGGGCCCCATCCACCGCCGCGACCCCGGCCCCGGATACCACTGTCTAAACCTCCGCGGAAGCCACCGCGCTTCCCCATCCCAGGGCCACCAGGGCCTCCGGGCCCTCCGGCTGCACCTGCGTCATCCGCCATTTGGTGTTTCCTCGGAGACGCAAGGACAGATATTTTATTCTCAGAACCTTATGAAAGTAGTTTGCTTACCTGATGTCCCATTACCCCTAAATCGTTCAGTGCTCATTTCCTGTGAACAATGATGTTCTCCTACATAAACACAAAATCCTCTACAGCTACCAAAATCAGAAAACTAACATTGGCAAGCTAATAATATTTAGTCCTCAGATCCTATTTACGTGTCTAGTTCTCCCAATAACATCCTATAGCAACGTAATGGAGTTCAGATTTACATGTCGCATTCAGTTGTCAGAAGAGATCCTTAGTCACTGACTTTGCTGAACTTGGCACTTCTGCGGATCATGGCCCAGTGGTTTTCAGAATGTTCCTCACTGGGATTTGTCTGATATTTCTTCAGAAGTGGATTCAGGATTTGCATTTCATGAGAAATGAAACTGTAGTGATGCTCTGTTGTTCTCTTGTATTCTATCAGGAGGCTTGCAATTTTGATTTGTTCTATTACTAATGAGTACTGCCTTGATTACTTGATGAATGTGGTGTCTGCCAGGCTTATCCACTGTGAAGTTACTCTTTTTTCCCTTAGTAATTGCTTAATGAGTGTTTTCTGTGGGGAGGTATTTTCAAATGAGGTAAATATCTCGTCTGTCTGTATGTAGAGATGCACGTCGTTGGAGATTCATGGTTTTCTCTTTTACCTAATGGATTAGAATTCCATTTACTTATTTAATTTATTTTCATACTCAAATTGTCCTCAATTTGGCCAACAGGTATACCTTCGAAATGGTTCTTTTGAAATATTCATTGTTTGAGCATCTTTTTGCTTTCAAGAATACATAACAAGATATTTCGGGGACATTTTTTACTTCTCCTGTACCGACCTAAGAATCAGCCCTTTATCCAAGGATCCATCTTTCCTTTCTGTAGAAAATAGTATTAAAAATGTGTATTAATAGTATCAAAATGTATATTGATAATGTAAAGTCTGTGCACCACTGGGAATATGGCCACTCCTAGGCCTGCAATGGACAAAGTTAGGGAATATATAGAAGTTTATTTATGCATGTATGTATATACATCCATGAGATGAATATACATGTATATACAGATGTATATACATACATAGAGATGTGTGCACACATCCCTATCTTTATAGTTTGAAATATGTTAGTACGCACTGACATTTCGAATTCTGATCCAACATCACAGTGTTATTTTAGCTTTCTTCTCTTTTTCTATATTTGTTCATTCATTTTGCGACATTACAAAACCCGCTGTCATTCTTTTGAATTGATTTACTTATTTGGTCCATCCCCAGCTGTAACTAATATCCCATTTTGCCCACACCCTTTACCCTTTGCATGGGTGCCTTCCTCCTCCTATTTAGGGTCCCTGCAGGTTCGGGCCCCATGGGCCAGCCTATATGTCTGCCTGGATTCTCTGCTTAGCCTGTTTACTACACCCAGGCTCTGATGTCCCACTTTACTTCACCCCAATGCTTGGACACCCTCTGCACCTTGCTTGTACTCTGAGCCGCCCACCAGGCCTCCTCCTCTGCACAGGCCTGAGGCCACATGGTGTATGCTTCCTATGGGCCTATTTCTTCCTCCCGCTGCTCTGGTTCCCAGATACCACGCCAAGCAACCCCTTCCCCAAGCAGATAGCAACGTTGCTCCACCCTACGTGACAGCTTTAGTACTGAATTGTCTAGGAAGGAAAAGAAAGGAAAAGGGGGCCGGGCGCGGTGGCTCAAGCCTATAATCCCAGAACTTTGGGAGGCCGAGACGGGCGGATCACGAGGTCAGGAGATCGAGACCATCCT
>NW_012114488.1:11427542-11429621 GCF_000951035.1 Colobus angolensis palliatus
AAATTTAATTTTATTTCTACAGATTAAATCTCTATGAACAAACTCTAAGTAGAATAAAATCAAAGAGATGTAGCTCTAGATATAGCATACTCAAATTTTAAAAACTAAATGTAAAAGATATTTCTATCCATATAATTTCATTTATGATCCTTCCATTACTCCATTGTCTAAGATTTGTATATAATATTGTTAGTAGGTAACCTTTAACATATTCCATATTAGAGGGAAATCTCTCAACATTTTGCTATTGAATGTGTTTTGCTGACGTGTTTTTAGACCCTTTATCAGTTTGAAATATGAGAATAAAAAAATTTTGCCACATTAGCAGTAAAAAGGCAGTCAACAGAAAAATGTCCTTAAGGGGTCTCAGATTAGTAGATAAAGAATATCTAAAGAATTAAAGGAAAGTGTGATAATGACATCGCACCAAGTGGAAAATAGTGATAAAGAGATGGAAATTACAAATACAAAAATGAACCAAATAGAAATTCTGGAGAGGAAAAGTAAATAACTGAAATGAAAACATCACTAGATGGGCTGAACAACAGATTTGAACTAGCAGGAGAAAACTGGTGAGCTCAAAGGTCTGTCCATAGAGATTACACAGTCTGAGGAATGTTAAAAAAAAAAAAAAGTGAAGAAAGTAAACAGAGCTGCAGCGCCTTGTGGGACACCATCAAGAATATCAGCATATGCATAATAGGAATTCTAGTAATTTGAGAAAGATAAAGAGTCCGAAAGATACTTGATAAAAACCAACATCTAGGGAGGCTGAGGCAGGAGAATGGCGTGAACCCGGGAGGCGGAGCTTGCAGTGAGCTGAGATTCGGCCACTGCACTCCAGCCTGGGCGACAGAGCCAGACTCCCTCTCAAAAAAAAAAAAAAAAAAAAACCAACATCTAAAAATTTCTCAAATTTGATGATTTGATGAAGAATATTAACCTACACACTCAAATTCTGAGTAGAACAAATCAAGTACAATCAACTCTTAAGTTAACAGACTCTAAGTTAGATAAACTCAAAGAGATCCAGACCTTGACATATCATAGTCAAACTGTCAACAAAGATAAAGACAAAAACAAAAAAAAGCCTTGAAAATATCAAGAGAAAAAATGACTAGAAACCTTGGAAGGCAAAAGGCAATGGGTTTACATAGTCAAAGTGCAAAAAGAAAAAGACAGTCCACTAAAAATTCTAGATTCAGCAAAACGATTTTGAAAAAACAAGAAGAAATTAAGATATACCCGGAAAAATAAAAATGGGGAAAATTTGTCACTAGCAAACCTGTTCTACAAGAAATTCTGTATTGAGTCTTGCAGGCTGAAATTAAAGGATACAAAGCAGTAATTCAAATCCACATAAACAAACAAAAAAAAAATACGCAGGTAAATACAGAAAACTACGTAAATACATTATTTTTCATTTTAACTATTTTTTTCTCTAACAAGATTAATGACATTTAGCAAGACTGGTGTAGAAAGTGAGAGAGAATACTCAAATTACTAAAGTCAGGAATGCAAGATGGGACATCACTACTGACCTTCCAGAAATAAGAAAGATTAAAAGGGAGCAGTACTAGGAACAAAGTATGCTAACAAATTAGATAGATTACATGAAATTAACTGAGTCTCAGAAGGATGAAAACTACCAAAACTGACTCAAGAAGAAATTGATAATGAGAAGAGATCTATAATAAGCAAGGAGATTGAATTGGTAAATAAAAATCTCACAACAGGCTAAGCACGGAGGCTCACACCTGTAATCATAGCACTTTGGGAGGTTGAGGTGGGTGGATTGCTTGAGCCCAGCCTGGGCAACAGAGTGACACCCTGTCTCAGAAAAAAAAAAAAAAAGAATCTTACAACAAGGAAAAACTCAGTCCTAGATAGTTTCAGTGGTGAATTCCACAAACATTTAAAGCAAATTTAATACATATCTTTCAAAAGCTACCCAAAAAATAGAAAAAGAGGAAATAAGTCACAATTCATTCTATAAGGCTAGTATTACCCTAATATCAAATATCAAACCCAGACAGACAAGAAAACAGTAGACTGATATCTAAACATATACTATAGATA
>NW_012114488.1:11430109-11442854 GCF_000951035.1 Colobus angolensis palliatus
ATAATTAAATTTATTATATAATAGCTTTTCTCACTGGGAATCACTGTTATAGACAACAGTGAGAAGTGGAGTATTATTTATCCAGAGAAACACATACCTGCATATACATGTCATAGAGCTAATTTGATCACAGTGCAGCAGAAAAAATAGGGAGGGTTCAGAAGACAAGGAAAAGAGCTGGAAGGCTGGAGGTAAGTTGGATATATGACAAACCAGAATAGTCATGAGAAATGGGAAAAATGAAAGAAGATTGTTTAAAGAAGTATTTTGCAAGGCGAGTTCAAAGGACTTGGATATACACGAAAAAAGAAAGATGAAGTAAGAATTTAAAATTGCAGAAAATGCCAAGATTTGTGATAAGGAGAGTAGGATAAAGCAAGAAATCTTTTTGTGTGTTCTTGGAGATAAATCATTGAGAATATTGGTAAAAATTACATTTTAGCTCTTATGTTACATGATCTAAAACATGGATATGAGACATTGACAAAATCAGAATTCATTTATTCTTTGCTCTTTTCCTATTCTAATTTTTAGATCAATCTACTGTGATTGCTTTAGTTTACTGTGAGTTTTGAGGTATTGGTGATTTGGTAACTGCACACTTCTCTGTAACTATGATCATGTAACATTGGAAATGATATCCAGTTTGTTCACAGGTAGCAAGCAAGCACTTCTGAAAGAAGAATATCATATACATTATGATGTGAATCCTTCCTTTAGAATGAAGTGGCACAACTTCTATTTCAACACATCTCAGTGAATAAATTCCATTTTTCTAATTATGGCTTATATGATAAAAGAAAAGTAGCAGCTGCTAACCAACAAATTAAACCCTTTCCTGATTAACTTAGTGATAGAACAGTGACAAAGCTTTGTTTGGAAAATCACCCAGCCTCTTATGTGTAATCGTACCCAACTTGTTTTGATTCTTATTTTGCCATTTCCTTGTCATCTATGTCCTAGGAAATTGTATCCTCATGTTTTATTTTAATGAGAAGAAATATTTTCAGGATGTATACAGCTGTGCTCTTGAACTGGTGGCATTTAAAGGGCAATAGAATTCTAATGTGACTAATAAAACAAAAGTGGTTTTGTAACCGTCTGCACGAGGATGCTAGTTTCTCCCTATCTTTTAAACTGACTAAATTTGACAACTTAGTTTGTAGTGATCGAAATAGAGAATCACTGTGGATTCAAGTAGAAATAACCGTAAAACAAAGACATTCCCTACCTTTCAATAAACAGGTTGTCATGTTCTCCATTTTTTTGTGAGAGAAAATCTGTCAGGAAAGAGGTAAAAAAGTGTGTTTCTCTGAATATTAGGGTCTATAATGATTTTTGAATTACTCTAGAAGGCAAGAGGTTGCCATACAAAAATAATCCTTCTCTAGTAATTGACTTTTGTACTTTCATTTGAACACACAAAATTGGTTTCAGGGCTGGTGTATTACAATGTGCCATTGAGCAAGGATATTGATAACTCCAGTACATGAACTCTGCAATGTATCAGTCACCATGTCTGCCCTCAGCACCTATATTTGGCATGCTAAAACCGGGTCTGGGTAGCTACAGCGACTGTGTGCTCAGAGCTGACAACCAGGGCACTTGGTCTTTCAAATATAACTGTAATCATATGGGAACACTGGGTAAGAATATTTGAAATGAGGATGTTATAGAAGTTCTAAGACATATAGTTACTGTAGATGAAACTACTTTGGGGAGAAAAGACCATTTTTGTTTATTCTTTCACGTATTATCTCAATAAACAGTTGGTGACTGTATAACAGCCACTGAACACTAGGACTGGAATTTGGGTATGGAACCACGACCAAGAGTCAGCCTCAGATCTTTAGGCACCCTTAGTAACTCTTTAAAGGAGCAACGAGAATGGGCAGACCCTATTGACTTTCATCTTTTCTCCCCACTGGTCTTTTCATGTGAGGAGGGATTTGGTCACAGTGGAGCGTGGTCGTTATGATATGGATGAGCGGCTCTAAATGAGCCTGGGAATCATCCAGACAGCAGAGCAGTGCAGGAAGACTTAGAGACCTGGCTAAAATGGCCATCCCTCACCTGTGCCCAGCATTTCTGTTTGCTGCTCCTGAGGCACTTTCTACTCCTTCTGTGCCCTGCTTTGAGCCTCAGGGGGCTGATCTGCATAAACCAGATCCACGGCACTCTGGGCTTGGCTGATGAGACCCACCAGGAGGAGACTGGAGCCCAAGGTCCCAGTGTTCATTCCCCTCTCTGGCCCTTCCATGCAGGGTCATGGAGGGCTGGTTGCATCACACTGTGTCTCCATAGCTGTCTCTTAGAGGCACAAGGCTCTCTCAAGGTCCTGGTAACCACTTCCCCCTATCAGGTCCGGAGTGACAAAGGCTTCCACTGTTGTAAGTCACAGAGTGCCTCGCCATCCCTTACTGGCTTCCTTTAATTTCCACACAGTTTTATAAAAGGTCCCTTCATCAAACTTTAGTAATCCCATTTGAGTGGATCTTCTGTCCCACAGCAGGACCATGACTGATACTTAATGCAAAAATGTGACAGCTATGCTGGCAATAAACCAAGAGTGGTGAGACCACCACAGGTGGCACTGACAGTCAAAGAGCCGTTGGCACCTTCAGTTGCTAAAGGGGGTCTGTGGTGGAGTTTGAGTGCTGGCTATGGTTGGTCTCATTTATTTATTCATTAGAAAATGATGATATATAATCGATAATCCACTCCATTTAAAATGAAAGGAAAATGATGTTAATGAGGTCCTTGCTACTAAAGAGAGCCCTTGACTCTGCATTCCTGTGAAGCTTAGGGAAGACTGTTATCCTAGTCCATTTGTATTCTTATAAGGAAATACCTGAAACTGGGTGAATTACAAGGAAAAAAAGTTTATTTGGTTCATGGTTCTGCAGGCTGCACAGAAAGCATGGCACCAGCATCTGCTTGGCTTCTGGCAAGGCCTCAGGAAGCTTCCACTCATGGTGGGAGGTGAAGGGGAGCTGGCATGTGCAGAGACCACATGACAGGAGAGGTAGCAAATGTCAGGGGAGAAGTGCCAGGCTCTTTTCAACATCCAGCTTTCAGAAACTAACAGAGCGAGAACTGAGTCACCCCAAAGAGAGAGCGTTCATCTACTCATGAGGGATTTGCCCTCATGACCTAGACACCTCCCATTAGGCCTCACTTTCAACACTGGGGATCAAATTTCAACATGAGGTTTGGGGAACAAACATGCAAACTATAGAAACTGCATAAGATACTCTAATAAGTCAATGAATGAAGAATTAAAAATCTCACTATGTGACTTTTACAGATAGAAAACTCCCCTACTCAATATACAATTTGAAATTAAAAGGATGATGAAACATATACAATGGGTGTGAGTAGGACACTTTTTCCATTACCACTGCAATTAGCAGTAAGTCTTCCCACAGAAAAAAGAGGTTTATATCCTCCTGCCATCACTATGCAGTAGAGAAAATTGATACTGGCAGAGAAAGCTGCTAGTTTGGCAGAAAATACTGGCTCAGAGCAAAGAACTATAGCCATGCACAGTCATTTCTGTTGACTAGTAAAGTGGCAGCCAGCACTTTGCAGAGCACGCGATGAAGGTAGGCAATAGCATCTGAGTTAAATTACTTTTGACCAGGACTATTCTTTGATCAAGTGGATGAAGTGAGGTTAATACCTTGGAGCAGCAAGTAATCAGAATGCTGATGTCAGGAGCAGACATACAGGGTAAGGGAGGAGCGGGTACAGAGAATATGCAAGGAAAGAAGGAAGAATCATCCTCATCTCTATTCTCCTGGAAATTTGACTAAGGATTAGCAAAGATAGTTATAAGAGATCCTTACATAGCTTATTATTTTATGATTTCTAATTTCATTTTCAGTAATTCCCAGTAAGTCATTTTCTGGTCTTCAGAAAGTGTCAAGCAGTTGTCTAGTTCTTGTTACCTGCAAACTTACATGCACGTGCCCTCACATGCATACCAGTATGTCCTTTTAGAAAGGCGATTTATGTCTGCACGTGGACTAGGGATCTAGAACTGCACATCCTTGTGGAGGGGGCCCTGTATCCCCCTCCTTCCTGTCCCAGCTGCATGGACCAGGAGCAGGCAAGAACTCCACATGGGGTAACACATTTGCTCCTCTGGAAGTTTGGAATCATGATGCTGAGTCCCTCCATTTGTGAATGTGGCTGGCACGGAATAGAGTGCAGCAGGATGACCTGGAGAGCATTGACCTGAACACCTGAGACACAAATGTGCAGTTTCCTCTTCCTTCCTCACAACCAGCAAGTCCCGGTGAAGCTCAGATGACACACTCTGCCCATGGCAGACCAAGGAGACTGCAGACAACTTGCGAACTAGAGGAGGCTTTTCATGCCACACGCTACATATTATACCAATGAACTCCAGGCTCTGAGAGAGAAAGAGTTTTGCATGACACATTTTGGAGATGAAAGCGGAACTAGGAGTCACTTCTCTTTCTCTAGCCCCTTAGATTTCCCAGGAGAAGAGAGGCAGGATGCTGTATCCAATGATTGTAACAAGGATAAGGGAGTAGACATCTGTTAGAATTCAGGCAAAAAAAAAAGGAACAGGAAAAATAATGGACACAATAAAGCAGAATTGCATTCTCCCTCATACAAATGCCCACAAGTGGACTGTCCAGAGCTGGCTTGGCAGACTCATAGGTCAGGACCCAGGTTCCCTCTGTGTGGCTGTGACATTTAATTTTATATTTCTATTTGGCAGGACATGGTACCCAGTTACTTGGTCCGCTACCCATCTGAATGTTGCTGTGAAAGTGTGTTTTAGATATGATTAACATTTATAATCATTTGACTTTAAGTAAAACCATATTATTCTCCACAATGTGAGTAGGCATCATCTGTTTAGTTGAAAACCTTAAGAGCAAAGGCTAATGTTTGTCGTAGAAGAAGGGATTCTACCTCTAGACTACCAAAGAGAAATTCTACCTGAATTTCTAGCCTTTGGAATAAAGACTGTAGCATCCACTCTTACCTAAATCTCCAGCTTGCCCGCTTACTCTACAGATTTTAAACTTACCAGCACCCACAGTTTTAAGCCAGTTTCTCAAAATCAGTCTCTCTCTCTCTGTGTTACACACACACACACACACACACACACACACATACACACACCACATGTTCTGTCTGTCTAGAGAATCCTGACTAACATAACCATGGATCCACCAATGAAAGCAGCAGCCCTGAAGGGTTCTCCACTGGGCACAGCAGGAGGGAAGGGCAAGAGGGATAACACCCTGGTGATTCCAGCATCTGGAAGGACACAGACATGGCCTTGACTTTTTCTGCATGCCCCAGGGGAGCATGTGCAGTAACCAAATGTCTCTGAGTGCCCAAGCAGGGTTGTGAGTGTGCGAGGTGAGGATCTCCTCCCAGCTAAGGCTGTGGGCAGCCCCTCAACTTCTAATAACAATGGGGGTGCTTCTGGGGCCTCTCAGAGACTGTCAATGGCCCATCATCCCCCAGCAGGGTAATCAGCACACATTTTCCTAACAGGGAGGACACATTACTTATAATTTCAAAAATGAATGATGTTAGATGATGACCAGGGAAGAAGCAACTATAGCCACTGCCTGCACCCCCCAGTCACACCATATTAATATGGTGAGAGCCATCCTTAAAATAGGCAAAAGTGGATGGATCACTGACAGAATGATAGTTTAAATAAAGTTCAACCCACAAAGACTGTCACAAGACGTCGAGCTTTAAACCACAAATGGTTGTTGAGTATATCTAATATTTTAATCACCAAATAGAAATGGAGACTCCGATCAATAATAGAAATGAGGAAAATTGTATGTTATTTTCTTCCTATTCGAAGTGAAATTGACATAAACTTAACCTTTTTAAAGTAAGAAATTCGGTGGCATTTACTACAGTCACAATGTTATACAATCATCACCTTTATCTAGTTCAGAAACATTTTCATCACCTCAAAAGGAAACCCCACACCTATTAAGCTGTCCCTCCCTGTTCTTCCTTCCTCAGCCTTGGCAACCACCAATCTGCATTCTGTGTCTGCAGATTTACCTATTATTGACACATTTTATCTATTATGGATATTTCTATGTAAGTAAACAATATGGGAGCTTTTTATGTCTGACTTCTTTCACTTAACATAGAATTTTCTAGGTTCATTTACACTGTAACATGTATCAGGACTTCATGTCTTTTAGACATTGAATACAATTTTAATTTACTTGTGTACAACAGTTTGTGAATCCATTCATCTATTGATGGGCATTCCAGGTGTTCCCAACTTCTAGCTATTGTGAATATTGTTGCTATGAATTTGCATCTATGTGTATTTGTTTTAAGTATCTGTTTTCAATTTTGGCAGAGCATGGGGTGGTGTCTTTACCTCAGAGTGAAATTGCTGGATCATGTGGTAATTCTATGTTTAACTTTTTAAGGAACTGCCAAACTGTTTTCCACATCGCCGAATCATTTTACATTCCCGCAGTTCTATATTAATGTTTCATTTTCTCCACGTCCTCAACACCTGTTACTTTCTGTTTTCCAAATTAAAATTGAAATCAATCCTGTTTGTTATAGCTATCTTAGTGGCTATTAGCTGGTACCTCATTGTGGTTTGATTTGCATTTTCCTGATTACTAATGATAGCATCTTTTGATGTGTTCATTGGACATTTACATCTTTTTCTTTGAAAAAATGTTTATATGAGTCCTTGTTTATTTTAAATCGGTTTGTGTCTCTGTTATTGTTTAGTTGTATGAATTCTTTATATATTCTGGATACTAGACCCTTATTAGACAAATGATCTGTGAATACTTTCCTCTATTCTGTAGATTGTCTTTTATTTTCTTGAAAATGTCCCTTGATGCAAAAAAGTTTTCAGTTTTGATAGTCTAATTTATCTATTTTTTTATTATTTTGTTACTTGTGCTTTTGTTATTACATCAGTTGATTCATTGCCAAATGCAAGAACATAAGGACTTACCCCTGGGTTTTCTTCTAAGAATTTTATGATTCGAGTTTTTATATTTAGGCTATTTATCTATTTGGAGTTGTTTTGTATATGGTGTGAAGTAGGGGCTCAATTTTATTCTTTTGCATGTGGAAACCCAGTTGTCACGGCACCACTTGTTGAAAGACTATTCTTTTCCCATTAATTTAATTTAATTTTTTATTTTTTTGAGATGGAGTTTTGCTCTTGTCGCCCAGGCTAGAGGGCAATGGTGCGTTCTTGGCTCACTACAACCTCTGCCTCCCAGGTTCAAGTGATTCTCCTGCCTCAGCTTCCCAAGTAGCTGGGATTATAGGCACCTGCCACCATGTCCAGCTACTTTTTGTATTTTTAGTAGAGATGAGGTTTTGCCATGTTGACCAGGCTGGTCTCAAACTCCTGACCTCAGATGATTCACCCGCCTTGGCCTCACAAAATGCTGGGATTACAGGTGTGAGCCACCATACCCAGCCTCTTTTCCCATTATATTATCTTGGCCTCCTTGATGAAAATCAGCAGAAAAGTTGTATATTTTTAGTATATTCAAGTTTGGCTGATTTTTATTTCTCTTTTCTATTACAGCTAGGAGGTTGAGTAAACAATATTCTAACTGTGGATCATGATAAAAAAAAAAACCTAGAGGAAATTAAAACAAAAACACAGATGAAAGGGATGGAAGAGAGAGAGCACCTGTTACTCAGCAATTGCTGTTTCCAGCCTCTCCTGGCTGTAGCTCTGTTCCTGCACCAGATTTCCTTGTGCCACCTCTAGCCTTATCATAAGCTCCACTTAACTTACAACTAACAGAATTTTTTTATAGAGTTAATGAACATAATCCTTAAGCCAGTCAATATTTTTGTCATATTCCCTCCACAAAAATGACAAAATAGAAAAATCTAGGCTTGACTTACCACCTTTAATCCATCTCTGGGGATATTTATATGTGGCCATACATGCATCACAGACAGAACTGGCAAACTCCATTGCCCTCCACAAAGTACTGAGGCCAGAAGGGCTCTTGTGAGGGCACAGAGGCTGCTCTGAGCAAAATAAGCCCCAGGCCTGCTTTCAGGCAGGGCAACTCTTATTGCCGGTGGATGCACCACCATTAGATCTGGTGCTTGTCACATATATTCAATATGCAGTTGCCAGAAATCGTTGATGCACAGGAACTCAAGCCCACCTGCCAAAGTTGTCCAGAATTTTAATATCCCAGCTTCATCTTTCTGTGTACATAGGTTTAGTTTTTGATTGAGGAGTGGTTATTAAAGAATGGGGCAGATGTCATACGCCTTACATTAAAAGACAGTTTTTACTTGATTTATATTAAATAGTCTTTAATCCTTTTTCCTCCAGAAGAGTTTTTTCTTTCCTTTTAACTTTTCCAAAGTGACCAGATTTTCTCAAGTTTTCATAAAACTACTTTGTTTTTATATGACTTTTTAGTTTGAAATATTTTCAGGCTAAATTTGAATAGTTGAGGCTTTTTGAAAACCCTACAGAAAAGTTGTAAGATTGGATAAATATACCTGGATATCCTTTGTCAGTCTTTCCCATTGTTTATATATTTCTCTATTTATTTTAGTGCTCCCTCTCTCTACATACACACACACACACATATACACACACATATATACACGTGCACACATATATGCTATATATGATTTGTATCTATTTTGTATATTTACAAATTAGATTATAATTATATGTTAAATTTACACACATTTTATTTTTCTGATTCATTAGAAAGTATGTAGCAGACACAACGCGCCTTTATACTTCAGAATGTATCTTCCACAAAACAAACATTTTTTTAAATATCTATAGTTCAGTTATCAAAATCAGGATATGTAACATTAAGGCAATGCAACTGTATAATTTCCGGATCAGGTTCAAATGCTGTCAATTGTCCCAATAATGTCTTTAAGTTTTATTCCCTGAGGGACTTTTCAGTTTAAATTAGGTATTTTTGAACATCTGAGCTTTAAAATTTGCCTCCTCCTGTTGTTTTTCCTGATAATTTTACAAACTCTTTTTGACTTTTTCCTTTGATTTTTTCATGACGTTCAACCTCTGCTTATGTGTTGATGAGTTACCAGTCAAGACATCTCTTCCTGACTTCCACAGTCACGTATCTGTTCCAAATGTGCCTTTCACCGCGTAGACATGGGAATTACCATATGCTTGGTAAATTAATGGATGAATGACTGAATGTGTGGATTCCTGCACCATGGGCTCATCAGCTTTACAAATCTACCCCATTCAGAAATGCGGAGGATCCCTTTTTTCTCCTTCATTTCTACCCCAGATAAGTGACCGCTCCCTACTCTCCACAATCTGTCTCAGCCATGCTTCTGCTCATCTACTCACTTCCCTTTCCTTTGGCAAGGTTCCAGCCATCCTCCTGGCCTCCCTGCCTCTAGTCTCACCTCTTTCTCACCTCCTAGAGTGTTCAAGTTTGGCTGAATTTTATTTATCTTTTCTGTAACAGCTAGGAGGTTGAGTAAACAGTATCTTAACTGTGTTTCATGGTAAGAAAGCTAGAGGACATTGAAACAAAAATGCAGAGGAAAGGCATGGAAGAGCGAGAGCACCTGTTACTCACCAGTTGCTGCCTGCATGGTCTTCATCATTTAAAAATCAGATTCTGTTTTTTCTTTGCTCGATATTTTTATAGAGAAGATTTCTCAGGAGAAAAATCTAAATTATTTATGATGGTGACCACACTTACTGGTCATTTGCTGCTCCTTGTCAGTTGCATTTTAATCCAGACATCATAGATGATTTTAGAGCTCAGACTATGTCAACCTGGCCAGGTTGTTACTAAAATAAACGAAAGTGTGAGAGATAAAGACCAAAGGAGCTTTGATCCCTGGTGTGGCCATCTGGAGGGACTGTGAATGTACACTTAGAGCATGTACTTCAAAGGATGGGAAAATTGGTGAGTATAAATTCAGCCAAAAAGCCAGTGTGGTGGACGACATGAGGTAGGAAGATGTCCTAGCTGCAGGCAGAAGGACGCAGTGAGGACTCTAAACCAAGTGACATGTAGAAGTTTACATAGAAAGGCACCAGACATTGGGAAAGTCTATCTTCAAACAGGGGAGCTCAGTCGTAGGCAGGGTGCAGGTGCAGGTAGATATGAGGCAATGGAAAAGCTGTGGCGGCTGGTAGATGTTCAGAGTAATATGAGATCCTTGTCCCAGAAGGCCAGTGTTACTGGGAAGCTGACTTAAACAAAATATAGGCATAAGGAAGAGGACAGAAGCCAGGTAGTAAACTGGGTTGCAAGACTAGAGAGGACTTTGAGGTGAAAATGGTTAGACACCAAGTGCTAGATTGTAGAGTTCTTTAAATTTTTCTGAATCAGGGATGGTGTAGACTGGGTGGAGGTTGATCTTCCAGTGACAGCCTGGTGTCTGGAGTCAAATACAGTAGGACTGGGCAGCACCTGAGAGCATGGGGTTAAATCCTCTAGTGTAGATCATTCTGGAAAGGGCCCACTCCTTTATGAATAAAGTCCTCACTGCTTCCCTTTCCAGTCTTATAAGCCCACCTGTGCTCCATTAGATATCGAAATAATTGTTTATGACTGTGCTTTATTAAATATCTTTCAAAGCAGATTAAATCAGTATCCTGCTGGTTTGAAAATGAAGGCTTTTAAAGTAAAATTGGAAGATGCTTTTAATTGAGCATGTGAAAGAAAATTAACAAGTGAAAATCTATTGTTTCCTGACATTTGTTGTTAAAATTGAGACATCTCAAAGTAGCACATTTCACAGAGCTTCTGCTCTTCTGGTGTCTTTAATCATTCCTTGTAAAGTACTGGAAAGGAAAGAAATACAATTCTGGAAAGTTATAAAATAATGAAGACTTTGTGAAAATACCAGCTGTTGAAATTCAGGTAAAAGTACACTTGGATAATTTAAACAAAATAAAATTAGTGGTTCCAGATGGCATTAAATGCGGTGCTGCAGGTGAATTAACTAAAGAACATATCCAACTACTAAAGATTATTTTTAGAGTACAAAAATAGAGACCTGGGAGGGTATCAGAATGTCAGAAAATAGGAAGTAGGATACATCTTTTTAAAAAGGAAAGAATAACCATGGTAATTGTCCTAAATGTATAATTCTTATTAATGTTATAGAAACTAGTAAGATAAAATAGTTCAGGAATCTGGAGTCTGTTGGAGCTATGAGAAGTAAAATTCATCAGTTTTTAAACGTTGGTATTAATTTTTCTGGAGGAAGTTTTGCTTCCCTTCTCCTTCATTTGCACTCGTACCTGCATGTGACTCCAGCCCTGTTCGGCCATCTTTTGCTTTGCCATTTCTATTTCTTTGCTGTTCAGAATTTCTTTCCTTTCTTTGTTGCCTCTGTCTTTCCCACTAAATATAATCCTTCTCTGCCTTAGGTAATTGTCAGGGTTCAATGAGACAGGGTATAAAATACCTGCAGCACAGATCCCACACATTATTCTCAGTTAGGTGTTGATTTTCTTTCTTTCTTTTTTGAGATGTAGTCTTTTTCTGTCATGCAGGCTGGAGTGCAGTGGCATGATCTTGGCTCACTGCAACCTCCGCCTACCAGGTTCTAGCCCAGCCTCAGCCTCCTGAGTAGCTGGAATTACAGGCATGCGCCACCCCATGCCTGGCTTATTTTGTATTTTTAGTAGAGATGGGGTTTTGCCATGTTGGCTAGGCTGGTCTTGAACTCCTGGCCTCAAGTGATCCACTGACCTCAACCTCCCAAAGTGCTGAGATTACAGGCACGAGCCACTGTGCCCAACCCTAGGTGTTGATTTTCTCTTCTTCTGGGATCTTTCCCTCCCTTTCCTTCCCAGCCTTAGTTCTACTTCTCTGCTGTACTCAGTTTGTTTTACTCTCTACCCTCCAAATAGGAATTTCAGTTTTCTAATTCTGCGAAATTAATTCATCAAACATACATTGAATAACCACCATAGTGAAGGCAACAGGATGGGAATTTTGATGGACATGAAGGTGTGGGAGTCACTCCACCTGTTAAGAACCCACAGTCTCTGTGTCATCCCAAACTTAGAAAGGCTGCTTCTCGCCTTACCTCTCGCCCTCTTCCATTGTATTCTGCCTCCCCAGGAACATCATGCCCATTCATCAGGCTCTCACTCAACCTGCAGCTTCTGGGCTGGCATTTTACAAACATGGCCTAAAGAACACTCTGCTTGGGTTTTATGATGGTTTTTTCTTCATCAAAGCAGGGGTAAGTGGTAAAATACACTGGGAGTTGCTGATTTATATGAATTTAATTAGATTTCTTTACCACAGTATTTCTCAGAGCTTTTAATATCCTAATCTGCATTTAGAATACTCAAGTGGGATCTACTGTGTCCAGAGTTTTAGATTTGCATTTGAGTTCAGGTTTGATTGTGTAGACCCACAAAAGGGACTTCTGTTTCACACCTTGGAAAACTCTGTCCGGTACATATTGTATCATTAATTTACGATGATTGGTAGCATTGTTTATATCATGTTTTTGTGTCTCATTTCTTCAATTAAATTGGCAGTCTTCCTGTTTATAAAGACTGTGGCTTACGCTTCTTTGTACCTCATAACACTACCCACATTATCCTGTCTGCTACATACAAGGTACAATTTCAAATAAAAGTGAACTACTTGCGATAGTTTGCTAAGAATGATGGTTTCCAGCTGCATCCATGTCCCTACAAAGGACACAAACTCATCCTTTTTTA
>NW_012114488.1:11443744-11455176 GCF_000951035.1 Colobus angolensis palliatus
AAATGATGAGTTGATGGGTGCTGACGAGTTGATGGGTGCAGCACACCAACATGGCACAAGTATACATATGTAACAAACCTGCACATTATGCACATGTACCCTAGAACTTAAAGTATAATAATAAACAAACAAACAAACAACAACAAAAAAAAGTGAACTACTATTTATCTAGAACTTTTCATATGTAATCTACAGAGGGGATACAAAAGAAACAGTGTATTAGTCTGTTTTCACACTCCCTTAAAGAACTGCTTGAGACTGGGTGATTTATAAAGGAAAGAGGTTTAACTACCTCACTGTTCAGCATGGCCCCAGAGGCCTCAGGAAACTTACAATCATGGCGGATGGCGAAGGGGAAGCAAGACATCTTCTTCACAAGGAGGCAGGAAGGACAAGTGCCAAGCGAAGGGGAAAGAGCTCCTTATAAAACCATCAGATCTCGTAAGAACTCACTCACTATCATGAGAAGAGCATGGCAGAAACTACCCCCACGATTCAATTACCTCCACCTGGTCTCTCCCTTGACATGTGAGGATTATGGGGATTGTAATTCAAGATGAGATTTGGGTGGGGACACAAAGTCTAACCACATCACCGAATTTCAGAAAAGCTGACCGACTTGAGCAGTTATTTGTTTGGTAACGACCACAAGCAAAACTGGATGTCAGCGTCTCTACATCTCTGCACCAGGCTTTCCACAGGAGCAAAGAATTCCTGCAAGAGTGTTCACTTTATAGGGGCGAGGAAGTCACCCAAATACATATAACACAAATACCTACAATGTTGGTGTT
The DNA here is from genome assembly GCF_000951035.1 of Colobus angolensis palliatus. NCBI lineage: Eukaryota > Metazoa > Chordata > Mammalia > Primates > Cercopithecidae > Colobus > Colobus angolensis. The sequence continues at coordinate 11,444,536 of NW_012114488.1, forward strand.
TTCTGGGGTACTGATTATAGCAGACAACCATTCTGCAAAACAAAAACAAAGGAAAAACAACTTTCCACAACTTTGATAACTATATAAAAGGGTATAAAAGGATGGGTAATTCCTGAGGTCAGAGACAAACACACCCACTCCACTGTAAGTTGTTTGATTTGGACAAGATTACCTGACTTCACTGGAGCCTTTATCCATCTGGTAGAACCCACTACTGTGTGTGCAAATTAAAGTGTTTATTTTGTCCCTATTTCCATGAAAACAAGATCACATTTTATCAAAATTGCCAGTTTCATTTTTGTCTTTTAATGTCACCTAAATAAGAAATTCCCTTATTCGGAGGGATATTTTCTGTCCCAGTTTTTCAGTGCGTTCTTGCACTGCTATAAAGAGATATGTGAGTCTGGGTAATTTATAAAGAAAATAGATTTAATTGGCTCACGATTCCACAGTCTGTACAAGAAGCCTGGAAACATCTGCTTCTGGGTAGGCCTCTGATAGCTTTACTCACGGTGGAAGGCAAAGTGGGAGCAGGAACTTCACATGGCCAGAGCAAGAGGAAGGAGGAGGGAGGTGCTACACACGTTTAAACAACCAAATATTGTGAGAACTCTATAGCAAGAACAACACTAGGGAGATAGCTAAACCATTAGAAACAGCACCCAATTGCCTTCTACCAGACCCTCTCTCCAACACTGGGGATTACAATTTGACATGAGATTTGGGTGGAGACACAGATCCAAACCATATCGTTCTGCCCCTGTCCCCTCCGAAATCTCATGTTCTTCTCATATTGCAAGATACAATCATGCCTTCCCAACAGTCCCCAAAGTCTTAACTCATTCCATTATTAACTCAAAAGTCCACAGTACAAAGTCTCATCTTAGTCAAGGCTAATCCCTTCTGCCTATGAGCCTGTAAAATAAAAAAAAAAAACAAGGTAGTTACTTCCAACATACAATGAGGGTATAAGCATTGTGTAAATACTCCCATTCCAAAAGGGAGAAATTGCCAAAAGAAAGGGGCTACAGGCTCTGTGCGAGTCTTAAATCCAACAGGGCAGTCATTAAATCTTAAAGCTTCAGAATGACCTCCTTTGACTCATGTCCCACATCCAGGGCATGCTCGTGTAAAGGGTGGGCTCCCAAAGCCTTGGGCAGCTCCACCCACCCCTGTGACTTTACAGGGTTCAGCCCCCATGGCTGTTCTCTTGGGTTGGCATTGAATGCCTATGGCTTTTCCAGGCACAGGGTACAAGCTGCCGGTGGATCTACAATTCTGGAGTCTGGAGGATGGTGGCCTTCTTCTCACAGCTCCACTAGACAGTGCCCCAGTGGGGACTCTTTGTGGGGAATCCAGTCCCACATTTCACCGCTACACTGCCCTAGTAGATGCTTTCAATGAGGGCTCTGACCCTGCAGCAGGCTTCAGCCTGAATATCCGGGCTTTTCCACACATCCGGTGAAATCTAGGCAGAGGCTAACAAGCCTCATGTCTTGTACTCTATCCACCTACAGGCTTAACTCCATGCAGAAGCTGCCAAGGCTTATGGCTTGTACACTCTGGAGCAGTGGCCCCAGCTGTACCTGGGCACCAGTTAGCCAAGGCTGAATCTAGAGCAGCCTGGATGTCGGGAGCAATGTCCCAAGGCTGCACAGGTCAGCAGACCCCTGGGCATGGCCCATGAAACCATTCTTCCCTCCTAGCCACCTGGGACTATGATGGGAAGAGCTGCCACCAAGATTTCTGAAATGCCTTTGAGGTCTCTCCATCCTCTTGGCTATTACAATTCAGCTCCTCTTTACTTATGCAAATGTCTGCAGCCAGATTGAATTCTTCCCCTGAAAACAGGTTTTTATTTTCTGCCACATGGCCAGGCTGCAAATTTTCCAAACATTTACCCTCTGCGTCCTTGTTAAATATAAGTTCCAGTTTCAGGCCATTTATTTGCTCATGCATATGAGCACAGGAAGTTAGAAGCAGCCAGGTCGCATCTTGAATGTTTTGCTGCTTAGAAATTTCTTCCACCAGATACCGTAAATTATCACTGTCAAGTTCAAAGTTCCACAGATCCCTAAAGGAGGGAAACGATGCAGCCAGGCTCTTGACTACACAAGAAAAGTTACCTTTATTCAAGTTCCCAGTAAGTTTCTCATCTCCATCTGAGACCTAATCAGCCTCAACTTCATTGTCCATGTCACTAACATCATTTTGGTCACAACAATTTAACAAGTCTCTAGGATGTTCCAAATTTCCCCTCATCTTCCTGTCTTCTTCTGAGCCCTCCACACTCTTCCAACCTCTGCTTGTTACCCAGTTTCAACATCACTTACCCATTTTCAGGTATCTTTTTAGGAATGCTCCACTCCTCAGTACTAATTTTTTGTATCAGTTCATTCTTACACTGTTATAAAGGATACTTGAGAATGGGTAATTTATAAAGAAGAGTGGTTTAATTGGCTTGTGGTTCCACAGGCTGTACAGAAAACATGGAACCATCTGCTTCTGGGGAGGCCTCAGGGAGTTTTGCTCATGGTGGAAGGCAAAGTGAGAGCAGACGTCTTCACATGCCAGAGTAAGAGGAAGGATGAGGAGGCACTACACACTTTTAAACAACCAGCTATTGTGAGAATTCAGTCATGAGAACAGCATTAGTGGGATGGCACTAAACAATTAGAAACTGCCCCCATGATCGAATCTGCTCCCACTAGGCCTTACCTCCAGCACTGAGGATTACAATCTGATATGAAATTTGGGTAGGGACACAGATCCAAACGATATCACTCAGGATGTGTTCAATTAAATTGAATTTGGCGTAGGCTGCCTCTGTACATAGTGAACTGCAGCCTAACTCAGTATGTAAACAAAGTGCTAACTTAGGAGTATATTTTTGTAACAAATATTTGAGTTTCAGCTGATCACAGCAGCTGAGCTTCAGCCAGTTACAGTCTGCCAACTGATCAGACCATGTCCATATAAGGCAAATGCTGGAGCTATTACCAATCAAGCTGCTTTCCTATGTCACTTCCCTTTTCCGTTTATAAATATGACCAGCCCACAATCCTAAATGGAGCTGTCTGGACCTCTGCTTGGTTAGGGTGCTGCCCAATTTATGAGTAGTTATTTGCTCAAATAAATTCTACTAAATGTAATTTGTCTAAAGTTTTTTATTTAACAGAAGTAATCAGAAACACTGACATAATTATGACACAGATGTTGGAAGCGAATTAACTAAACTGTGTGGATTGGGAATGGTGTTCATTATGCATGTTTGGTAAATTATGACACCAATACAATAAAAGTTAAATTTAGAGATATAGGAGGAGATAAAAAATGAATATAGTAAAAATATAAGTAAGTAGTGCCAGTACAAAAACTGTAATAAAGATCATGTTTGCAAATGTATTCAAGCTATAAAAAACAAATAACAGACCATGAACAATTTGTTTTTATTGTCATAATTATACAACTTTTGAACTCTAGAGTTTTATATAGTTTAACAATTGTACTACTATAATTTTGTTATAGAAGTCTTAGAGATATGAGTTATTAAATTTGATTTTAAATGTTAGATGTGAAGGACAAAATTGTTCACATGTCTCTAAAAGTATTAGCTTTCTTATTTAGTAAGGCAGGAATAATATGGTTTGCCTAGATAAAAGAAATATTGGTGCTTGACAGTTTTAGCAACTGTCAGAAATTTAATTAGATATAGTGAACTATGAATATTTGCAATGAAATATTAGATTATTTCAATATCGTCTAATTTTGTTATGTTTAAATCATCACAAAAACAAAGATTCTTATAATTCCCTTTAGCTTCTGATAGTACTTTTAATTTGAGATTTATCATTGTTATTATATTCTTAGTAACTGGTCATTAGTGGGAACTCAGCTTCTTGATAATATTTGAAGGAGAACTTTGAGTTGGCTTTTAAAACACCATGTGGCTAAGATACACTATTTAAAAGCATATGGCGGGCTGTCTAGCAGACAGCTACAATCGCGTCTGTTGTCACTGGATACGGGTTCTTGTCTTAGTCCTTTTGGGCTGCTATAACAAAATACCACAAACTGGGAAGCTTATAAACAACAAGAATTTATTTCTCAGTCTGGAGGCTGGGAATTCCTAGATTAAGGGACTGGCAGATTTGATGTCTGATGAGGGCCCACTTTCTGGTGGACAGATGGTGTCTTTTCTCTGTGTCCTCACAGTGGAATGGGAAAATGAGCTTCCATGGCTCTCTTTTATTAGGGCTCCAGTTGTATCCCAACGTCCCCATCTTCTAATACCATTACCTTGGGGTTAAGATTTCAACATATGAATTTTGGGATGACAGAAATATTCAAATCATAGCAGTCCTGTTGATGACATAGAGCAAGAATTGTCAAACTACAGCTTGTGGGCCAACCTGGGATTGCTGCAAGTTTTTGTAAATAAAGTAGTTTGGAACATGGCAATGCTCACTCCTTTACATAGTGTCTATGACTCCTTTTGCACTGTAGTGGCAGAGTTGAATGGTTACAACACAGACTGCATGGTCAGCAAAGCCTGAAATACTTACTATTTAGACCTTTCCAGAAAATGTTTGTCTGCTCTGATACAGAGGATTGTAGTGGAAAGATAGCATTTTTCCCTGTCCAGCATCCAATTTTTCTTTTTCTGGTAATAGCTCCTGTTTTCCCTTTGGAACTTCCTACACCCCAGTCCATGTTCTTTGATTGGTCCAATTCTGCTCCAGCTCCCGGAATAGGCACCAGGCCCTACCTTGGACAATTAGAGTTCAGGAAGGGGCACTTTGTTTACTTTGGGCCAATTCAGGACCTTTGATAATGGCATTTTTTATCAATTAAGGATTTTTTTGTTTTCTAAGTTTATAAGATAACTAGATTGTCACTCTGTTCAGGGAGGCTGCCTAAGAATAGAGATAACCAAAGGAAGTGAGTCAAGCACCAAAGAGAAAGAGATAGAGGAGATGGAACTGTGTGCTTCTATCTCTGTCTCTCTGTATCTGTCTGTCTCTGTGTGTGTGTGTGTGTGTGTGTGTGTGTGTGTGTATACACACACACATATATGTTAATATTGGGTATCAACTTGATTGGCTTGAAGGATGCAAAGTATTGTTCCTGGGTGTGTCTGTGAGGGTGTTGCCAAAGGAGATTACATTTGAGTCAGTGGACTGGGAGAAGCAGACCCACTCTCAGTCTGGGTTAGCACAATCTAATCAGCTGCAGAATAAAAGCAGGCAGAAGATGGCCAACATGGTGAAAACCTGTCTCTACAAAGAACACAAAAATTAGCTGATCATGGTGGTGCACGCCAGTAGTCCCAGCTACTCGGGAGGCTAAGGCAGCAGAATTGCTTGAACCTGGGAGGCAGAGGCTGCAGTGAGCCAAAACTGCACCACTGCCCTCCAGCCTGATGATAGAGCGAGACCCAGGAAAAAAAAAAAAAAAGGCAGGCAAAAGAACATGGTGGAAGGACTAGACTTGCTGAGCCTTCTGACATCCATCTTTCTCCCATACTGGATGCTTCCTGCCCTCGAACATCAGTCTCCAAGTTCTTCAGCTTTTGGACTCTTGGACTTACACCAGTGGTTTGCTGGGGGCTCTCAGGCCTTCAGCCACAGACTGAAGGCTCCACTGTCTGCTTCCCTGCTTTTCAGGTTTTGCGATTCTGACTGGCTTCCTTGCTCCTTAGCTTGCAGACGGCCTATTGTGGGACTTCACCTTGTTATCATGTGAGTCAATACTTCTTAATAAACTCGTGTATATATATATATAATAGAATATATATAAAATATATAATAGAATATATAAATATATATTTTTTATATATATATATATCTTCTGGTTGTTCTTTCTAGAGAACCTTGACTAATACTCTATCTCCATCTCAATTATCTCTATGTCTCTAACTCTACCTATCTGTCTAGAGTCCAAATCTTGATATTATACCATGTGTTGGGGCAAAGAGCCCAGTCATACTGAACCTTCTCACCAATCTAAATCCCACTTTAGGTCAGGTGTTGATCCCTGCCAAGTAAATAATTCCACTTGGTAAAGTAACTAAAAGTCATTGAATTTTTACTTGAAATAGATGAATTTTCTGAGATGTCAAACTTGTTTCAATAAAGCTGTTTTTAAAATGAGGGCCAAAAGATAAAAATAGGATGAGAATGAATTCAACAACAATGCCTATAAAATATGTTTTTGTTAAAATATTCATTTCTAGTGAATAGCAGGTACATGGTATTAATAATATTACCATTTATAGTCACATATAATACACGTAAATTAATTGAATTCTAGGTCAGGAGAAACAAACTATGTAAGATATTTTTGGGGACAATTGGAGTAATTTGAATATGATTGGGTATTAGATGGCATCATGGAAGTATTTTTTTTTTTTTTTTTTTTTGAGACGGAGTCTCGCTCTGTCGCCCAGGCTGGAGTGCAGTGGCGCGATCTCGGCTCACTGCAAGCTCCGCCTCCCGGGTTTACGCCATTCTCCTGCCTCAGCCTCCCGAATAGCTGGTACTACAGGCGCCCGCCATCTCGCCCGGCTAGTTTTTTGTATTTTTTAGTAGAGACGGGGTTTCACCGTGTAGACCAGGATGGTCTCGATCTCCTGACCTCGTGATCCACCCGTCTCGGCCTCCCAGAGTGCTGGGATTACAGGCTTGAGCCACCGCGCCCGGCCCATGGAAGTATTTTTAATTTTCTGATATACAGTAATGATACCAAATTTTATGAGAAAATGTACTTCTTGTAAAGAGAGTACACTGAAGTATTTAGAATAGTAGGATCATAATAATTTTAAAACCTGGGCATTTACAATATTTAATTGTTATGTAATACTCCGCTGATTGCAAGATGCATCATTATTTTTTATACCTGAAAAAGAGAAAAAATGTTGCTAATAAGAATGATACAATGCTTTTACATTAAAACAATAACAACAAAAAAGACAAACAAAAAGGAAAAAAGGAGGTCCAATGAATTAAACGAAGTCCTAGAACTAGAAACCAGAAAGTGAAGCAAAGATCACTGGGAAGATGTGATCGGAATCCTCCTGCCTTTTCATCCATTATGAGTGGGGTGAAAAAAATGAAAAATGGTGAGATGTTGGTGGGGTAGGCAGTTTTCAGGCTCAAATGCATTCTATTAGTTTAATGTTTGTTTTGTATTATGATGTATCATTGACAATTATTACTCAACAGCATTGCTTTAAGGGATGTACCGAAAGGGTTGACCTGCATTACACACATGGCCAGGGAGCCAGGAAAGGTGCAATTAGCTGAGTGAAAGAAACTTGAACAGGCAGGTGACTTGGAGAACATGTTGGATGGATGCCCCTGACACATACAAGTTACATGTGATGAGTAGGATCAAGACGCAATGTCTGGTTGCTGGAAAATTTTGTGCTAGTGTGAACAACACTATTGAGGAAGGTAGTCTGCCAAATGAGAGGATGGCATCCAGGGAGGAGATTCAGGAGGGCAGGGGCGGCTGCAGAAAGTCATTTGGGGACAATTGTCATGATCCAGGTGAGAGGATTAGGATGTAGGGCAGAGCTGTGCATGGGGCTAATGAGAAGCTGGCAGAGTCTGGATGGGTTTGAGAGAACATCTATTAGTTTCTTGAATGGAGAGAGAATGTTGTTGCTGGTTACCTAGTTTCTTATGCAAGCACCTGGGTGGATGAAGGATTCATCTACTTCGATGAGGGCATTAAGGGGACGGGTTTAAGAGGGAGAAAGCTTGAGCTGGGAAAGCACAGGGTGAGAAGAGAAAGGCTGAGGTCTGCGGGCTGAGTGTTGCCAAAGTTTCATGGTGAAACAGAGGACATATCATCAATGAAGACTGAGAAAGAGCTGGAGAGTGGAAAGTTATCTGAGCATGGGCTGCCATGTGAAGTTCAGAAGAAGGGAGTCTTTCACTGTGTTAAGGCTAATAAGTAATTAGGAAGAAGAACATGCTAGTGACCTTGCCATATCATGACAGTTCTCCAAAAGTTATTTAAAATAATTTAAAACTTGGTGTTTATCAGAAGGCAACAGTAAAATTATGTCCAAATAAGGGTGACAGTCAAACCTATGATATGATTTCCTTGATGATGTCAAAGGGCCACTTTAGGCTGTATGAAGTACATGCTTCCAACTGTACTGCTGTTTTATTTTTAATTTTTTTTATTTTTATTTTTTAGATGGAGTCGCACTCTTTTGCCCAGGCTGAAGTGCAGTGGTGCGATCTCGGCTCACTGCAACCTCCGCCTCTGGGTTCAAGCAATTCTCCTGCCTCAGCCTCCTGAGTAGTTGGGATTACAGGCGCTCGCCACCATGCCAAGCTAATTTTTGTATTTTTAGTAGAGATGGGGTTTCACCACGTTGGTCAGGCTGGTCTCGAACCCCTGACCTCGTGATCCACCCATCTCAGCCTCCCAAAGTGCTGGGATTACAGGCGTGAGGCACCGCGCCCGGCCCTGTACTGCTGTTTTAAAAGCACATTTAAGACATAAGACACAATGGGGTTATTTTCTGTTTCACTTCTCTTTTGCTTTATGGAATGAGATGACCTGGAATGGAAGAAGAGCAGATAATTCACAGGGATGATGATCTCTAGCTGTTGAAAGGGCTGTTTGACCTACACCAGCAAACTATTTAGCAATTTTGCCCAGTTTACCCTATAGCATCTACAACGTCAGTGAAATCCTCCTTTTCAACAACTATTTTAAAGATGTCCATGGATTTCCCAGCAAAGAATATCATACAAGGGATATTCTGGACTTAGAAGAATGCTGGCGGGAGTGGAGAACACATAGGGAATGCAAACACTGCATTTATTTAAAACCGGGGGACAAGCTAAAAAGAAAAAGAACTTATCTAAAAAGCAGCCTCAACAGAAGTTTTAAGAATCAGTGAAAATATAATCCAAACCCTCACGCCCTGAAAAGTGGAGATGCTGGTATTTTTAGGGACGACTTGGATGTCCAGAAGGATCCTTAGTGAAAAGTCAGTGGCTGCAGCAGCTTGACCTTCATCTACGACTGCACAGGGTCTGATGGGAGCAGTGCTCAGCCCTCCACATGTGCCTGTGGGCACCTCCTGATGGGCTTTTTGGACGCCTCCCACTGTGCCTCATGTTAGAGGGTATTTGTGTTCATACATTAATTATCTGAAAATTTCTGAAAGGTCAATCTGAGTTAATTTTAATAATAAAAAACATTTTCTAAATGTTAGTGATAAATATGAGTGTGGTGAATGTCTCTTTTATACTGAGTAAACATCTCTATTACCATTCCGCTTCTCTGTGTGAAAAAGTTCTGCTTTTGGATGTATAGCAGCTGGCTTTAATCCATTTAACGAAAGATACATGAGATGTTAGCTGGCAAAGAAAAATATCTGCAGTGACTGCCAATTATTGTGCCTTTACTTCTTCCAAAATTGGGCACTGATTGCCAATTCTCGTGATAGGATGGGGCCTTCATGCCATTATGCACTTGCTTTTCTTCCTTAAAGCCTAAATATCTAATCCTTTTCTAGTTAAGAAAATCCTTTTCCTTTTCTTTACCAAATCATTAAAAATTCATACGCTTTTTGTCTTTTAAAAAGCCCTAAAAGGAAATATTTTCTCTAAGGCTGCCTATTAGAGAAGTTGAAACTATTTCAAAATAAGGTTGATTAGCTTTCAAAAGGGGAAAAAATACTGTACATCTTTCCTGCTTGTCTTCCTCAGGGAGGCAGCTCAGGCTGGATTCTAAGTTGGTGTTGCCTGTGTTCCCTGGTAAAAGAAACTTTAAAATGAGCTGAGAAAATAAGGCAGATTGTGGCTTATTGGTATCAATTTGAAAGCTCTTTTTTTTTTTTTAATCTGCAGTCCAGTGAAGAAGAAATAATCGTATAGGAAAGGCATTAAGGTAGTGCAGTCTCCATCCATAAGCAGAAGCGATTTCAGACCAATAGATTGGCTACCTGAGAGTTAACTGATTTGATCTGCATCTTCTTCTGTGTGCATTTGAAATCATATCTCTTATGTGGCTCATAAGCATTTTAAAGACCCTAATATGACATTTTCTTAACCTCAAGTAATTAACCTCATCTGGCCAGTTCTGGTGTATTTCGATACCAACGTCGAAAACATGCTGATGACTCTCTGGCATTGCCATTTGTGCTTATGGACAGGAAAGTTACTTGTCTTCCAGATTACAAAACTTCATTAGGAGAAACAACAATGGCTATTTGTCTCCTCCAGGGAAAGTGTTTTGTGTTGCTCAAGGAAGATTTCGGAAGATATCCTGAAGGTTTTCAAGTAGCACATACAGTCACATCCTTTAAAAGTTAAGTTTAGGACATTACTTATCTTCAAAAATGGAATAGGGCTGGATGGCCCAATATCTGTCAGTTAACATTCAAATGGAATCAGGTGGCATGTTGTGGAAACTTCATGCACTTATTCATCCATCTGTCCCTCCATCCATCCATCCATCCATCTGCCCCTTTATCCGTCCATCCATCCATCTGTCCATCCATCCATCCATCTATCCATCTGTCCATCCATCCGTCCATCCATCTGTCCATCCATCCATTCATCCATCTGCCCCTCCATCCATCCGTCCATCCATCTGTCCTTCCATCCATCC